>NW_021703780.1:100399243-100435709 GCF_005190385.1 Monodon monoceros
CAAGAAGCCAAATTTCAGGAGGGAAAGTTTACTCACACTGTTTAAAAAAAAAAAAAAAAAAACCCCAACCACGACAGGAAGCAGAAAGTCGCTGATTATCCGAGAAGTGCATATCAAAATTACAAAGTGGCATCATCTCGCAGCAGGCAGTATGGCCAGCGTCAAAAAGTCTACAAACAATCGATGGGGAATGACTGTGGAGAAAAGGGAAACTTCCAACTCGGTGAGTGGAAATGTACATTGATGACCGCCACTAGAAAGCACTGTATCCCAGTTCCTAGAAAACTAAAGAGAGAGTGAACCTATACTTCTGCAGGCCCACTCCTGGGCATTACTCGGGAAAATGCATAATTTAAAAAGACACAAGCACCCCAACGTTCATTGCGGCACTATTTACAATCGCCAAGACACAGAAACAAATAGTCCAGCAAGTGTGAATACATAAACAGCAGGTCCTACGTGTATACAAGGGACTGTTACTCAGCCAGGATAAAGGATGAAAGAATGCCATTACAAGCAACATGGATGGACCTGGGGATGCCCAAACACTGAGTGAAGTCAGTCAGACAGAGGAGGACCCATAGCATATAATATCACTTATAGGAGGAAGGGAAACATACATACAACTGAACTAGTTTACTAAACAGAAAGAGTCACCGACTTTCTCAATAAACCTAGGGTTACCAAAAAGAAAGTGGGGTAGGAGATATAAGTTAGGCGGTTCACATGAGCACATACACAGAAAAATACCTATAAACACATATATAAAACACGCACTGGGCTTCCCTGGTGGCGCAGTGGTTGAGAGTCTGCCTGCCGATGCAGGGGACACGGGTTCGTGCCCCAATCCGGGAAGATCCCACATGCCGTGGAGCGGCTGGGCCCGTGAGCCATGGCCTCTTAGCCTGCTTGTCTGGAGTCTGTGCTCCGTGACGGGAGAGGCCACAACAGTGAGACGGCTGCATACCGCAAAAAAAAAGGAAAAAAAATTGACAGCGACCAGCATTTGTGAGGATGTGGAGAAACTGGAACCCTCGTGCATTGCGTTTGGTGACATAAAATGATGGAACTACGGTGAAAAACTGCTTGACGGTTTCTTAAAATGTTAAACATAAACTTACTAAATGACCCAAAAATTCTACTTCTGGGGCTTCCCTGGTGGCGCAGTGGTTAAGAATCCACCTGCCAATGCAGGGGACACGGGCTCGAGCCCTGGTCCAGGAAGATCCCACGTGCCACGGAGCAACTAAGCCTGTGTGCCACAACTACTGAGCCTGAGCTCTACAGCCTGCGAGCCACAACTACTGAGCCCACACGCCTAGAGCCTGTGCTCCACAACAAGACAGGCCACCGCAATGAGAAGCCCACGCACCGAAACGAAGAGTAGCGCCTGCTCGCCGCAACTAGAGAAAGCCCACGTGCAGCAGCGAAGACCCAACGCAGCCATAAAAAAAAAATATATATATATATATATATATATATTTAAAGATTGAAAAAAATTCTACTTCTGGGGCTTCCCTGGTGGCACAGTAGTTTAGAATCCGCCTGCCAACGCAGGGGACGTGGGTTCGAGCCCTGGTCCAGGAAGATCCCACGTGCCGCAGACCAACTAAGCCCGTGCGCCACAACTACTGAGCCTGCGCTCTAGAGCCCGTGAGCTACAACTACTGAGCCCACACGCCACAACTACTGAAGCCCACGCACCTAGAGCCCATGCTCTGCAACAAGAGAAGCCACCGCAATGAGAAGCCCGCGCACCACAAGGAAGAGTAGCCTCCACTCGCCACAACTAGAGAAAGCCCACACAGCAACGAAGACTCAACACAGCCAAAATAAATAAATAAAATTGTAAAAGTTGAAGTTAATGAATTAGGAAAACAGAACAGGTAGACTGATTGATAAATCAAAGAACTGGTTCTTTTGAGAAAGCTAAAAACTTGAACACTGACGGAAAAACCCCACCACCTCCTTGTCGATTTTCACAAAGAAGGCACATATATAAAACTTAGAGACTTCTAAGATGACTTTTACTAGAGATTGGGGTGGGAGGGCCAGGCAGTGGCTTCACCCACGCAGCCCATGGGTGGGCTTCACTCATACACACTACGAGTTCAAGGCACACCTCAGATGTTGGCATTTTTAAGCCTTTTTGGTTGGTATGGGCTGAGGGAGGCCCTTGGCCATTCAGGCCACATGCACCTGACCTTCCGTCGCCTCACCAGCTTCTCAGTCTCCTGTTCTCTTCCCCTCTACGGACATTTTCTCACACAGGTTAGTTTGTCTCCTGTGTTGCTTGGACATCATATAGCTTCCATGCCCTCAGCAGCTTAAGCAAAATGTTAACACACACACACAGTTCTTTCTCTAAGATGAACTCCAGGGCCAAAGGAAAGGAATTACACATAAGAGAGTTCCTCTTCACCTTTCAGGAAGGACAAGATACTCCAGGGTTGGGAGGCAAAGCTCCTGGCACAGTTGTGCCCTGCAGGCAGCACTTCCTGCCCATCCCGCCTGGGATCCCTGCCCAGGAAAACAGACACAGGCCGCAGGAGGCCTGGGATGCCTGGGGGTGGGAGCGCCTACCTGGATCGGGCTGTACTTCTGGTCTCTGTTCTTCAGGATCATGGTGTTCTGCCGCTGCAGGTACTTCTCCTGGTGGGCCTGGATCTCAGAATCCAGGGTGGAATTCCGGCTCTGGAAGTCCTCCAGATTGGGGGCAGGAGGAGGGGACATAGCCAGCAGTTTTCCCTCTGTAAGATCTTCCTGGGAAATGGGCAACCCAAACTCCTGGCTCAGCCCCTTGATCATGGAGGAGGAGGGCAGCAGGTCCCCGGTGATCACCTCCCTGAGCCTGGAGCTGTAATGGCAGATACAGTAGATCCTGGAACACAGAAGAGGCCCACTCAGCTTGCCTGCCTGGCATGACAGGTCAGACGGTCTCCATTTTATGAGAGGAAACGAAAACACAGAGAGGTTGATGAGCTGATCCCGGGTCACCCAGCTCGTGCACGAGAAGCTTAGATGCCACGTGCTGAGCCCACGGGGTTGGGGTGGGGGGAGATGTCCCCTTCCCTCTCCCCTCTCAGCCCCCCCCCCCGCAGGTAAAGGCTTCCCACTTTCTGCTCTGATTATTTTTCGGTCCCGATGGCCTTATTCCCTACCTCGCACCAACCCACGCCCCACCAGGGAGTGGCCTCGACAGGCTGGCCGTCGGGGGTGTGGACCACAGAGCTCCTTCCCGCCCAGGCAGAGGGTACGAGGCACAGAGCCTCATGTCAGCGCAGTTCGAGGACTGAGTAGTCACCCCCCCCCCCCCCCCCGGGGGGGGGCGCCCCCCCCCCCCTCCCCCCCCCCCCCCCCCCCCCCTTTTAAAAACACATTCAGCAGGCACAGCTGTGGTTCGGGTTAGGCTGCCCTCTGTCCGCCGCACACTTCCGAAGGCCCCCTGGCAGAGCGTGCGGGACGGCGGGGCACGGGCCGGGCCGCACCTGCTCAGTGCCTGAAAGACCTGCCGCGGCACCGTGTTGCGCACGTAGAGCACCGCGTGCTTCACCAGCTGCGCCAGCGGCCGGGACAGGTGCACGTGGTACGGGACGGTCTCCAGGTCGGCGTAGAGGCGGCGGCGGAAGCGCAGCTGCGAGTTGTAGAGCGCCTTGTAGGAGCCGGGCTCTGCCCGCGGGACCCTGCAAGAAAAAAGAGGGGCCCCACGCCACTGCCGCTCTGCCCGCCACGGAGCTCGGCACTTTCCCAGGGCCACTGGTGGTGGAAACGCTGGCACTGGCCTGGGCTTGCTTGTGTCCCGCTGCCCCCGCCCCATCTCTGTCTCCTCCCCCTCCCCTACCGACCCGCCCCTCCCACCGACTCTGCGTCCCCCACCCCCACCCCGACCTTTGAGCCACCCGCTGTGTTGGGCTCAGGTTCCTCCACCTTCCTGAACCCAGTGAATCCGCACGGAGCCTGTGCATCCCACCCTGAGTCTGTGTGTTGGGGTGGGGGTGGTTCCCCTTTGGGGGGGGGTCCCTGTTCAAGTCTTCTGCCCATTCTTCCACTGGGATGTTTTTACTGTTTTCTCATTCATTCACAGGCGTTTCTGTACTCTCAGAATACTAGCTCCATACATTGCAAATACCTTTTTCTCAGTTTGCGGCTTTTCTTTTCGCAATTTTCATGGTCTCTGGGTGAACAGAAGTTACTAATTTTAATATAGCCAAACCTGTCATTTTTTTCCTTTATTTTTTCTACTTCTGTCTTACTCAAGAAGTCTTTCTTTATTCTGAGGTCATGAATATGTCCTCCTATAGTACTATCTAAAATCTTTACAATTCAACTTTTTAAAAATAGATTTTTCTTCTACAAGAAAGGTGAGAACATACAACGAGGCAAAGACAGTCTCTTCCATAAGTGGTGCTGGGAAAACTAGACAACTACGTGTCAAAGAATGAAATTAGAACATTTTCTCATACCATATATAAAATAAACTCAAAACGGATTACAGACCTAAATATAAGACCTGAAACTGTAAAACTCTTAGAAGAAAACATAGGCAATACGTTCTTTGACACTGGTCTTAGCAATAATTTTTTGGATCTGTCTCCTCAGGCAAGGGAAACAAAAGCAAAAATAATCAAATGGGACCTAATCAGACTTAAAAGCTTTTGCACCGCAAAGGAAACCGTCAACAAAATGTAAAGGCAACCTACTGAATGAGAGAACATTGGCACATGATATGTGATATGGGGTTAATATCTAAAATATATAAAGAACTCCTACAACTCAGTGTTAAAAAAACAAACAACCCCATTAATAAATGGGCAGAAGACCTGAATAGGCATTTTTCCAAAGAAGACATACAGATGGTAAACAGGTACATGAAAAGATGTTCAATATTACTAATTATTAGGGAAATGTAAATCAAAACCACAATGACGTATCACCTCACAGAATGGCTATCATCAAAAAGACAAGAAATAAAGTGTTGGTGAGGATGTGAAGAAAAGGGAACCCTCCTACACTCTTGGTGGGAATGTAAACTGGTGCAGCCACTATGGAAAACAGTATGGAGATTCCTCAACAAATTAAAAATAGAGCTACCATATGATCCAACAATTCCACTCCTGGGTATGTATCGAAAGAAAATGAAAACAATACTTTGAAAAGATATATGCACCGCAATTTACAACAGCCAAGATATGTAAGCAACCTAAGTGCCCATCAGCAGATGAATGGATAAAGAAGACGCGATACATAGATAAAGTGGAATATTGCTCTGCCATTAAAGAGGATGAAATTTTGCCATTTGCAACAACATGGATGGACCTTGGAAGGTATTAAACTTAGTAAAATAAGTCAAACAGAGGAAGATAAATACTGTATGTTCTCACTTATGTGTGGAATCTGAAAAATAAAATGAACAACAAGGTATTTCTGGTGAAACCTGAGTAAGAACAGACAACGGTGGTCTAGTTAACTGTACTGCATCCATCAATATGTCAGATGTCTCCACTGGGGGAGACAGGGTGTTGGGGTACCTGGAACCTCTCTATGATTTCTGCAACTTATTGTGAGTCCATAATCATTTCAAATAAGCTTTTACTCTGTCTGGGATTGATTTTTGTGAACTGTGTGAGCCAGCAAATTAGGAAACTCTCAGCGAATAAGGAATAAAGTGGAACTTCCTCAAGTTGATAAAGGACATCTACAAAAAACCTACACGTAATGGGGAGAGACTGCCTTCCACCAAAGACCAGAAACAAAGCAAGGATGTGACAACTCTTACATAAAATAGTACTTCACGTCTTAGCTAGCACACTAAGGAAATGAAGATATACAGACTGTAAAGGAAGGAATTAAACTATTGCTATTTGCAGATGACATCTTGGTCAGTGTAGAAAATCCCAAGGAATCTACAAAAAACAATCAATCAAACGAACAGAACTCCTCAAACCAATAAGTGAGTTTAGCAAGGCTGTAGAATCAACATAGAAAAATCAATTATATTTCTATATACAAGCAATGCACAGCTGGAAACTGAAATTAAAAAATACAGAACCATTTAAAAATCACTCAAAAAATAAAATACTTAGATATAAATCTACCAAATACGTACAGGACTTGTATACTGAATATGCTGATGAAAGAAATTTTTAAAAATCTAAATAAGTGGAGAAACATACCATATTCATGGATCGGAAGGCTCAAATAGTTCTCTCCAAATGATACATAGGTTTAGCATAATTTCTATCAACATTCTAGAACGATGTTTTGTAGATACATACAGCATATTGTAAAATTTATATGAAAAGGCCAAGGATCTAGAACAACAAAAACAATTTTGAAAAAGAATAAAGTGGCCTGACTTTGATTATATAGCTACGGTAATCAAGACTTTGTAGTATTGGTGAAGGGACAGACACAGAAATCAATGGAACAGAATTGAGAACCCAGAAATAGATCCGTACAATTATGACCAACCGATTTTTTATAAAGATGCAAAAGCAATTCAGTAAAGGAATATAATATTTTCAACAAATGATGCTGTAGCTATTGGATATATGTAGGCTAAATGCAACAAAACAAAAACTCAACCTAGGTTCCAGTTCAAGATGGTGATGGAGGAAGATCCTGAAGATCTTCCTTGGGAAGATCTTCCTTGGAAAGATCTTCTTGGGAGGAAGATCCTCCTCCCAAGGACACACCAAATCTACAGCTACACATGGAACAATTTCCTCTGGGGGGAAAAATACAAAAACTAAAACTGAAAACTAGCTGAATGACCCCTTCACATAGGGCAAAAGAGAAACCGGCCACATCAAAACAGAATTCCAAATAAGATGAGCCCAGAGACCCACACCAAGACACATTATAATTAAAAGGTCAAAAGTTAAAGACAAGGAGAGAAGCTTAAAAGCAGCAAGAGAAAAACAACTTGTTACACACCAGGTAACTCCCGTGAGACTATCAGCGGGTTTGTAGGCCAGGAGGGGGGGGGCACTGTATATTCAAAGTGCCAGAAGCAAAAACCTTCCAACGAAGAACACTCTACCTGGCAGTTATCGTCCGGAATTGAAGGAGCGATAAAAGAGTTTTCCAGATAAGAAAAACGAACAGAGTTCATCACCACTAAACTGGCCTTAGAAAAATGTTAAAGGGGCTTCTTTCAGTTGAAAAGAAAGGATGTTAACTGCTAACAGAAAACACGAGACTGATCAAGATGGCAGAGTGGTAGGACACAAAGCTCGCTCTCTCCCACATCCACAACAAAAATACATCTACATGTGGAACGATTCTCACAGAATATCTACTGAACACTGGCAGAAGACTTCAGACTGCTGTAAGGGCAAGAAAATCTCCATGTAACCAGGTAGGAAAAATGAAAAAGAAAGTGAGAAAGGTATCCGGATGGGACCTGCACCCCTGGGAGGGGGCTGTGAAAGAGGTAAGGTTCATGCACCCTGGGAAGCCCCCTCACCAGCAGGGAGATCTGCCAGGACAGAAGGGGAGCTTCAGAGCCTCTGAGAAGAATGCAGCAGTCAGTTCGTGGCAGCCAGAGCAGAGGGAGACCTGCACTCACCAGCCTGACATGTGCATCCCCAGTGCTGGCAGGGGCTGGGTGCTGGAACTTCGGCTCCAGAGATCAGAACCAGGGAGAGGACTGGGGTTGTTTGTGTAGAGACAGACTGGGGGGCGGGGGGATGAATCCGGTGCCACCACGGCTGGGGGTATAAGCGGAGGAAGCCTGAGCTGCCTCAGAGGCCAGTCAGCATTGTTTGGGTGGTGTAGGAGGGGAGAGGTGGGACCTAGACTATAGCCTTTTTTCCATGTATGTGTGCTCCCAGAGGGCAAGACACTGCCTGCCCAGGCTCCAGGGGCAGTTACAGACCTCTACCACCATCCACCCTGGTGCCAGGAGTGGTCACAATCCCCCACTAAAACCCTCCCAGACCCTAGGAGTGGTTGAGGGACTGCACCAACTCCTGCCCAGAACCCAGGAGTGGTTGTGAGCCTCCACCAACTCCCTCCTGAACAAGACTGGTCATGGGCCACTGACGCACCTGCCCAGGCGCCAGGAGTGGTCGAGAGCCCCAGCCACCACCTTCCTGGACAATGAAAACACAACCATACAAAATCTATGGGACACAGCAAAAGAAGTTCTTAGAGGAAAGTTCATAGCAATACAGGCCTTCATCAACAACAAGAAAAATCTCAAATGAACAACCTAACCTACCACCTAAAAGAATTAGACAAAGAAGAACAAACAAAACCTAATGTCAGCAGAAGGAAGGAAATAATAGAGATCAGGGAGGAAATAAAGTAGAGATTTTTTTTAAAAATAGAAAAAAAATCAACAAAACCAAAAGCTGGTTCTTTGAAAGGGTAAACAAAATTGACAAACCTCTAGCCAGGCTCACCAAGAAGAGAGAGAATCCAAATAAACAAAATAAGAAATGAAAAAGGAAAAATCTCAACTGATCCCACAGAAATACAAAAAACCGTGAGAGAATACTATGAACAATTATATGCCAACAAATTTGACAACCTAGAAGAAATGGAATTGTCTAGAAACATACAGCCCACCAAAATTTAATCAAGAAGAAATAGATAATTTCTACAGACCAATCACTAGAAGTGAAATCAAACCTGTAATAAAAAACTTCCTACAAACAGAAGTCCAGGATCACATGGCTTCACAGGCGAATTCTACCAAGCATACAAAGAAGACCTTACACAGATTCTTCTCAAACTCTTCCAAAAGATTGAAGAGGAGGGAATACTCCCAAAGACATTCTGTGAAACCACAATCACCCTGATACCAAAACCAGACAAAGATACCACCAAAAAAAGAAAATTACAGGCCAATATCTTTGATGAATATAGATGCAAAAATTCTCAACAAAATATTTGCAAACCAGATCTAACAACACGTAAAAACGATCATACGCCATGACCAAGAGGGATTCATCCCAAGTTCACAAGGATGGTTCAGTATACACAAATCAATCAATCTGATACACCACCACAACAAAAGAAAAGACAAAAAATACCTTGACAAGAACACCACATAAACAAAAGAAAAGACAAAAACCACATGATAATCTCAATACGTGCAGAAAAAGCATTTGACAAAATTCAACATCCATTCACGAAAAAACTCTTACCACGGTGGGTACAGAGGGAACATATCTCAAAATAGTAAAAGCTATTTATGACAAACCCACAGCCAATATAATGCTCCAAAGTGAAAAGTTGAAAGCCTTCCCCTAAAATCTGACAAGACAAGGCAAAAGCTATTTATGACAAACCCACAGCCAATATAATGCTCAAAAGTGAAAAGTTGAAAGCCTTCCCCTAAAAATCTGGCAAGACAAGGATGCCCACTCTCACCACTTCACTTCAACATACTATTGAAAGTCCTAACCACAGCAATCAGATGAGAAAAAGAAATTAAAGGTATCCAAATTGGAAGGGAAGAGGTAAAACAGTCATTATATGTACATGATATGATACTATATATAGAAAACCCTGAAGACACCACACAAAAACAACTAGAACTGATAAATTAATTCAACAAGGTAGTAGGATACAAGATTAACATACAGAAATTGGTGGCGGGCTTCCCTCGTGGCGCAGTGGTTGAGAGTCTGCCTGCTTATGCAGGGGACACAGGTTCATGCCCCGGTCCGGGAAGATCCCACATGCCGTGGAGCGGCTGGGCCCGTGAGGCATGGCCACTGAGCCTGCGCGTCCGGAGCCTGTGCTCCACAGCGGGAGAGGCCACAACAGTGAGAGGCCCGCATACAGCAAAAACAAAAAACAAAAAAAACCCCAAATTGTTAGCATTTCTTTACACCAATAATAAAATATCAGAAAGGGGATGTAAAAAAAAAAAAAAAAAAAACCAACCTTTTAAAATTGCAAACCAGAGCAGAAGCAAGAAGAACTATAATCCTGCAGCCCGTGGAACAAACACCACATTCACAGAAAGACAGACAAGATGAAAAGGCAGAGGGCTATATACCAGATGAACGAAGAAGATAAAACCCCCAAAAAAACAACTAAATGAAGTGGAGATAGGCAACCTTTCAGAAAAAGAATTCAGGAACATGATAGTGAAGATGATGCAGGACCTCGGAAAAAGAATGGAGGCAGAGATCGAGAAGATGCAAGAAATGTTTAACAAAGACCTAGAAGCATTAAAGAAAAAACAAACAGAGATGAACAATACAATAACTGAAATGAAAACTACACTAGAAGGAATCAATAGCAGAATAAGTGAGGCAGAAGAATGGATAAGTGACCTGGAAGACAGAATAGTGAAATTCACTGCTGCAGAACAGACTAAAGAAAAAAGAATGAAAAGAAATGAAGATAGCCTAAGAGACCTCTGGGACAACATTAAATGTAACAACATTCGCATTATAGGGGTCCCAGAAGGAGAAGAGAGAGAGAAAGGACCAGAGAAAATATTTGAAGAGATTATAGTCGAAAATTTCCCTAACATGGGAAAGGAAATAGTCACCCAAGTCCAGGAAGCACAGTGAGTCCCATACGGGAGAAACCCAAGGAGAAACATGCCGAGACACACAGTAATCAAACTGGCAAAAATTAAAGACAAAGAAAAATTATTGAAAGCAAGGGAAAAATGAAAAATAACATACAAGGGAACTGCCATAAGGTTAACAACTGATTTCTCAGCAGAAACTCTAACAAGCCAGAAGGGAGTGGCATGATATACTTAAAGTGATGAAAGGGAAGAACCTAAAACCAAGATTACTCTACCAAGGATCTCATTCAGATTCGAGGGAGAAATCAAAAGCTTTACAGACAAGCAAAAGCTCAGAGAATTCAGTACCACCAAACCAGCTTTACAACAACTGCTAAAGGAACTTCTCTAAGTGGGAAACCCAAGAGAAGAAAAGGACCTACAAAAACAAACCCAAAACAATTAAGAAAATGGTCATAGGAACATACATATCGATAATTACCTTAAACGTGAATGGATTAAAGGCTCCAACCAAAACGTACAGGCTTGGTGAATGGATACAAAAACAAGACCCATATATATGCTGTCTACAAGAGACCCACTTCAGACCTAGGGACACATACAGACTGAAAGTGAGGGGATGGAAAAAGATATTCCATGCAAATGGAAATCAAAAGAAAGCTGGAGTAGCTATACTCATATCAGATAAAATAGACTTTAAAATAAAGAATGTTACAAGAGACAAGGAAGGACACTACATAATGATCAAGGGATCAATCCAAGAAGAACATATAACTATTATAAACATATATGCACCCAATATAAGAGCACCTCAATACATAAGGCAACTGCTAACAGCTATAAAAGAGGAAATCGACAGTAACACAATAATAGTGGGGGACTTTAACACCTCACTTACACCAATGGACAGATCATCCGAAGTGAAAATAAATAAGGAAACAGAAGCTTTAAATGACACAATAGAGCAGACAGATTTAATTGATATTTATAGGACATTCCATCCAAAAACAGCGGATTACACTTTCTTCTCAAGTACGCACGGAACATTCTCCAGGATAGATCACATCTTGGGTCACAAATCCAGCCTCAGGAAATTTAAGAAAATTGAAATCATATCAAGCATCTTTTCTGACCACAACGCTATGAGATTAGAAATGAGTTACAGGGGAAATAATGTAAAAAACACAAACACGTGGAGGCTAAACAATGCATTACTAAGTAACCAAGAGATCACTGAGGAAATCAAAGAGGAAATCAAAAAATACCTAGAGACAAATGACAATGGAAACACGACGATCCAAAACCTATGGGATGCAGCAAAAGCAGTTCTAAGAGGGAAGTTTATAGCTATACAAGCCTACCTCAAGAAACAAGAAACATCTCAAGTAAACAATCTAACCTTACACCTAAAGGAACTAGAGAAAGAAGAACAAACAAAACCCAAAGTTAGCAGAAGGAAAGAAATCATAAAGGCCAGAGCAGAAATAAATGAAACAGAAACAAAGAAAACAATAGCAAAGATCAATAAAACTAAAATCTGGTTCTTTGAGAAGATAAACAAAATTGATAAACCATTAGCCAGATTCATCAAGAAAAAGAGGGAGAGGACTCAAATCAATAAAATTAGAAATGAAAAAGGAGAAGTTACAACAGACACTGCAGAAATACAAAGCATCCTAAGAGACTACTACAAGCAACTCTATGCCAAGAAAATGGACAACCTGGAAGAAATGGACAAATTCTTAGAAAGGGGTAACCTTCCAAGATTGATCCAGGAAGAAACAGAAAATATGAACAGACCAATCACAAGTAATGAAATTGAAACTGTGATTTAAAATCTTCCAACAAACAAAAGTCCAGGACCAGATGGCTTCACAGGTGAATTCTAGCAAACATTTAGAGAAGAGCTACCACCCTTCCTTCTCAAACTCTTCCAAAAATGGCAGAGGAAGGAACACTCCCAAATTCATTCTATGAGGCCACCATCACCCTGATACCAAAACCAGACAAAGATACTACAAAACAAGAAAATTACAGACCAATATCACTGATGAATATAGATGCAAAAATCCTCAACAAAATACTAGCAAACAGAATCCAACAATACGTTAAAAGGATCATACACCACGATCAAGTGGGATTTACCTCAGGGATGCAAGGATTCTTCAATATAGGCAAATCAATCAATGTGATACACCATATTAACAAATTGAAGAATAAAAACCATATGATCATCTCAATAGATGCAGAAAAAGCTTTTGACAAAATTCAACACCCATTTATGATAAAAACCCTCCAGAAAGTGGGCATAGAGGGAACCTACATCAACATAATAAAGGTCGTATATGACAAACCCACAGCAAACATCATTCTCAATGGTGAAAACTGAAAGCATTTCCTCTAAGATCAGGAACGAGACAAGGATGTCCACTCTCACCACTATTATTCAACATAGTTTTGGAAGTCCTAGCCATGGCAATCAGAGAAGAAAAAGAAATAAAAGGAACACAAATTGGAAAAGAAAAACTAAAACTGTCACTGTTTGCAGATGACATGATACCATACATACAGAATCCTAAAGATGCCCCTGAAAACTACCAGAGCTAATCAATGAATTTGGTAAAGGTGCAGGATACAAAATTAATGCACAGAAATCTCTTACATTCCTATATACTAATGATGAAAAATCTGAAAGAGAAATTATGGAAACAGTCCCATTTACCACTGCAACTAAAAGAATAAAATACCTAGGAATAAACCTACCTAGGGAGACAAAAGACCTGTATGCAGAAAACTATAAGACACTGATGAAAGAAATCAAAGGTGATACCAACAGATGGAGAGATATACCATGTTCTTGGATTGGAGGAATCAATATTGTGAAAATGACTATACTACCCAAAGCAATCTACAGATTCGGTGCAGTCCCTGTCAAATTACCAATGGCATTTTTTACAGAACTAGAACAAATCATCTTAAAATTTGTATGGAGACACAAAAGACCCCGAAGAGCCAAAGCAGTCTTGAGTGAAAAAATCGGAGCTGGAGGAATCAGACTCCCTGACTTCAGACTATACTACAAAGCTACAGTAATCAAAACAATATGGTACTGGCACAAAAATGGAAACCTAGATCAACGGAACAAGATAGAAAGCCTAGAGATAAACCCACGCACCTATAGTCAACTAATAAATAAAAATAAATAGAAATTAAATAAAATTGCAACCCAAAAAATAACATAGGAAGAAACCTCACCAAGGAGGTGAAAGACTTATATGCTGAGAACTATAAAACATTAATAAAGTTAACTGAAGAGGATTCAAAGAAATGGAAAGATATCCCATGTTCTTGGATTTGAATAATTAATATTATTTAAATGACCATACTACCCAAAGCAATCTACAGATTTAATGTTATCCCTATCAAATTACCCATGACATTTTTCACAGAAGTAGAATAATCCAAAAATTTATATGGACCCATAGAAGGCCCAGAATCACCAGAGAAATCCTGAGGGAAAAAAAAAAATTTAAAAAGCAGGAGGCATAATTCTCCCAGACTTCAGACAATACTACAAAGCTACAGTAATCAAAACAACATGGTACTGGCACAAAAACAGACATATGGATCCATGGAACAGAACAGACAGCCCAGAAATAAACCCACACACCTATGGTCAATTAATCTTAGACAAAGGAGGCGAGAATATACAACAGGAGGGACCTCCCTGGTGGTGCAGTGGTTAAGAACCCGCCTGCCAATGCAGGGGACACAGGTTTGAGCCCTGGTCCGGGAAGATCCCACATGCCATGGAGCAACTAAGCCCGTGAGCCACAACTACTGAGCCTGTGCTCTAGAGACCGCACGCCTAGAGCCTGTGCTCTACAACAAGAGAAGCTGCCAAAATGAGAAGCCCACGCACCACAACGAAGAGTAGCCCTCCACTCACAGCAACTAGTGAAAGCCCGCACTCTGCAAAGAAGACCCAACGCAGCCAAAGATAAATAAATAAATAAATTTTTTAAAAAAATAGAATATGCAACAGGAAAAAGTCTCTTCAGCAAGTGGTGTTGGGAAAGTTGGATGGCTGCATGTAACTCAGTGAAGTTAGAATACACCCTCTCACCATACACAGAAATAAATCAAAGTGGCTTAAAAACTTAAGCATAAGACATGACACCATAAAACTCCTAGAAGAGATCATAAGCAAAACATTCTCTGACATAAATCGTACCAATGTTTTCTTAGGTCAATCTCCCAAGGCAAAAGAAATAAAAACAAAAATAAACAGATGGGACCTAATCAAACTTACACGCTTCTGCAGAGAAAAGGAAACCATAAACAAAATGAAAAGACAACCTACAGAATGGGAGAAAATATCTGCAAACAATGCGACTGACAGGGCTTAATTTCCAAAATATACAAACAGCTAATACAACTCAAAAACAACAAAACAAACAACCCAATCAAAAAATGGGCAGAAGACCTAAAGAGACATTTCTCCAAAAAAGACATACAGATGGCCAATACGCACATGAAAAGATGCTCAGCATCGCTAATTATTAGAGAAATGCAAATCAAAACTGCAGTGAGGTACCATCTCACGCCAGTCAGAATGGCCATCATTAAAAAGTCTACAAATAATAAATGCTGGAGAGGGTGTGGAGAAAAGGGAGCCCCCTTGCACTGTTGGTAGGAATGTAAGTTGGTACAGTCACTATGGAAAACAGTATGAAGGTTCATCAGAAAACTAAAAATAGAGCTACCAGATCATCCTGCAATCCCACTCCTGGGCATATATCCAGACAAAACTATAATCCAGAAATATACATGCAACCGTATGTTCATAGCAGCACTATTCACAATACCCAATACATGGAAACAACCTAAATGTCTATCAACAGATGAATGGATAAAGAAGATATGGTACATATATACAATGGGATACTATTCAGCCATTTAAAAAATGAAATAATGCCATTTGCAGCAACATGGATGGACGCAGAGATTATCATAGAAAGTGAAATAAGTCAGAAAGAGAAAGATAGGGACTTTCCTGGTGGTCCAGTGGCTAAGACTGTGTGCTCCCAATGGAGGGGGCCCAGGTTCGATCCCTGGTCAGGGAACTAGATCCCACATGCCGCAACTAAAGTTCCCACATGCCACAACTAAAAGATCCCACATGCCACAACTGAAGATCCCACATGCCACAACTGAAGATCCCGCATGCCACAACTAAGACCCAGCATGGCCAAATAAACAAAAAAATTTTTTAAAAAAAGAAATAGACAAATACCATATGATATCACTTATACGTGGAATCTAAAATGTAACACAAATGAACTTATCTACGAAACAGAAACAGACTCATGGACATAGAAAACAGACTTGTGGTTGCCAAGGGAGAGGGGGATGGGAGAGGGATGAGTGGGAGGTTGGGATTAGCAGATGTAAGCTATTATATATAGAATAGATAAACAACAAGGTTCTACTGTATATCACAGGGAACTATATCCAGTATCCTATGATAAACCATAATGGAAAAGAATATTAAAAAAAGAATGTGTGGGGACTTCCCTGGTGCCGCAGTGATTAAGACTCCGCCTGCCAATGCAGGGGACATGGTTTGAGCCCTGGTCTGGGAAGATCCCACGTGCCACGGAGCAACTAAGCCCATGCGCCACGACTACTGAGCCTGCGCTCTAGAGCCTGCGAGCCACAACTACTGAGCCCTCGTGCCACAGCTACTGAAGCCTGCGTGCCTAGAGCCTGTGCTCCACAACAAGAGAAGCCACCGCAGCGAGAAGCCCGCGCACAGCAACGAAGACCCAATGCAGCCAAAAATAAATAAGCTTAAAAAAAGGAAAGAAATGAAGGTGCTAAAAAAAGTGTATATATATATATATATATATATATATATATATATCTGTACAGCAGAAATTAACACAACACTGTAAATCAAATATACTTCAATAAAAAAATAATTTTAAAGTCAATAAAAGCACAGAAAAGGAAAAATAAATAAATAAATGGGCAGAAGATCTGAATAGACATTTTACCAAAGATGACAAACAGATGGCCAGCAGGTACAGGAAAAGATGCTCAACATCACTAATCATCATGGAAATGCAAAATGAAACAAAAGTGAAACGTTATCTCACACCTGCTGAGAGTGGCTATTATAAAAAAGACAAGAAATAACAATTTTGGTGAGGATGGGAAATACAGGAAACCCTCAAGCACTGTGGGTAAGGATGTATTAATAAACTGGTACAGCTACTATGGAAAACACTTTGGAGGTTCCTCAAAAAGTTAAAAATAGAACTGCCATATGATCCAGCAGTTTCACTTCCAGGTATTCATCCTAAGGAAACAAAAACACTCATTGGAACAGGTATCTGCATCACCGTATTCAATGCAGCATTATTTACAATAGCCACGATACAGACACAATCTAAGTTACTCCATCACAAAAAAAGAGAACCTTGACAGTAGGGACAACATGGATGCATCCCCAGGGCATCATACTGAGTGAAATAAGTCAAACAAAGACAAATACCATATGATCTCACTTACACGTGGAATCTAAAAAAACAGAAGCAAAACAGTAAAGACCCAAGCTCACAGATACAGAGAACAAACTGGTGGCTGCCCACCCAGAGGCAGGGTGTGTGGAGTGAGCAAGATGGATGAAGGGGGTCAAGAGGTTACAAAGACATTTAGTTACGTACAGCACTGTGACTATAGTTAGTGATACTGTATTGCATATCTGAAAGTTACTAAGAGAGTAGGCGTTAAACATTCTCATCACAAAAAATTCTGTAACTTGTATGATGGTGGATGTTAACTAGACTTATTGTAGCGATCATGTCACAACATATACAAATAACGAATCATGAAGTTGTATACCCAAAGCTAACATACTGTTACATGCAAAGTATACCTCAATTATTTTAAAAAAGGGAAAAACTCAATCTAAACCTTGCACTCTATACAAAAATTAACTCAAAACGAATCATAAACTTAAAAGTAAACCACAAAACCATGAATCTTTTAGAAGAAAAAAGAGAAAAAATACTCAAGACCTAAGGCTTTGTGAAGAATTCTTAAACATGTCTCCAAAAGCACAGTGTATAAAAGAAAAAATAACAAATTGGACTCTTATCAAAATTCAAAACTTTTTCTTTGGAAAAGGTATTTTTAAGATGATGAAAGAATCACTACACAGAGTAGCTCCCCCTAGCCTTGGTGTCCAGAGTTTTTATTGGGGCTCCATTAATGATTGATTGATTGATTGATTGATGGCCCACATAGCAATCTCAGTCTCCATGTCAGGAGGGGGCGTGTCTTGATGTGCTGATGGCCAAGAGCACAGCAGCGGGTGGCGGGCAGGGGGAGGCTACCTCGTGGCTGGTTATCTGCCCAGGAGAACTGAAAGCATGCATCCACACAAAAATGTGCCCATGACACTGCCTGACCCAAAGCCCCTGCCCTAAGTCACAATGTTGTTCTTTCCAGCCCCACCAACCTCCATGCTGTGACTCTCTGGTGAGGCTCCAGCCTAAGATCCAGTGTGGTCAGCCCGCAACCTAACCAAAGACACTCCTATCAGGCATGACACAGATCACCTCCCAGAAGCCAAGGGCAAAAGCCAGACCTCTCTTGGGCAAGGCCAAGTTCTTTCCTACACACCATGAAGTTCACTCTTTTGAAGTGTCCAATTCCTGCCATTTGAGGAGAGCTTCCTAGGAACTTGTCGGCAAACCCGGGGGGCTTTTGCAGAATGCACTCACCATTCTGTCTCTAGAATCGATTGTTGCTCTGACCTACAGATCCCAGACTTGAGCTGCAACACGTCCCAGCTCTAGCCAGCCCCGTGTGCTTCAGACCGGCCCCCAGAGTCCTAACTGGAAAGAGCCAGTTCCTTAACATTTATCCTGTTGCTGTTTGCCCCGGATTTGGTGGTTTCTGTAGACGGACAGACTCCTTGGTTTGTTGAAAGTCAAGGGGAGATTCTGACAGCAGCCAAGGGCCTCTGTTCAGTCCTCAATGGGCTTTTCCTCCAGGTGCTGGGCTTGTCCCTATACTTAACGCCACTCAATGTACAAAGGTATATAGAGTTATAGCACCCCTAGATTTTCTCTAATTGTTTAATATATTGTACAGTGTTTAATACATTGCACCCTTAAATCTGTCTGTCCACCTTTATTTCAAAAATCTAAACACAGGGCCAGCATATACTTCAGTATTTGATGGTGAAATTTAAATTTGAATAAAATAGTATACCCCCCCAAAATAAGTGTACAATTCAGTGGTTTTAGTATACTCCCAGTGTTGTGCAACCACAAACACTGTCTAATCCTAGAACATTTTTATCACTCCCCACTTCTCCTGCATCCCTCCTCTCGGACCTTGGAAACCACTGATCTATCTCTATGGACTTGACTATTCTAGACATTTCATATGAATGGAATCATATAATAGGTAGCCTTTTATGTCTGGCTCCTTTTATTAGCATAAAATTTAAATTTATTTATTTATTTATTTTTGGCTGCGGTGGGGCTTTGTTGCTGCACACTGGCTTTCTGTAGTTGCAGCGAGCGGGGGCGTGCGGGCTTCAGTAGTTGTGGCGCGTGGGCTAAGTTGCTGTGCGACATGTGGGATCTTCCTGGACCAGGGATTGAACCTGCATCCCCTGCACTGACAGGCAGATTCTTACCCACTGCGCCACCAGGGAAGTCCCCTAGCATAATGTTTTTAAGGTTCATCCGCGTTGAAGTGTCTGTAGCAATGCTTCATTGCTTTCTGACGGCTGAATATTATTCCACGGTGTGGATGTTTTGTTCATCAGTTGATGGACATTTGAGTTGTTTCACTTTCTGATTATTATAAACAACGGCGCTATGAACATCCACGTGCACGTTTTTGTGCAGATGCATGCTTTCAGGTCTCCTGGGAGGATAACCAGCCACGAGGCGGCCTCCCCGCCTCCCCTGCCCCCGTGCTCTTGGCCATCAGCACATCAAGACAGGCCCCCCGCCCCGGGTGGACAGAGTCAACATCCGGACACCCTGCTGTTGTCAGCATCTGAGTCATGGGGCATCTGAGCTCTGAGAACAGATAGGGGGGCCTCCAGAGTAGAGAAGGAAGGCCCTGCTGATCCAAACTAGGATAGTTGCAAATCATGAAAGAAAAAGGGAGTTATCCCATCACCACAACTAAAGAACGGAAGGACCACGAGGGGCCACCTGCTGCGGCCCAGAAGGGGACACTTCCGTTGCCTCTGCAACATCTCCAGGGGGCGGCCATCGGGGGCGCCTGGGCCTCCAGGGAAGGGGACTTCTGCAGCGTAAGCAGCCCTCCAGCCTCACAATAATCCGCCCTGTCTCCCTTGGGACGAGCTGACGTCTGTGTCCTTGTGGTGTCCCTCTCAGGGCCATGCAGAACACTCTACTCCCCGCTGGCCGGGGGGGCGCCTCGGGAGTGTGAAGGCAGGACCCAGTTTCCTGAACCAGCCTCCCTTCCATATACCCCTGAAGTCTTCGCTTCAACCAAAGGCAAGCGGCTCTCCCAGTTGCTGAGCTCTGCGAAGTGCCTTATACAAACCCCGAGAGGCACCGAATCAACAGGTCCCTCCCACAGTCGGCGTCACAGAACCTGAGCTTGGCCACCCCTCCCCACCCAGAAACGCGGCGACCTACCTACCGGCTCTGGTGGCTCTCCCACAGCCGCCTCAGGCCCCGGTCGGCCAAGCCCTCCAGGATGAGGAGGTGGCCCCGCCCGTCCAGCAGGTGGAAGCCAGTGAGCACGTCCAGGTCCGGCCGCTCCTGGATCTTCGCCGGCATCTTCAAGGCGGACAGGATCTGCTGGATGTCCTCCACGGGGCAGGAGTCCAGGCCCAGGGCCCCGGCGTTGATCACGGTGACGTCCTGCAGCAGGCCGTGCAGGAGTGAGGGCTTACTGGAGGTGAACACGAAGATGACGCGGCCAAACCGGGAGGCCGTGGGGCTGGCGTCCAGGGCCTCGGTCCCGGCCCGCAGCGGCACCGCCACGCCCGCCCGCAGCTTCAGCAGGCAGCTGGCCTCCAGGTAGTCGCCCGGGGGCATCGGGCCGTGCCGCAGGCTGTCTCCGGGCACCTGCAACCCCGACGCCTTCCTGCTCCTGCTGTCATGGCCGAGGCGCGTGGCCTTGGGCTCGCAGCTGTGGACGGGGACGACCAGGTTCAAGTACTTGTGGCCAAGGAGGAGGTCGGCAAAGCTGACCTGGGCAACCCCGTAAGGGTCCCACATCTTATCCTGGGTTTCAAAGGGGTTGTTCTCCGTCTCTTTCGGGGAAATTAGGGTCTGGAGGTTGAGGTACGAATCCAGCGGGTCCTCCCCAAACAGGGCGGGCTTGCGGGAATACCCCTCTGACTTGCGGTCCCGGTCATGAACTTCCACCACCATCGGGGGACCCTCCAGGTATTCCCTCAGGTCGCTGGGGTGCATGGCCCCAAGGAAGATGACGTTGATATCCTGGAAGTAGACGTGGGTCCCATGGGGCTGGCCCTCAGTCCTGTGCACTGGGGTCCTGTGGAACTGGTACCTGCAGTACACGGGGGTGCACAGCCGCTGCGAGAGAGAAGGGGCGGCGGTCACGGGTGCAGCCGCAGGCACCCCCTGCCGGCCCCCCTCCTCTCCAGGTGGCCCCCACCCAGCGGCTCAAATCCCGGCCCCAGGCTCACGCCCGGCAGCCCCTGCAGCCCCTGCGGCCTGTGGTTCCTCATTCACAAACCCCAAGGACAGAGCCCACTCTGCAAGGCCACTGCGAGGCCCGAGAGCCACGTGTACGGCGCTGAGCTGGCAGCTGAAGCAACTATTTCCCCCGGATGGCCAGTGCCACGAGGACAGGCCCTGTGCCTTCTTCCCATCCCATGGCCGGGCACAGAAAGTGTGGAGAGGAGTGGCTTTTAGAACAGAGAATCCGTGTTTCCCAGACACGCATCTGGAGGGCTGGCACGGCTCACCTTTAGCATATAAAATGACCAAGCAGAACTTGGGTCTGGGTTTAAGAGGACTCGCAGGCTGAGCCGGAGGCGGGGGGCAGGGCTGTGTCGGGACAGAAGCAGGAAACCTTGCGCATGCCACAACTTTATCACCAGAAGCTCACCGTTACACAAGTGTGTGGATCGAATGCATATACTCCAAGGGCACTACTTATTTTACTATTTCTTTTACCACCGACGCTGAAATTTTATTTAAAAATAATCCTGGGTTGGTAGGGCTCCCAGGTGCCTGGCAGAACTAATTAAGAAAACCTTCTGGAGAAATGCACTTCCAACCTAGGCCTCAAAGAATTCCCACAGAGAAAGTTCCATCAAACGTGGGATCATAGTAAAAATCCCAAGACACCTAAGGGAAAAAGGTACCACTAGCAAAACCAGGTGCACAAAGGCACAGGTATTAGAACGATCAGGTACATAAAATAAATGTATTTGTTTGGTTTTTAAAAAGTAAAAGTATATCATCAAGGTCAAAACTATCATCATTCTATTTACTGGCAATGAAAATTCTAAAACTGAAAATTTTAAAATATCACCTACAACAGCATCAAGACATAAAATGCTTAGGAAGAAATGAAAGATGTGGAAGACCTGTACACTGAAAACTATGAAACACTGCAGAGAGAAATCAAAGAAAATCTAAATGAAGAAATATACCATTTTTATGGTTAGGAAAATGCAATTAATTCTAGAGGAATCATAGACCTAAACATAAAAGCTAAAATCATACCTCTCCGAGAAGAAAACACAAGGTAGTATCTTCATAAACTTGGGGTGGAAAAAAGATTTATTTGATATGACACAAAAAGCACTAGTCATAACAGAAGAAGTTGATAAGATGGACTTCATCAAAGACACTATTAAGAAAATTAAAGTCAAGCTCCAGATGGGCAGAAAATACGTACAATGCATACTTATCTGACAAAGGACTCGTATCCACAATATATCAATAAAAAGAATAGATATTCTAAAGAAAAATAAATGAGGAGCTTTCAAATCTGGTTAAACGGAATAAGCACACCCACCCTGCACCTCCCACTGAATACAACAGAAGGCATGCTTCAACTAAGAGTCCGCATGCCGCAACTAAGGAGCCTGCGTGCCACAACACAGGTCCCATGTGCTGCAACTAAGATCTGGCGCAGCCTAAATAAATAAATAAATATTAAAGAAAAAAAAAACCCTACAGAGATGCACAGGACACCTTCTGAAAAGTAAAAGGCAGTGGGCAGATTGGAGAAAGAGACCAAACCCAGTGAGTTTCCTGGGTTTTATTCTCTTCCTGCATGTCCCAGACTAGACGCAAAGGAAGGCTGAATCCCAGAATTATGCACCAGGCATGGAGAGACAGAGCTCTCTTTCTGTACCAAGGAATGGGGTGTGGGAACCCTATGAGACAGACAAAGTGGAAGGAAACCCCCTATTGCTTTTCTCTCCTGGACCTGCCCTCTGGCAAGTTCAAGTTCCCAACCTGTAATCTGTTTGCAGTGGCAGCAGCTGGGCAGGCAACTGAAAATCTGAGTGAGGGGAATCCTCTTTGAAGAGATGAACTGTGATACAAACAGTGTATCAAAATGTCCTGTTCCTTGGCTCTCATGCTTGAATGATGGTCACCGAGCTCCTGTTTGTACCAGGCCCCGGGCTAGGCGCTGGGGACGCTGACACCATGGTCCCTTGTGCAGGCGACTTCAGCCCACTGGGGACATGAACTAAACATCACGTCATGCGGTTCAAGTGGCAGACTGAACACATACATCTGGTTACACCCCTCACAGAACTCCCCTAAAACCACAGGGATTTTTTTTTTAAGACATAAGCATACAAGGACAAGGAGAAGAGAAGAGAAGCCACCATGAGCACTGGGACAGGGACGAGCAAGTGGTGCAGACACAGCACAGGTGAGGAAGCCAAACCCCAAGCATGTGATGGAGAAGCTGAGAACCAGCCACATTCTCTGCAAAACCCTCAAAAGACTTAGGAACTGGCAGGACCCAGCATCTCTGGATCCGGGGGTCACAGGGAAGAGCCCAGCAAGGGAACCATTGCAAGTCCTGAGAAGCCAGCCGGCCCAAGTGCCCTCCCCTCCCCTACTGCTTGGCGGGAGGCTGTTAGCTTGCTGTGCAGGCAAATGAATAAAGGGTCCTGAGATCTTCAAAACACTGATGAGAGAGAAAAGAGGAGACCTAAACTAATGGAGAGGCACACTGAATTCAGGGGTTGGAAGGCTCAACACAGTAAGATGTCAGTTCTCCCCAGACTGACCTATGGATTTAATGCAAAGCCAGGCAAAATCCTAGCACAAGTTTTTGTAGATAGAGACAAGCTGATTCTAAAATTTATATGAAAGGGCAAAGAAACTGGAAGAGCTAACACAATTTTGAAAAGGAAGAATAAAGGATCCAGAAATAGACCTCTACCAGTATAGCCAACTGATTTCTGTCAGAAATGCAAAAGAAATTCAATGAAAAAAAACATACTTTCTACAAATGGTGCTGGAAGAATCAGTCATGTGTTTGCAAAAAAAAATGAACATTAACTTAAACCTTATACATAAATTCACTCAAAATTGATTATAGATCCAAATGTAAAACTATAAACATAGAAGAAAACCCTTGTCACCAGGCGTTAGGCAAAGAGTTCTTAGATGTGACACAAAAACACAATCGATAGAAGACAAAAATGTATAATTTGGACTTCATCAAAATTAAAATAAGAGAATAAAAAGGCAGACTACACATTGGGAGAAAATACCTGCAAAGAATATCTCCAAAAGAGGACTTGTAACCAGAATAGATTTAAAAACTCTCAACAACAGGAAAACTAAGTACTCAGTTGAAAACTTCTCTGGTGGCGCAGTGGTTCGGAACCTGCCTGCCAATGCAGGGAACACGGGTTCGGGCCCTGGTCCGGGAAGATCCCAGATGCCAGGGAGCAACTAAGCCCGTGCGCCACAACTACTGAACCTGCACTCTGGAAGCCATGAGCCACAACTACTGAAGCCTATGCTCTGCAACAAGAGATGCCACCACAACGAGAAGCCCACGCACTGTAACGAAGCGTAGTCCCCACTCGCCGCAACTAGAGAAAGCCCGTGCACAGCAACGAAAACCCAATGCAGCCAAAAATAAATAAATTTATAAAAAAAAAAAAAAAACTCAGTTGAAATGTGGGCAAAAATTTGAATTGACACTTCACCAAAGGGGCCATAAAGTGGCAGATAAGCAGATTAAGAGATGCGCCACATCACTCTGCATCAGGGAAACGCATGGTAAACCCCGATGAGATAACACTGCATACTCATTAGAGTGGCCAAAATTAAAAATAAATACCAAGTTCTGGGGAGGATAAGCACAGCTGGAGCCCCCGCACACCACTGCTGAGAAGGCAGCCATAGCCTCTCCACAGAGCCCGGGAATTTATCCTAAAGCACTGAAGGCTTATGTTCACACAAAAGCACGTACACAGATGTTTTAGCAGCTGTGCTCGTAACTGCCCCAAACCAGAAACAACCTAAACATCCTCCATGGGTTAACGGACGGACAGACTGCGGTTCCATCCAGCTGCAGAATACGAGTCAGCAGCGAAAAGGGGTGAATTCCAGCTTGCGGGAACCTCGCCGGCATCGTTCTGAGGGAAGGAGGCTGTACGCGTTGCTCCCTGCTGCAGCAGACGTTCTCAGTGTGGATGTTACACAATATATAACCCCATCTGGACGACAATCTTCAAAAGTTAAAACTATCACGACGAACGCATCTGCGGTAGCCGGGAGCGCGGGTGGGGAAGATGTGGTCATAAAGGGCTAGTACAGAAGAGTCTGGGGGGTGCGGCCGTAGAGGTGTTCTGTATCCTCACTGTGGTGGTGAGAATGCGGATGTGCACATGAACTGAAATTTACAGAACTGTGCACCAGGAGAAAATAGTCGATTCTGTAGGATATTTTCACTTTTCTGCTTGCTATTTTAAAAATTAAAAAAACAGAGGGTCTCTGGAATGAGGGACAGCTGATGGCATTCAGCTCCTATCCAAACCAGATGTATTAGGTGACCAAATGCTCACGGACCATCCAATGCAGACCCCACGTCCTTTTCATCCCTTGGCTACCAGACCCTTACCCTCCAGGCGGGCAACTGGGAGAGACCTCCAGAGATCGAACTTGAGGTCTCCCCACCACCAGCCCACCCAGGCCACCGCAGCATGAGGCTCAGAACCCACAAGCCCGCTCGGCACCCAAGGCTGCTTTTGAGGCCCCCACTCTTACCTATGAGCAGCAAACCAGGGGATTAAGACAGATGTGACGATGGAGACCAAACAAATAGAAAAACCAACTTGAGGAAACAAGGACTGTACAAACAGGGACGGCGCCCTGCAAAGCAGGAAAACATTGCTGAGTTGGCGGCCCCGGGGTGAATCACCCCAGATCCGTGATTCTCTAGGAGAACCTCAGGACCCAGCTGTGGTCGGACCCACAGCTGGGCTTCACAAAGGCCGGAGGAGACCAGGCAAAGCCTGCAAAGGGAAAAGGGCTGCGAGGCAAAGCAGGGGGACAGGCGCCATCTCCCCATGGCCTCCTACTGTGTGCGCCAGGATGCATTGAGCTCCTGCACAACTGACTGTGACAAGTCAGGTGACGTACTGTCCACCAGGGAGTTCACTGGAGACCTAGCACCCAGGGTTTTGATTGGGGCTGGTACTAGGCTCCCCCAGCCTGTGTCCCAATATGCCAGGCGCCCTGGAGGAAAGCATGGTCAGCACTGTTGGCAGAAACAGTCAGGCCCAGGAACCACTCTCATTAGAGAATGATTCAAGTTCCTAGACACCTGCCAAGGGCCAGCTTTTCAGGCAGACCTTTTTATAGATAGTCACCTTGGCAATCTAGATTCAATACAATCTCTATTAAATTACCAATGGCATTTTTAAAGAACTAGAACAAAAAAATTTTAAATTGGTATCGAAACACAAAACACCCCAAATAGCCAAAGCAATCCTGAGAAAGAAAAACGGAGCTGGAGGAATCACACTCCCTGACTTTAGACTATACTACAAAGCTACAGTAATCAAAACAGTATGGTACTGGCACAAAAACAGAGAAATATATGTCAGTGGATCGGGATAGAAGGCCCAGAAATAAACCCATGCACCTATGGTCACCTAATCTGTGACAAAGGAGGCAAGGATATAAAATGGAGAAAAAACAGTCTCTTCAATAAGTGGTGCTGGAAAAACTGGACAACTACATGTAAAAGAATGAAGTTAGAACACTCCTTAACACCATACACAAAAATAAACTCAAAATGGATTAAAGACCTAAATGTAAGACCGGATACTATTAAACTCTTAGAGGAAAACATAGGCAGAACACTCTCTGACATAAACTGCAACAATATCTTTTTGGATCCACCTCCTAGAGTAATGAAAATAAAAACAAAAAATAAACAAATGGAGCCTAATTAAACTTAAAAGCTTTTGCACAGCAAAGGGAACCAAAAACAAAACAAAAAGACAACCCACAGAATGGGGGAAAATATTTGCAAGTGAAAAGACCAACAAAGGATTAATCTCCAAAATATACAAACAGCTCATGCAGCTCAATATCAAAAAAACAAACAACCCAATTAAAAAATGGACAGAAGAGGGCTTCCCTGGTGGCGCAGCGGTTGAGAGTCCGCCTGCCGATGCAGGGGGCACGGGTTCGTGCCCCGGTCTGGGAAGATCCCACATGCGGCGGAGTGGCTAGGCCTGTGAGCCATGGCCACTGAGCCTGCACGTCCGGAGCCTGTGCTCCACAACGGGAGAGGCCACAATAGTGAGAGGCCCGTGTATCGCAAAAAAAAAAAAAAAAAAAAGGACAGAAGATCCAAACAGACAATTCTCTAAAGAATACATACAGATGGCCAAAAAGCATGTGAAAAGATGTTCAACATCTCTAATTATCAGAGAAATGCAAATCAAAAATACAATGAGGTATCACCTCACACCAGTCAGAATGGCCATCATCAAAAAACTCTGCAAACAATAAATGCTGGAGAGGGTGTGGAGAAAAAGGAACCCTCCTGCACTGGTGGGGGGAATATAAGTTGGTGCAGCCACTATGGAGAACAGTACGGAGGTTCCTTAAAAAACTAAAAATAAAGCTACCATATGACTCAGCAATCCCACTACTGGGCATATATCCGGAGAAAACCATAATTCAAAAAGATACATGGGGCTTCCCTGGTGGCAAAGTGGTTAAGAATCCACCTGCCAATGCAGGGGACATGGGTTCGAGCGCTGGTCCAGGAAGATCTCACATGCCACGGAGCAACCAAGCCCATGCGCCACAACTACTGAGCCTGCGCTCTAGAGCCCGCGAGCCACAACTACTGAGCCCACGTGCCACAGCTACTGAAGCCCATGCACCTAGAGCCCATATTCCGCAATGCTCCGCAACAAGAGATGCCACCACAATGAGAAGCCTGCGCACCGCAATGAAGAATAGCCCCTGCTTGCCGCAACTAGAGAAAAGCCCACGTGCAGCAACAAAGACCCAATGCAGTCAAAAATAAATAAATAAATTTATATACATAAAAAAAGATACATGTACCCCAATGTTCACTGCAGCTCTGTTTACAACAGCTAGGACATGGAAGAAACCTAATTGTCCATCGATGGATGAATAACTTATCCAGGAGTGGATAAAGAAGTTGTGGTACATATACACAATGGAATATTACTCAGCCATTAAACAGAATGAAATGATGCCATTTGCAGCAACATGGATGGACCTAGAAATTATCCTAAGTGAAGTAAGTCAGACAGAGAAGGACAAATATCATACAATATTGCTTACATGTGGAATCTAAAAAAATGGTACAAATGAACTTATTTACAAAACAGAAATAGAGTCACAGATGTAGAAAACAAACTTATGGTTACCAGGGGAGAGGGGGGAGGGATACATTGGGAGATTGGAATTGGGAGATCACACCACTATACATAAAAGAGATAACTAACAAGGAGCTACTGTATAGCACAGGGAATTCCACTCAATACTCTGTAATTATCTATATAGGAAAAGAATGTAAAAAGGGTGGATATGTGTATATGTATAACTGATTCACTTTACTGTGTACCTGAAACTAACACAACATTGTAAATCAACTATATTCCAATAAAAAATTTTTAAAAACTGAAGGAAAATGATTTTTTAACCTAGAATTCTATACCCTATCAATCAAGTATAAGGGTAGAATAAGGATATTTTCAGACATAAGAGATCATAAAACAAGTATCTCCCATTAACTTCTTCTCAGGAAGCTACAGGAGGATGTGCTCCAGCAAAATCAAAGAGGAAACAAAGCAAGAGCAAGACACAGAATCCAGGGACAGGGACCCACCAGGAGAGGAACAGGGGACTCCCAAGGTAAACAGCAGCACTAAACTGGCTGGTTCAAAATAAGTGAGCGCTAGGCGAGTACCGCTGCTGTAACAAGGAAGCATAGGGATCCTCCTGAGTGGAAGGTCGCTACCTGCACCTGAAGAACCCTGTGGTGTAGCAGAGGAGACCTCACACTTGGTAACTCCTGACCCCAGGAACCTAATCTCTTTGCTGTCTGGCTGTGAGATCCTAAAAGAGGAAATGGAGTTGATGATCATACTTCTCATGTAGGGCCACTGCGGGTGAGGGGCGACAGGTGATGGGCAGATGGCTGGGAAAAGCAGCTCTCAAACCAGCTGGCCTGGTTCACTCTTACCTCTAGTTCACTGAAGGAAACAGACCGTGATGGAAGGCAGGAAACACACTTGACCTCTATGGTCAGGGGGTTTAAGTCCCGCTTTTGCTCTTCAGTCATGAGGGGAACTTCTGTTTTTAGGGTCAAAAGACAATCTAAGACATTGGCCGACCTCCCACTGCCATGACTCACGACAGTTTGCCATCCTGCAGGGAGATACACACAGCGTTAGAATGTTATTCAGAACGGCCCTGAGACCAGCACAGGAGGGATCAGGCAACCTGAGAGCCAAAGATAAAATTACACCGAAAAGAGGAAAACTTTAAAAAAATAATAATTGGGAAACACCTACAGGCAGCATGTCTGCACCACTTTTTCAACTGGGGTCCCATAGGTTCTCTAAGAGAATTTCATTTTGTCATTTAATCTTGATGATCACCTTGTGATAGAAGCATTTCCTGAATCATCTATAGGCTACAATCAGGAACAATGATGCTTGGGTCCCACCCCCAGTCTCACGGGCTTGGTCTGGGCTGTAGCCTCCGCACTGGGATTTTTAAAATCTCTCCAGGTAATTCTAGAACCACCAGACTTGCGCTGCGAGTCCCATAGTTACTGGCCATATGTGGATATTTATGTTTAAATTAATTAAAATTAAATATAATTTAAAATGCACTTCTTTCAGACTTCTCTGTTGGTCCAGTGCTTAAGACTCCACGCTTCCAATGCAGGGGGCACAGGTTCAACCCCTGGTCGGGGAACTAAGATCCCACATGCTGCACAGCATGGCCAATAAATAAATAAATTAATTAATTAAAAGGCACTTCCTTCATCACATGAGTCCCACGTCACACGCTCAGCAGCCATGTGTGGCTATGAGCAGACATGGAACAAGTCCTTCACTGCAGAAAGTTCTGGAGCACTTCTCCAGGCAGTTCTCTTAGAGTAGAACACATTCAGGAACAAATAACACCAGTGTCTGTGTTTGGTGCCCAGCGGCGTCACTTTCACCGTTGTAATCCAGGGAGGGAAGTGTAGGTACTGACATAGAACACAAGTGGTACATTTGGGCCAAATCCAGCCTGGAACACCTCCTGCTGTGACAGTTGTGCAACAGTGCAACTGCAGAAAAGGGTGGGTGACTTGACCACTGCAGGGCACATGGGCAGCTGTGAGAATACTTTTCTCGCAAAAGGGGCCCATACATTTCACCGGGTGGAGAGACACTGGTGAAGGCCAAAAAAAAAAAAAAGCAAAGCTCCAGATTTGCAAGCAGATTTTTCAAGCCCTAAATCCGACTGTTAGGCATCATGTGACCTACAACAAGTTAGAGGCTCTTTGAGGCTCGATTTTGTCATGTGCAAATTGGACAGAGATACCACTTTTCCTAGGGTTAAGAGGATGAAGAGGGATTATGTATGGGAAGGTGTCAGGAACACTGCCCCTCCTAGCACAGGGTCTGTGCTCAAAAAGACCAATTCTATTTCTTTCATGATGCTGGTAAATATATTTTTAGGGCATGTGAGAGCCCCATCACTCACACTCAGAAAGAGCAGTTGCTTCCAGAACAAGTCCTGGGCCCGAGGTGTACACTGTCTGCCTGGGCCGTGGGCGTCTCCTGGGGACCCCCCACTTCCCCCTGTGACTCTCTTCAAAACCAACTCATTAAGACCATAGCCAATTCCGATTTGTGTTCTAGAACTTTGCAAGCCTTTTCATAGAAGATTGCCCAGTTTAGAAAGACTCTCTAGTGCAAACACCTACTCATATCAACATTCAGAAATCTCAGGTGGTGTCAGCCATGATCCAGGGCAGGGATCTCAACCTCAGCACTAGTGACACTTGAGGACTGATAATTATTCGCCATGAGGACTATCCTGTGCATCGTGGGACATTCAGCAGTGTCCCACTCCCACTTGTGACACCCAAAGATGCCTCACAGAGTGCCAAGTATCCCTGGGGGCATAAGTGCCCAAGGTGAGAACCACTGTCCCACGTAAGGAACAAGGCAAGGGCGAGTGGCCACCACAAGGTCTGTGCACCTACAGCTGCCGGACTTGAACATGATAGGTCCAGGGATGTCAAGTGATCATCCAAGGACTCTTGGCCAATAAGCAGCAGAACCAGTGTCAAAACAAGTCCTGCGTGGCTAAAAGTGCGGCCCCTCCTCTGTGCAGTAAACATAAGAGTTCACTCCAAACACAGAACCTTTCTAGACACTTACTGGCCGACAATATTTACCACTAAGGTATGCAAAGTCTGTGGTCTAATCTTAAATTGAAGATGGGGCTTCCCTGGCGGCGCAGTGGTTGAGAATCCGCCCGCCAATGCAGGAGACAAGGGTTCGAGCCCTGGTCCAGGAAGATCCCACATGCCACGGAGCAACGAAGCCCGAGCATCACAACTACTGAGCCTGCGCTCTAGAGCCCGCGAGCCACAACTACTGAACCCACGTGCCGCAACTACTGAAGCCCGCACGCCTAGAGCCCGTGCTCTGCAACAAGAGAAGCCATCGCAATGAGAAGCCCACGCACTGCAACGAAGAGTAGCCCCCACTCGCCGCAACTAGAGAAAGCCCGCGTGCAGCAACGGAGACCCAAAGCAGCCAAAAATAAATACAGTAAAATAAGTTATTAAAAAAAATTCAATTGAAGATGACTAAAAATAATCATTCTAGTTTGGGAATAATCTTATGCTATTCTATTTTATGGCAAAAAGAAACCTACAATTGGCCTGCTGCACCACGGCCACTTGCAGTCATGACCACGAGCCATGGCCTCGGCGCCAGGGAGCAGGGATCTTTCTGTCCCCCTTGCCGGGGGCCCAGGGCCCTACACGCAGCCCACCCTGATGTCCGGGCGAGGCAGCTGCCACCTCCTCACCAGGAACCTGCCTGAGCTCTGCTGTGCGCAGGGCTCCCCACCAAGCTGTTTACACACATTATCTCTCGTGATCCTTCCTACAGCCCCCTGGGGTGGGAGTTACTGTCCCCATTTTACAGATGAGGAAACTGAGACTCACAGAAAGCAGGCGACCTGCTGGTAAAGGGCTGAGCCAGGATTCAAAGTCTGTTTGTCACTCTTGCAATAACTGTCACTGTACAGGGCCATGGCGGCACAAGTTAAACGGGGGGGAGGCCCAGGCACCTCTTGGCTTCACCTGCTGGAAATGGTCACACCGGGCACACCAGGACCATTCAGCATCTCCCTCCCCTCACAGCAAAGTAAGGAGCAGGTCAGGCAGGTCCCCCGGGGCCCACCCACCTGGAGCAGCACCGGTTGCTTCTGCATTCAAGATCAAAGAAGCATGAACCAAAGTCACTGCCCCAGGCGGGGCCACGTGGCCGCTGCGTGAAAGGCCCGGTCCTCCTGGACACGGCTCAGCAGTGGGTAAGAGTCTCTGAAAACTCACTTTGGGTGAAACTAATTTTCAAAAATCCATCTAAACGTGAGAACAAAAAACTTAATAGTTCCTCAAAACATATCGACATCAACCCAAGCGCTTGTGGAAATAAGGATTTTGCCGGCACCCCCGGCACTGGACTCTGACCCTATGGGGTTTCACTGACCCTCCGCGTCTGCCTAAGTTTCTCCAGATAGGCCAGAAGGGGGCACTCGTTCACCCTGATGGCCAAAAACCCCACAATGAAACGTGTGAAATTATTTTCTCTAAAAAGAAGAGGGTTCCCCCCATATTCCCTTTTTAAAATAAAGTCACATAATTTTACCCAAAATATATTCTGAGCCTTCCATTATCTAAACATATGGACATAATAAATACCTACTTATTCTTTATCAAACTGAGTTTATAAACGGTGACAGATCTTGCAAAGCAAATGAAGCAAACCCCTGTTCTGCCACTGAGCTGTGTGCCTTCAGGTTTAGCTGCTTCACTTCTCTTAGTTTTGATTCCTCCCTGAAAAAATCGTGACAATGATAACCACGCCCTATACCACCAGCACCAGTTCACTGGGAAGATCAGAGTTGGCCGTGAGAAGTAAATGATAGGGCATAAATACTGGTCGCCTTTCCTCATTTCCTTTACTAGACGTCTTTGTAAAAATCTGCAGGAACGTGTTTATACCAAGTAGCATCTTATGTAGCAAACAAAACCATGACGTTTCTTTTTTTTTTTTTTTTTTTTTGCGGTACGCGGGCCTCTCACTGTTGTGGCCTCTCCCGTTGCGGAGCGCAGGCTCAGCGGCCATGGCTCACGGGCCCAGCCGCTCCGCGGCATGTGGGATCTTCCCGGACCGGGGCATGAACCCGTGTCTCCTGCATCGGCAGGCGGACTCTCAACCACTGCGCCACCAGGGAAGCCCATGACGTTTTCTATTCTCACGTTTGCTTGGACTTTGGAATCAGACCTGGGTTCAAACCCAGGCTTCTCTTACTCGCTGCGTCATCTTGGCCGACGCGTTTGACCTCGCTGCGCCTCCATTTCCCGCTCTGTATAGCGGAGACACGCCCACTTGGCGGGGGTGGCTGAGAGCGTAGCGCAGGGGCTCGGTCACCGCGAGTGTCCTGTTTACCGGCATTCTCGCCACACGGGTCAAGGAGACCGGACGCTGCTGGGAACGGGTGTGCCTACCTGCGAGGAGCGGCATCACCGCCAGCTGCATGGCGAACGTGCCCTGCTTCCCGTGGCCTGCCGGCCTGGAGTCTGTCTCCAGGCGAGATTTCTCCCTCCTCCTCTGGCTTTTCCTCCTCGCGTCTGATTCTTTCCGTTTAACTGTGAAATCAGAGGAAGGGAATAAACGTTAAGAGGAGCTCCTGTCCCAGAGGCTGTACGTGGCTGCTTCACGCGGCACGGATGCGGAAGGCTCTGGGGGCTCCCTGGAGGCAGATTCTGTGCTACTCGTCTATCCCAGCAACCGGGAGACGCATCCCAATGCGGACAGCAGTCGTCGGTTACACGCAGCAAGAAATTACGGGGTCCTGATCCCCCAACTCGCCACTACCCAGAGCCAGCTGTGACGACACCAGCACCACACAATACCCAAGTTCTCCTCTCCGTCGGCTTATAACCTCAGCGCAGCGCTGAGGGTTGGGCTTTGAAGCTGAACCACCAAAGTTCTAGAATCAGCTCTCTCTCCCTCCTGCAGGGAAAGCGCCTTAACCATTCTGAGCCTCGACGCCCCCGTCTGTCGAATGGGGGCAGCACCTGCCTCCTCAGGGCATCGAGAAGAGTCACTGGGCAAAGGCACATAAGATGCTCATCTCAGCACCCAGCTTAGATCAAGAAGAAAAAGGAGATGATAAAACACATAATTGTGGGTAACTAAAACCATGAGCTATATAGGTTCTGTGACAGAGAGACCAATGGAACAGAGCATTGCAGGCAAGCCCAGAAATAGAGCCACACACATAGGGAGACTTAACAGAGGCCAGAGGTGGCATTTCAAATCAGTGGGAAAAGATGGACCAGTCCATCAATGAAACTGACTATCCATCTGGAGGCAAATGAAATTATAGGGCACCTCATTCCGTATGCAAAATGAGTTGCAGACTGAAGGTGGAAAACAAAAACTTCAAAATCATTAGAAGAATATTTGGGAGACTAGACTGCCATCTGTTTGAGGAAGGGTCTCTTAAGTGTTACCCAAAGTACAAACTGGACGGGAAGAGGTGAATACCCGGGGTATACAACAAGACACCCTACATGAAGGGAAAGGGTAAGATACAGACCCCAGCCTGTGATGTTTACAGTGTATGAAACTACGCAGAGTTATTCAAAAGACCTTAAAAAAAGAAAGGCTTGGGGATCAACAAGAAAAAAAATTTAAACACAACAGAACGACATAAGTGAAGAAATGGGAATAGGCAAATGACCTAAGTGCTGACCAGATAAGCATTCTAGATACTCTCAATCCCAATAATCAGGAACTGGGCCCCTGACTATGCAAGGGTGATGTTGAGAAGCGGGAATTCTCAGGGCTGCTGTCAGGAGGGCAAAGAAGTACAACCGGGACCCTAAACCGGCAGCATACCCTGAGCGGTCACAGCTTCCTACGCCTGTTACCCCGCCGGGCATGCAACCTACACCCTCCAACGCGTGCGCTGGAGCCCCGCGCAAGGACGGTTCCTGGTAAGAGCAGGAAACGGTTGACTATTCAAACATCCCTCAGTGGGGCCTGCAAGGATGAAGGGGGCACTACCCAACAGGGCACTTTACAGAAGGTAGAAGAAGGGGCTGAACTGAGATGTACTGACACCAATAAATCTCAGAAATAAAGTCGAGAGAAAGAGCAAGCTGCTGTTAAACACGCATGCGTGAAGTCATTTCTGTAACTCACGAAACCAAAAATCACTGCAGGGCTTCCCTGGTGGCGCAGTGGTTGAGAGTCCGCCTGCCGATGCAGGGGACACGGGTTCGTGCCCCGGTCCGGGAAGAACCCACATGCCGCGGAGCGGCTGGGCCCGTGAGCCATGGCCGCTGAGCCTGCGCGTCTGGAGCCTATGCTCCGCAATGGGAGAGGCCACAACGGTGAGAGGCCCGCATACCGCAAGAGAAAAAGAAAGAAAAAATCACTACAATGTTGTGTGAACGTGTGAGAAAGAGGGGGGCAGGGGGGGTTACACCGATTTCTAGGCGAGGGTGGCTGTACGCTTCTCAAAAGCACGGGAAGCCAAGGGCGTGTAAACTTTATCTGTAGCCTCTTACTTCTTTAAAAAAAAACCAGAAAAGAAAGAAAGAAAAGAAAAAAGGAACAGGAAAGAAATAAAGGAAATATGGCAAAATATTAATAGCTAAATTGTGGGTACATCGTTGTACATTTTTCTGTGTACTTTTCTCTACTTCAAAAGAAAAAGCATGGCTTGAAAACCTCATTAAAATGCTTAAAGGACATTAAAAAGCACTGAGGCTTAACCTGGAAAGAGAAAACTCGGAAGGAGATGCAAGGTGTTCCTAGTCTTTTAGGGCCTGAAAAACAGGACTGACATTACTCCCCTACATCTCCCACGACCAGTGAGGAGCCTGACTCCAGAAGCTTCAGGGTTGAACTAGAACCAGGAAAAGCAGACTGACTGAGGGTTAAGGAAACGATTTGCAGCAGTTACAGCTCAATGAATGGGAAACGGGAAGCAAGTGCCCCGGCTCTAGAATTTTCCACCTCATACTGGAAACACAACCGCTTGCTGAAACACTGCTGAGGAGATCTAGGCCAAGAACGAGGAGGTAGATTCAGGGACCCGAGGGTCCTTGCTGGGAGTC
>NW_021703780.1:100435719-100451689 GCF_005190385.1 Monodon monoceros
AGAACGAGGAGGTAGATTCAGGGACCCGAGGGTCCTTGCTGGGAGTCAGACACTCAGATCACCTGCTTTCAGGAGTGCCATTTCCCTCATTCCACCGTAAGAAGCAAATGGCTTCTCATCTTCCAAAGAGAGTCTCTCCACCCCCACATCCCACATACCCACCCTACACAGCATCTATCACATAGAAGTGTAATTATTTATCTGGAAGTCTCTGGTCAATATTAGAGATTTTCATGTTTCCCATACACACAACACCATGGACCAGGAGCACAGAAATACTGGTAGAGTGGGAAAGGATGGGATGGCATGGCATGGCATGGCATGGCATGGCATGGGAAAGGATGGGATGGGATGGGATGGGATGGGATGGGATGGGATGGCATGGGATGGCATGGGATGGCATGGGATAGGATGGATGGATGGATGAGGTGAGATGGACCGGGTAAGTTAAAATTGCATGTAGTAGTTTTTACTTTTGAATAATATTTGAATCTTATTGAAGTATCCTGAATTTGAAATATTTCATAATTCTTTTCCAGGTCTACTTATACTATAAGTTTCCAAAGTGCCATCCTAACTTACTTTGAAATGTTTGCTTTTCCAACAAGTTTGTTAAGCTGCTAAATGACGGCCTCTCAATTAACTCCTCCATTTCTGTCGTGGTTGCCCCTCCCAAAGCAATAACTGGTCTTGAAGTACCACATCTAGAAAATTCACAAAGAGAAAAATAAATGAAAGTGAGAAAAATCAGGGACCAGATCTAGTAATCTATTTACTGGACTGCATGTAAGCAGACTTTTAAAAATATAACACTGCATTCCTCTAACCCACGGCTTCTCAAATTTCAACATGCATATGAATCACTGAATAAAATGCAGATTGTGGTTCAGCAAGCCTGGGGTGTCCCTAAGATTCCCATTTCTAACAAGCTCCCAGTCATGCTGAGGCTGCCAGTCTGCCGACAAACTTGCATTATCATGTATGATGGAAAAAACAATATATTTTATAAAAAGCAACTGAAACTCTAAAATATTTAGGAATTCTTTTACAGGAATTATCCACAACAACTATAGGAAGAAAAAAAATCAACCCTATTAAAAGTCCTAAAGGAGGAGCTGAATTAGGTGAAAAGATACACCATGATCATGGATGGGAGAACTACGAAATGTAAAAATGTCAATTCACTACCCTGAGAAAACCACAAGTCAAAAAGAGTCATGTACCAGTCCCTCCGATCAGGAAACTTGCACAAGCCTCTTAGATAGCCTGATCCACCAGAGGGCTGACAGCAGAAGCAAGAAGAACTACAATCCTGCAGCCTGTGGAACAAAAACCACATTCACAGAAAGACAGACAAGATGAAAAGGCAGAGGGCTATGTACCACATGAAGGAACAAGATAAAACCCCAGAAAAACAACTAAATGAAGTGGAGATAGGCAACCTTCCAGAAAAAGAATTCAGAATCATGATAGTGAAGATGATCCAGGACCTCAGAAAGAGAATGGAGGCAGAGATCGAGAAGATGCAAGAAATGTTGAACAAAGACCTAGAAGCATTAAAGAACAAACAAACAGAGCTGAACAATACAAAAACTGAAATGAAAACTACACTAGAAGGAATCAATAGCAGAATAAGTGTGGCAGAAGAATGGATAAGTGACGTGGAAGACAGAATAGTGAAATTCACTGCTGCAGAACAAACTAAAGAAAAAGGAATGAAAAGAAATGAAGACAGCCTAAGAGACCTCTGGGACAACATTAAATGCAACAACATTCGCATTATAAGGGTCCCAGAAGAAGGAGAGAGAGAGAAAGGACCAGAGAAAATATTTGAAGCGATTATAGTCGAAAACTTCCCTAACATGGGAAAGGAAATAGTCACCCAAGTCCAGGAAGCACAGAGGGTCCCATATAGGATAAACCCAAGGAGAAACATGCCGAGACACATAGTAATCAAACTGGCAAAAATTAAAGACAAAGAAAAATTACTGAAAGCAGCAAGGGAAAAACAACAAATAACATACAAGGGAACTCCCACAAGGTTAACAGCTGATTTCTCAGCAGAAACTCTACAAGCCAGAAGGGAGTGGCATGATATACTTAAAGTGATGAAAGGGAAGAAACTACAACCAGGATTACTCTACCCGGCAAGGATCTCATTCAGATTCAAGGGAGAAATCAAAAGCTTTACAAGCAGAAGCTCAGAGAATTCAGCACCACCAAACCAGCTCCAAATGCTAAAGGAACTTCTCTAAATAGGAAACACAAGAGAAGAAAAGGACCTACAAAAACAAACCCAAAACAATTTTAAAAATGGTCATAGGAACATACATATCGATAATTACCTTAAACGTGAATGGATTAAATGCTCCAAACAAAACACACAGGCTTGCTGAATGGATACAAAAACAAGACCCATATATATGCTGTCTACAAGAGACCCACTTCAGACCTAGGGACACATACAGACTGAAAGTGAGGGGATGGAAAAAGATATTCCATGCAAATGGAAATCAAAAGAAAGTATACTTATATCAGATAAAATAGACTTTAAAATAAAGAATGTTACAAGAGACAAGGAAGGACACTACATAATGATCAAAGGATCAATCCAAGAAGAACATATAACTATTATAAACATATATGCACCCAACATAGGAGCACCCCAATACATAAGGCAACTGCTAACAGCTATAAAAGAGGAAATCGACAGTAACACAATAATAGTAGGGGACTTTAACACCTCACTTACACCAATGGACAGATCATCCGAAGTGAAAATAAATAAGGAAACAGAAGCTTTAAATGACACAATAGAGCAGACAGATTTAATTGATATTTATAGGACATTCCATCCAAAAACAGCGGATTACACTTTCTTCTCCAGTGCGCACGGAACATTCTCCAGCATAGATCACATCTTGGGTCACAAATCCAGCCACAGGAAATTTAAGAAAATTGAAATTATATCAAGCATCTTTTCTGACCACAACACTATGAGATTATAAATGAATTACAAGGGAAAATACCGTAAAAAACACAAACACATGGAGGCTAAACAATACGTTATTAAATAACCAAGAGATCACTGAGGAAATCAAAGAGGAAATAAAAAAATACCAAGAGACAAATAACAATGAAAACACGACGATCCAAAACCTACGGAATGCAGCAAAAGCAGTTCTAAGAAGGAAGTTTATAGCTATAAAAGCCTATCTCAAGAAACAAGAAACATCTCAAGTAAACAATCTAACCTTACACCTAAAGGAACTAGAGAAAGAAGAACAAACAAAACCCAAAGTTAGCAGAAGGAAAGAAATCATAAAGACCAGAGCAGAAATAAATGAAATAGAAACGAAACAATAGCAAAGATCAATAAAACTAAAAGCTGGTTCTTTGAGAGGATAAACAAAATTGATAAACCATTAGCCAGATTCATCAAGAAAAAGAGGGAGAGGACTCAAATCAATAAAATTAGAAATGAAAAAGGAGAAGTTACAACAGACACTGCAGAAATACAAAGCATCCTAAGAGACTACTACAAGCAACTCTATGCCAAGAAAATGGACAACCTGGAAGAAATGGACAAATTCTTAGAAAGGGATAACCTTCCAAGATTGATCCAGGAAGAAACAGAAAATATGAACAGACCAATCACAAGTAATGAAATTGAAACTGTGATTTAAAATCTTCCAACAAACAAAAGTCCAGGACCAGATGGCTTCACAGGTGAACTCTATCAAACATTTAGAGAAGAGCTAACACTCATCCTTCTCAAACTCTTCCAAAAAATTACAGAGGAAGGAACACTCTCAAACTCATTCTATGAGGCCACCATCACCCTGATACTAAAACCAGACAAAGACACTACAAAACAAGAAAATTACAGACCAATATCACTGATGAATATAGATGAAAAAATCCTCAACAAAATACTAGCAAACAGAATCCAACAACACATTAAAAGGATCATACACCATGATCAAGTGGGATTTATCTCAGGGATGCAAGGATTCTTCAATATATGCAAATCAATCAATGTGATACACCATATTAACAAACTGAAGAATAAAAACCACATGATCATCTCAATAGATGCAGAAAAAGCTTTTGACAAAATTCAACACCCATTTATGATAAAAACTCTCCAGAAAGTGGGCATAGAGGGAACCTACATCAACATAATAAAGGCCGTATACAACAAACCCACAGCAAACATCATTCTTAATGGTGAAAAACTGAAAACATTTCCTCTAAGATCAGAAACAAGACAAGGATGTCCACTCTCACCACTATTATTCAACATAGTTTTGGAAGTCCTAGCCATGGCAATCAAAGAAGAAAAAGAAATAAGAGGAATACAAATTGGAAAAGAAGAAGTAAAACTGTCACTGCTTGCAGATGACATGATACTATACATAGAGAATCCTAGAAATGCCACCAGAAAACTACTAGAGCTAATCAATGAATTTGGTAAAGTGGCAGGATACAAAATTAATGCACAGAAATCTCTTGCATTCCTATACACTAATGATGAAAAATCTGAAAGAGAAATTATGGAAACAGTCCCATTTACCATTGCAACTAAAAGAATAAAATACCTAGGAATAAACCTACCTAGGGAGACAAAAGACCTGTATGCAGAAAACTATAAGACACTGATGAAAGAAATTAAAGGTGACACCAACAGATGAAGAGATATACCATGTTCTTGGATTGGAAGAATCAATATTGTGAAAATGACTATACTACCCAAAGCAATCTACAGATTCAATGCAAATCCCTATCAAATTACCAATGGCATTTTTTACGGAACTAGAACAAATCATCTTAAAATTTGTATGGAGACACAAAAGACCCTGAAGAGCCAAAGCAGTCTTGAGGGAAAAAAATGGAGCTGGAGGAATCAGACTCCCTGACTTCAGACTATACTACAAAGCTACAGTAATCAAGACAATATGGTAATGACACAAAAACAGAAACATAGACCAATGGAACAAGATAGAAAGCCCAGAGATAAACCCACACACCTATGGTCAACTAATCTATGACAAAGGAGGCAAGGATATACAATGGAGAAAAGACAGTCTCTTCAATAAGCAGTGCTGGGAAATCTGGACAGCTAGATGTAAAAGAATGAAATTAGAACACTCCCTAACACCATACACAAAAATAAACTCCAAATGGATTCAAAACCTAAATGTAAGACCGAACACTATAAAACTCTTAGAGGAAAACATAGGAAGAACACTCTTTGACATAAATCACAGCAAGATCTTTTTTGATCCACCTCCTAGAGTAATGGAAATAAAAACAAAAATAAACAAATGGGACCTAATGAAACTTCAAGGTATTTGCACAGCAAAGGAAACTACAAACAAGACGAAAAGACAACCCACAGAATGGGAAAAACTATTTGCAAACAAGTCAATGGACAAACGATTAATCTCTAAAATATATAAACAGCTAATTCAGCTCAGTATTAAAGAAACAAACAACCTAATCCAAAAATGGGCAGAAGACCTAAACAGACATTTCTCCAAAGAAGACATACAGAATCACATGAAAAGCTGCTCAACATCACTAATTATTAGAGAAATGCAAATCAAAACTACAATAAGGTATCACCTCACACCAGTTAGAATGGGCATCATCAGAAAATGTACAAACCACAAATGCTGGACAGGGTGTGGAGAAAAGGGAACCCTCTTGCACTGTTGGTGGGAATGTAAATTGATACAGCCACTATGGAGAACAGTATGGAGGTTCCTTATAAAACTAAAAATAGAATTACCATACGATCCAGCAATCCCACTACTGGGCAGATACCCATAGAAAACCATAATTGAAAAAGACCCATGCACCCCAATGTTCACTGCAGCACTGTTTACAATAGCCAGGTCATGGAAGCAACCTAAATGCCCACCGATAGACGAATGGATAAAGTAGATGTGGTACATATATACAATGGAATATTACTCAGCCATAAAAAGGAATGAAATTGGGTCATATTTTGAGATGTGGATGGATCTAGAGATTGTCATACAGAGTGAAGTAAGTCAGAAAGAGAAAAACAAATATCGTATATTAATGCGTATATGTGGAACCTAGAAAAATGGTACAGATGAACCAGTTTGCAGGGCAGAAATTGAGACACAGATGTAGAGAACAAACGTATGGACACCAATGGGGGAAAGCGGCGGGGGCTGGGGGGTGGTGTGATGAATTGGACGATTGGGATTGACATGTATACACTGGTGTGTATAAAACTGATGACTAATAAGAACCTGCTGTATAAAAAAATAAAATAGGGCTTCCCTGGTGGCGCAGTGGTTGAGAGTCCACCTGCCGATTCAGGGGACACGGGTTCGTGCCCCGGTCCAGGAGGATCCCACATGCCACGGAGCGGCTGGGCCCGTGAGCCACAGCCGCTGAGCCTGCGCGCCTGGAGGATGTGCTCCGCAACAGGAGAGGCCACAATAGTGAGTGGCCCGCATACCGCAAAAAATAAATTAATTAATTAAATAAAATAAAATTCAAAAATTTTTAAAAATCTGTTGTTGATGATAATAATACTATTGGATTATTATCACTATCCACACAGACATTAAAAAAAAAACAAAGGGGCTTCCCTGGTGGCGCAGTGGTTGAGAGTCTGCCTGCCAATGCAGGGGACGCGGGTTTGTGCCCCGGTCCGGGAGGATCCCACATGCCACGGAGCGGCTGGGCCCGTGAGCCATGTTCACTGAGCCTGTGCGTCCGGAGCCTGTGCTCCACAACAGGAGAGGCCACAACAGTGAGAGGCCCGTGTACTGCAAAAAAAAAAACAAAAACACAAAAAGAGTTATGTACTACAGTGTTCATTGCAGCACTATTTACAATAGCCAGGACATGGAAGCAACCTAAGTGTCCATCGACAGAAGAATGGATGAAGAGGATGTGGCACATATATACAATGGAATATTACTCAGCCATAAAAAGAAACGAAATTGAGTTATTTGTAATGAGGTGGATGGACCTGGATTCTGTCATACAGAGTGAAGTGAGTCGGAAAGAGAAAAACAAATACCATATGCTAACATATATATGGAATCTAAAAAAAAAAATGTTTATGAAGAACCTAGGGGCAGGACGGGAATAAAGACACAGACCTACTAGAGAATGGACTTGAGGACACAGAGAGGGGGAAGGGGAAGCTGGGACCAAGTGAGAGAGTGGCATGGACATATATACACTACCAAACGTAAAATAGATAGCTAGTGGGAAGCAGCCACATTGCACAGGGAGATCAGCTCGGTGCTTTGTGACCACCTAGCGGGGTGGGATAGGGAGGGTTGGAGGGAGGGAGACGCAAGAGGGAAGAGATATGGGGATATATGTATATGTATAACTGATTCACTTTGTTATAAAGCAGAAACTAAAACACCATTATAAAGCAATTATATTCCAATAAAGATGTTAAAAAAAATATATATATATATATATATATTCTGGGGGGGGAGTCAATTCTCCCCAAATTAATCTGTAAATTCCTGCAAAAAATTTTTTTAATCAACACTTTAAAACATGTTCTGAGTCACGTTGCTGTACAGAAGAAATTAACACAACATTGTAAATCAACTATAATTCAATAAAATTCTTGAAAAAAATGACTTGTTCTCTGGTTCTTCCCATCCTATCCCATCAAGCCACCAGCTGGGCCTCCATTCTCCCTGAGTCCCCACAGCATCTGAGAAGCCTCCTTTGCTGGACCCTCATTAGGCTACAGGAGGCCCCAAGAGCAACCACACTTCCAACAGGAAAGGCTGTGGACTCAGTCATCTGAAGGTGTGGCTTGGGATCTGGCGTTTCCAACACTCTCAAGATGACCAAGAATTCTAGATTTATAACTTTGTAAAAATCACGTAACCGCTCGGTCACTTTATGGAGGAAATGGAGGTGGTAATACCACCCCTCAGGGTGATAACGCTGATGATTAAATGAGATACAGTAACGCACGCAAAAGCATGGGGCCCGACGCACAACACACGCTCAAAGGCACAGCATGCCTCTCTCCGTTCCGTTCATCTCAGCTGGATTGCGTGAGATCGAACGTAACTGAAGTTACCAAAAATCGACATGACTCTGGGTGAGAATCTGTGGGGCAAGTACAAGAGGGGGTTCCACTCCCACACCCCAAAATAACACAGGGCCACCCTTACTGTACTGTGTCAAGATCTTCCATCCTGAGCAGCTCTTCATCGTCCTCGGTGGTCTTGGGAAGAGTTGCCTTTTCTGCTGGGTGAGAAGCCAGTAATGTTAGCCAGCGTCGCCAAACTTCCTGTTCTATACGAGTTCACTAAGGCACACGCAATGCCAGCCCCTGGGCAACAGTCCCCAGGCGTTCAGTAAAAAGGTCTGTCAATAATACGTGAGTAATGAATGAATACACAGAATAGCTATGGTTACTCTGGACAAATGGAGGCAAGAGAAGGCCTCTAGGTCCTTATCTAACCCCCCAGAGAACAAAAAAGAAGAAAAGTCTATCATCTGTTCAACCGTCCACTTCAGCACCGTAGAGAATACAGAAAACACCCCCCAAGGTTCCTAAGTTCCCACCAACAGGGAATAGCTAAGCACACTACAGTGCAGCCAGTAGAGGAAATGTTACAAAGTAACCACAGACGAAGTTTACGGAAAGTTCTTAAGGAAACAGGACGGTGCATGTGATGTAGTCATCTCAGAACAGAAAATTATGTGTCCAGAATAACCTCATCCATGTAAAAAAAAAAAAAAAAATCTTAGCACAAAAACAAAGGAGTTGCCATAACATGATAACAAAAATATTACGTTTGTCCCTGGAGACAGAACGATAGATTATTTTCCCTGCTTGTTGTATACTTTTGTAACATCTTACGGAAAATACCCGAACGAACTTTTTGGCCAAGCCAGCATATTCACTGAATATTCTAAAAAACAAACCAAAAAAGATGTACCTAACTTCTACGGCTAGGAAAGGTTTTTTTTTTTTTTTTTTTTTTTTTTGGTAAGTCACAAAAATGAAATGGCAAGAATCCACGATGAAAGAGTCGTGCAGGGAGAGCCGCACCCGCTTCGGAGGGTGAAGGGGCGCAGCACAGCCACCGCACGCGCGGGGCGGACGCCAGTGCACATGTGGCACTCCAGCTACGCCAACCAACCACCTTCCCTGCCGGGGTCTCCACTCACCATGTTCAGACCTTAAGCATTTTCTTGCTTTTTCTGGCTTCCCTGGTGTGTGGTCCTGATGCAGCTTCTCTTTGACGTGAATGCCCTTGTCAGACGATCTTCTCTGACTTAAAACCAAATGTTTCACCTCCTCTAGAATGCAGGAGAAGAAAGCATCATGGACTCAATCAGAAATACACACTGGGGCCTCCCTGGCGGCGCAGTGGTTGAGAGTCGGCCTGCCGATGCAGGGGACACGGGTTCGTGCCCCGGTCCGGGAAGATCCCACATGCCGTGGAGCGGCTGGGCCCGTGAGCCACGGCCGCTGAGCCTGCGCGTCCGTAGCCTGGGCTCCGCAGCGGGAGAGGCCACAACAGTGAGAGGCCCGCGTACCGCAAAAAAAAAAAAAAAAAAGCCATTTCAGAAATACACACTGATACCCATGCTGTGACAATCACTCTCCTGGTGCTGGACCGATAAGGGAGGCAAGGCTGCTGCCCTCCTGGAGCTGCTGCCTGGGGAGCTGCTTCAAAACACCAGGAAATGCAAACCTCAACTGGCAACGGCTTCTCCCAAACCAGGTCACTATGCACTCGGTATCTGTTGTTGCATTTGATGCTCACGCTGCCCTCTAAGAGAGGCATCACCACCTCCCCGTTTTATTGACGATTAAGTCACTCTCCTGTGATCAGAGAGCTGATCCTTTACCAAAGTGAGGACAATCCCCAGAGAAGGTGACACCCCTCCGGGTCCTTCACGTCTATCAGTGTGGGGCTTTGCACGCACACAGCAGCAGCCAACACGTGTGGAAGGAAGAACGAGCAGAGGGAAGGAGCGAACGAATGGCAGTAACGGATGCTGAAGAAAGATGTGGAGAGAAAAGAGATGTGACTGGATGCAGCGCTGAAGGATGCATAACAATTTGTGGAGCAAGAGATTAGGCTAAGAGCCCCTGATGCCCGAAGGCAAGCCCTACAATGGGGAAAAGCCTAGTGTTTTCAGGGACCAGGGCTGGAGCAGGTGTGAAGGTGACAGCAGCGATGAGAAAGGAGGCCTGGGGAGCAAGGTTTACGATGGCTTAGAGGCTGGACTCAGATGTCAGACTTGGTTCCCGAAGGCACTGGGCAGCCATGAAAAGCTGCAGAGCAGTGAAGTGCGAGGGTCTGCGGGGTGATACAGGAAGGTCAGGGAACAATGCAGGAGGGATGAGACAAACATGAACGTGGGTGCAGAGAGAAGAGGCAGCTGAAGGCTAGAGAACTCCAGAGAGCGACACACAGGCAGTGACACCAAGGAGGTGCTGGGTGGGGCGTGGCCAAGAGTTGAGGGCATAGCGGGAGTCAGCCATGACCTGGGGGGCTTCAGACGGTCTTTGTCCGACAGTACTGAGAAACCAAGGGGCTGAGCAGATTTAAGTGAAGAAAATGCTAACTCTTGTTGGGATGCTCCATTCAAGACCAGGAGGCTGAAAGCTGCCAAGTTCTCACAGGTGATGAACTTCCCATTCCCTTGGCCTCTTGTGTCTCTGCTCCCAGGAAACAGGAGTTTCAAGAATAACTTCTCGGGCTTCCCTGGTAGCACAGTGGTTGAGAATCCGCCTGCCAACACAGGGGACACGGGTTTGAGAACTGGTCCGGGAAGATCCCACGTGCCACGGAGCAACTAAGCCCGTGCACCACAATTACTGAGCCTGCGCTCTAGAGCCCACGTGCCACAACTACTGAGCCCGCATGCCACAACTACTGAGCCCACACACCTAGAGCCCATGCTCTGCAACAAGAGAAGCCACCACAATGAGAAGCCCATGCACCGCAACAAAGAGCCGCCGCAGCTAGAGAAAGCCCACGTGCAGCAACGAAGACCCAATGCAGCCAAAAGTAAATAAATTTAATAAATTTTAAAAAAAGAAGATAACTTCATCAACAATGAAATATCAGATAGGGAATGTAAACAACAATCCCTTTTAAACTCACACCCCCAAAAATAAAATATTTAGGAATAAATCTGACTAAGGAGGTAAAAGACTTATACACTGAGGACTATAAAACATTAATAAAGGAGACTGAAGAGGATTCAAAGAAATGGAAAGATATCCCATGCTCTTGGGTTGGAAGAATTAATAGTGTTAAAATGGCCATACTATCCAAAGCAATCTACAGATTTAATGTGATCCCCATCAAACTACCCATGACCTTTTTCACAGAACTAGAACAAAGAATCCTAAAATTCATGTGGGACCATAAAAGACCCAGAATTGCCAAAGCAATCCTGAAGAAAAAGAACAAAGCAGGAGGCATAGCCCTCCCAGACTTCAGGTGATACTACAAAGCTACAGGAATCAAAACAGTGCGGTACTGGCACAAAAACAGACATATGGATCCATGGAACAGAACAGACAGCCCAGAAATAAACCCATACCCCTATGGTCAATTAATCTTCAACAAAGGAGGCAAGAATATACAATGGGAAAAATACAGTCTCTTGAGCAAGTGGTGATGGGAAAGTTGGACAGCTGCATGCAAATCAATGAAGTTAGAACACACCCTCACACCACACACAAAAATAAACTCAAAATGGCTTAAAGACTTAAACATAAGACATGACACCATTAAACTCCTAGAAGAGATCATAGGCAAGACATTCTCTGACATAAATCGTACCAATGTTTTCTTAGGTCAGTCTCTCAAAGCAATAGAAATAAAAACAAAAATAAACAAATGAGACCTAATCAAACTTATAAGCTTTTGCACAGCAAAGGAAACCATACATAAAACGAAAAGACAACCTACAGAATGGGGGAAAATATCTGGAAATGATGCAACCATCAAGGGCTTAATTTCTAAAGTATACAAACAGCTCATACAATTCAATAACAACAACAAAAAAAAACCCAGTCCAAAATGGGCAGAAGACCTAAATAGACATTTCTCCAAAGAAGACATAAAGATGGCCAATAGGCAAATGAAAAGATGCCCAATACTGCTAATTATTAGAGAAATGCAAATCAAAACTTCAGCGAGGTACCACCTCACATTGGTCAGAATGGATGGACACCATTAAAATGTCTTACAAATAACAAATGCTGGAGAGGATGTGGAGAAAAGAGAACCCTCATACACTGTTGGTGGGAGCCACTACGGAGAACAGTATGGAGGTTCCTCAGAAAACTAAAAATAGAATTACCATACAATCCAGCAATCCCACTCCTGGGCATATATCCAGACAAAACTATAATTCAAAAAGATACAGGCATCCCTATGTTCATAGCAGCACTATTCACAATAGCCAAGACATGGAAACAACCTAAATGTCCATCAACGGATGAATGGATAAAGAAGATGTGGTACCGTGAGGACATGGGGAGGGGGAAGGGTAAGTTGGGATGAAGTAAGAGGGTAGCATTGACATATACACACTACCAAATGTAAAATAGCTAGTGGGAAGCAGCCGCATAGCACAGGGAGATCAGCTCGGTGCTCTGTGACCACCTGGAGGGGTGGGATAGGGAGGGTGGGAGGGAGGCTCAAGAGGGAGAGGATATGGGGCTATATGTATACATACAGCTGATTCACGTTGTTATACAGCAGAAACTAACACGACATTGTAAAGCAATTATACGCCAATAAAGATGTTAAAAAAATGATGCGGTACATATATACAATGGAATATTACTCAGCCATAAAAAATGAAATAATGCCATTTGCAGCAACATGGATGCAACTAGAGATTATCATACTAAGTGAAGTAAGTCAGCAAGAGAAGGACAAATGCCGTATGATGTCACTTATATGTGGAATCTAAAATATGACACAAATGAACCTGTCTATGAAACAGAAACAGACTCAGACACAGAGAACAGACTGGTGGTTGCCAAGGGGCAGACGGTTGGGGGAGGGATGGAGTGGGAGGTTGGGGTTAGCAGATGTAAGCTATTATATATAGAATGGATAACAACAAGGCCCTACTGTACAGCACGGGGAACTATAGTCAACATCCTATGATAAACCGTAATGGAAGAGAATATTTTTAAAAAGAATGTGTACACAAATAACTGAATCACTTTAGTGTATAGTGGTCAACATTGTAAATCAACTATACTTCAATTAAAAAATACTGATTAAAAAAAGCTCCTCCAAAATAAAACAAAAAGATAACTTCTTAAGTGGAAAAAGGCAGGACTTAAGACAATATGTACACTGCATCCGTCTTTGTTAAAATTTTGTACCCAGTTGTAAAACGCACAGGAAAATGTTAGCAATGGCTGTCTCTGCTCAGACATCATACGATTTTAATTTTTTCTCCCTTTGGCTAATCTACTTCTAAATTGTTTTGCAAAGTGAACACACACTGACATTTTTAACGGAAAAAAATTAGTTAACTTAAGAGGCAGTGATGCCAGGCGTGGGACAGGGTTCGAGGAGGAGCAGTGGCCCCAAGGACGCTCACAGCAAAAGGCCCATGGGCCCTCACTGAAGGGCCCGTGACACCCGTCCTCCTCCCTTTTCGGGCCGGCTGATTCCATTTACCCTTCCAAACTTGTCTCCATGGCCCCTTCTCCAGGAAGTCCTCCTGGTACACCCACCCTGGCACCTCTGCTCCAGGGTAAGCCCACTGCCAGGCACATGTTTACCAGAAATTTGGGCTCGGCAGCTCCGGGGCAGGCCCTGGAACCTGCATTGAGGCTGCACTCCAAGTGCGTCCAATGCGGGTGGTTTAGAGCCCACGCCCTGAGGACATGGGTCTTTCCTTTGGTCCAAGTGAGAAAAGAGAACGTGAATCCCATTTTCTCACCCAGGACTAGTAGTTTAGAGGCAAATCAGTGATTTTCAGCCAGGGGCAATTTTGCACCTGCAGACAATGTCTGAAGAAATTTCTAGTTGTCACAGCTGGGAGGCTAGTCCTGGCGTCTAGTGGGTAGAGGTCAGGGATGCTGCTAACAGCCCTCCAGTGCCCAGGACGGTCCCTGCAACAAGGAACAATCCAACCCAAGATGCCCACACTGCTGAGGCTAAGAAACCCGGGATAGCAATGAAAGATTAAAACTCGGAAGCCCCAAGCCCCCAAGGTCAGGAAGGCTCTTTGAGGAGCGCAGGCTGGAAACCGGAGAAAAAACTTTCCAGTCGCACAAAACTGGGTTCTGATTCTGGCGCTGCCTCTCGCTACAAGCAAGTCCAGGCCTACTTTGCTCATGGAAAGTGGGGAGGGCTGTACTTGCCTGGAAGCCGCGATCAGCGGCCGTAACAGCACCTCGTTCCACCCATTCTCTGGAGTACGTCGACTTTACCTTCTAATATCTCTGAAAACTGGGATGTATCTTACAAGAATGCCGCTGCATATTTTAAGTGGAAGCATTTTATTATAGTTTTAAAATTCCCTCTACACAATGCAATCCTCCTTATTGCGGGGGGAGGGGGGCGCGCTCCCACCACCCTGCCCCCAGGCATCTGGCCAGACGAAGTAGGTGCCCAAGGTCACCATTAGCTCGGGATGGAGACAGGGTTCAACTCAGCTTCAACCTAGGCCTCTCTCCTTTGAGGGGAGTTCGAAAGGAGACTTTCTGGCACTGATACAATAATCTTTACACGAGGAAGAGTCTGAAGGGCCTAATGGAAACAGGGCTGTGGGACTTTCGAGTTTTCTGTTTTGTTTCTCGATAGCCTCTAATTTTTTTGTTCAGGGAGCACAGCAGACTCATCCTGGGACACAGGCCGGTGGCGGGTGCCCGCCTCAGCACTGCCCAGAGTGGTGGCTGACGGGCAGCACACAGACTTGGGGCGCCCTTCCCATCGCCGCACATGCCCTGGAGAGAGGGAGGTGTCACTGCGCTGACAGAAACCAGCGTGGGCCCCAGGAAAACCAGATGCACCAAACAAGGAGATGCTGGCTGGCTTTTCTGCTGTTACCAGTGAGAAGCCACATGCCTGCGGAAACATTTCAAATCAAACATGAATGCCATGAACTTACCAAAAGATCCTGCATCATCCAGAAACCCAGAAGGTTTTAACCGATAATTCTTGGCTTTTTTCGAAACCTTGTCCTTGGTGTCCCAGAGCCTCAAGGTGATTTTGTGAAAATTTATTTTCTTTAGTAACTCCTTTGTCATGTTGATGTTAAAACTTTGGGTCCACGACACCCAGACCTTGTCCCCTTCTTGCCATGGCCTGATGGTCTGTGTAAAAGGACAACAAGACTCTCAGCGTTGAAAGCTCAGAGGCCAGGATCTGACCGCTGCCACGATGTGGCAGGCCCTGCCTTCCGCTTGTCTGTCTGTGCATCCCACTCCCTCCTGGCTCCCAACTCACATAGGGAATCAGGAAATGGGTGCCGCAGACAGGGGCCTGCACGCCTCTGGGTTGCTCAGAAAAATAAAGTAAAAGCAATTCCCTGCAAAGAGTGTCCCTCCCAGGGACTCCCCATCCTGACCCAGAGCCCTGCCCCAGGCGGGAGTGTGCGTGTGTGTGCGGGTGGCGGGTGTGCACACACACGTACTCACGTGTACACACAGAAAGAAATAACAAGAGCTGCCAAAACTTTTGAAACACCAAAGAAATTATTAGGTAAAAATACCTTCAGAGAAAATCATAGAGTTGCTATCAATATTATTAGGTTCGTGCAGATTCCCATTCAGTAGGCCTAGAGTGGCGACCAAGATCCTACATTTCTAGCAAGTTCCAGGGGAAGTGAGCATCCTTTGTGGCTCTTGCTATTTCTTGTGGGTATCAGACTATATGCAAGGCCACACACACACACACACACACACACACACACACACACACACACACAC
>NW_021703780.1:100451699-100502911 GCF_005190385.1 Monodon monoceros
ACACACACACACACACACACACACACACACACACACACACACACACATTCACCTTTATTCCTGAATCCAGGAACACTTTGGCCAAGGCTGGAAACACCACCACATCGACCTTTTTAGGCTCCCCAACATCAGGCAGGAGGAAGTACTCGATGTGGTAGTAATGGCGAACCTTTGCAATAGGCTTGTCCATTTTAGGGTGTCTCCTGTATTTTTCAACCAAACTTGAACATTTTCCTTTGTGACCTAGAAGATACAGATGTAATGAGACTTGTTCTAACCTCACTTGGGAAAGCAGAGCCATCTCCACGATTCCCCGGAATGAAGAAGAGCCCAAGGCTGTGGGAGGTGCCGTGTGCAGACTCCCCACTGCCACCCGCTTGGAGTTAAGATGTATTTCCGGTCCTCGCAGCCACCAGAGGAGCAGCCCCAGGGCTGGAAGCCAGTGTGCGGAATTATAGCACGTGACTCCGAGGTGAGCATCTCCTTAAATTTTTTTACTGTAGGCACTTACCTGCCTGCCCCTAGTCTCGACAGTAAGAGGCAGGTTAAAAAAAAAAACAAAAAATCCCCACCAATACAGGATAGGATAAATTAGACACATACGATGGAATACTACATAGGTGTTTAAAACAAACGACAACAAAGTAAAACCAGGTCTGCTCATATCCTGTAAGATATCTAAGAGGTGCCATCAAATTTTTAAAGAGCAAGTTGTAGAACAGGATACATAGGACCTCATTTCTCTTAAGTAAACAACTTACATAAACATTCATAAATAAATTCATAACTATTTAGGTATTGAAGGAAAAAACATTGAAGCTAGAATTTTATATCCAGCCAAAGACAGATCCTTCGAAGGTACTGGCGCCATAAAAATACTCTCAGGCAAGGTCTCATAAGTTGAGCTGCACAGCAATCTATTTTGTAAACGCCTTTGGAATAAGTGCCCAACTAAGAAAAACAAATCTAGGAGATGCTGCAAGAGACGTGAGGATTAAAGGTAATCAAATAAGCACCAATTTTCTTTTGGGTGGTATTTGCAGATGTCTTTTTCCAGGTTCTTTTGCTTGATATCAACCGACCGAAGATAAAAAGCACTGTTATGGATAGAGGAGGTCACACACAATGACCGAAAATTCAATTCACCAAGAAGATAGGTCAATTCTAAAACATGGTATACACCTAACCAAATAACCTCCAAAATATCTGAAGCAACCATCAACAGAACTACAAGGAGAAGTTGAAACTAATCATCGTGGGGAGATATTTCAGGCAGAACAACAAAAAAAGTCATCTCAAAAAATGGAGTACTTCTTGATATATCTAGGAATACACCTACCTAAGAAGGCAAAAGACCTGTACTCCAAAAACTATAAGACACTGATGAAAGAAATCAAAGACGACACAAACATATGGAAAGATACACCACATGTTCTTGGATTGGAAGAGTCAATAGTGTTAAAATGACCATAATATCTAAGGCAATCCACAGATGCAACACAATCCCTATCAAACCGTCAAAGCCATTTTTCACAGAACGAGAACAAGAATATACATTGGAGATAAGACAGTCTCTTCAATAAGTGGTAAGTGGTGCTGGAAAAACTGGACAGCTACATGTAAAAGAATGAAATTAGAACATTCTCTAACACCATACACAAAAACAAACTCAAAGTGGATTAAAGAGCTACACGTAAGACAGGATACTATAAAACTCCTAGAGGAAAACATAGGCAGAACACTCTTTGACATAAATTGCAGCAATATGTTTTTGGATCCGTCTTCTACAGTGACGGAAATATAAGCAAATGGGACCTAATTCAACTTAAAAGCTTTCACACAGCAAATGAAACCATAAACAAAATCAAAAGATAACCTAAGGTCTGAGAGCAAATATTTTCAAATGATGCTACCAACAAGGGATTCATTTCCAAAATTTACAAACAGCTCATGCAGCTCAATATCAAAAAAACAAACAACGCAATGAAAAAATGGGCAGAAGACATAAGTAGACATTTCTCCAAGAAGACATATAGTTGGCCAACAAGCACAGGAAAAGTTGCTCAATGTCACTCATTATTAGAGAAATGAAAAATCGGAACTACAATGAGGCCTCGCCTCACACCAGTCAGAATGGCCATCATTAAAAGTCCACAAACAGTAAATGCTGGAGAGGGTGTGGAGAAAAAGGAACCCTCCTACACTGTTGGTGGGAATGTAAATTGGTGCAGCCACTGTGGAGAACGGTATGGAGGTTCATTAAACAACTAAAAATAGAACTACCATATGACCCAGCAATCCCACTACTGGGCGTAGATCTTCAGAAAACTGTAATTCAAAAAGATACATGTACCACAATGTTCACTGCAGCACTGTTTACAATAGCCAGGACATGGAAGCAACCTAAATGTCCATCGACAGAAGAATGGATAAAGAAGATGTGGTACATATACACAATGGAATATTACTCAGCCATGAAAAGAATGACATCATGCCATTTGCAGAAACATGGATGGACCTAGAGATTATCAAACTAAGTGAAGTCAGTCAGACAAAAACAAATATTATATATCACTTAGATGCAGAACCTAAAAAAAGGAAACAAATGAACTTATTTACAAAACGGAAATAGACTCACAGACATAGAAAACAAACTTAATGGTTACCAAAAGGGACAGTAGGGGAGGGGAGATAAATTAGGAGGTTGGGATTAACATATACACACCACTATATATAAAACAGATAAACAACAAAGACCTACTGTATAGCACAGGGAGCTATACTGCATATCTTGTAATAACCTACAATGGAAAAGAATCTGAAAAAGAACATATATGACTGAATCACTTTGCTGTACACTTGAAACTAAGACAACATTGTAAATTAACTATATTTCAATTAAAAAGCTGATATAAAAAAAAGATAGTCCACCTTAAAAAAAGTGGAGTACTTTTCTCTGCCCTTAATCTTGGGGTTCAACCATGTGCCTTGCTTTGGTCAATAAAATGCCTGCAGGTGGGAGGTGTCCAAAGACCTGAAGAGTGCTGGGGTGACTGGGCTTGCCCTCTTTTGTGCCCTGCCTTTCCATGACAGGAATGCGTCTGGGTTGCCCACACATCCGAGAGGAGGATGACAGAGACAGAAGCAGGGCAGAGCTACTGCAGGAAGCCCAGCCTAGATCAGCTGGCCTGCTCACCCAGGACAGGGATTTCTGTTTGAAGCCAATGAAATGGGGAGTTGTTTGTATTTGTTACACAGCGCTTTTGGGCAGTAGCTGATTGCCTTTGCACTCAGAGATTTTGATCCAATAATCTGAGTCTGTATTTAAACAAGGAATTAGATGATGCACAACCAGCTTATGGGGGGAAAAAATGCCTTAACCTCTCCGTCACTTCTTTATTTTCAAAAAGCAGAAATAACAACACCTGCTTCTTGGGGTTTTGAGAGGACTGAGTCTGTGAAGCCCATAAACTGTTCCTTGCCTGGACCACAGTGGGCCGTAGAGTGGCAGTTCCTTTCCGGACCTCTGCTCCTGTCACGGCCACCCCACTCAGGGAGCCAGCAGAGTGAGCACAGGCGCCCTACACTCCTGGGAGAAGGTCACTGGTACACTCCCTCTCTGCCGTCACACTTACCCGCGGTCACTGGGAAGGCCAGAGAGATGATGAACTTGCAGGGGACGACGTGGGGCACGTCCGAGTCGAAGGTGCTGGCAGGCCCTTCTGAGGACTCGCCGCTGCACTGGTGGCCGGTGGCCGACTCCTGGGCCCAGGCCCTAACCTTCAGGTTCTCCTCCACTTCACACTCGCTCACGGACTGGTAAAAGCTGCCCATGGAGGACACGGCCCCCATGCTCGCCTGGTCCTCGTCCTCCCACTCACAGGCCGGCAGCCACATGCGGCAGGGCGGCCCCCGTGGCCGGCACTCCCGGCTGCAAGGAAATAAAGGCACGGCCGTCACCACCACTGCTCCCAGGAGGGAAGCCCTGCCTGCCCCCTCCTCGCCCCGTGCCTTGTCCTGTTCCGGGCTGACCAGCCAAGGCCTCAGACACTGCCTGGCACGCAGCGGACACTCAACAGAGATTAGATGAACCTCAGAGAATGGTGCCGTCGGTAATCGTGATAATCAGCAAAGCCAGTGTCTCCAAATTGAGTCCCATCCTCCCGGCCCCAGCTGTTCCTCCTTTCACGATCAAAGTTAATCATTCAGCACGTCTGGAATGCCTGCTCCAGGTGAGTGCAATTCCCCAAGAACCACAGGGAGGGGTGGGGGGTGAGGGCCTCGGGTTACCTGTGCCAAAGCACAATATGACCTTGGTTTGGGGGCAGCACGCGCAAGAGCCTGCTGAGGCCAAGGAGGGCGAGGACCCCGAGGCAAGACCCGACCGAGCACTGAGTACTGGGCTCCGGGCACAAGCGCCCTCCATGGACGCCGCACGCCAGCAAACGCTAAGAAGGGGCTGCGCAGCCGGAGCGGGGGCCGGGGCGGATGGGGGGTACCTGCGGCACCTGTGAGCGGACGCGCTGGGCAGCCGCGTGGGCTCAGACGACGGCGTCGGTCAGCTCGCACAGCAGCTGCACAGCCTCCTCACCGAGGAGGCTCAGAGGACCTGGTGCGTCCACCCGGGCAGGGAGGCCCGCAGGAGCCGCCTCGCCGCTATGTTTGGCGGTTGCTAGGAGACGCGCGTGGCCACAGCCCCGGGGCGGGGCTCCTCTCCTGGGGGCGGGGCTCCCCGCCTCAGTCGCTGGTCCCAGGCCAGGCGCCCAGACAAGGTCCAGCAGAGAGTTGTATACAAATGCAGAACCAGCTGCCTTTATGCCTTCAGTTATTCGCTTATCCACTCAGTCCTTTTTTTTTTTTGGATGCGGACCATTTTTTAAGTCTTTATTGAATGTTTTACAATATTGCTTTTTATGTTTTGGTTTTTTGTGGTTTTTTTGGCCGTGAGGCATGTGCCAGCATAGCTCCCCGACCAGGGATCGAACCCACACCCCCTGCATTGGAAGGCGAAATCTTAACCACTGGACCGCCAGGGAAGCCCCCATTCAGTCTTTCAGGAATTCCTGCTCTGAACGTGAGCACCTATTATGCGCCTGAGCCTTACCTGCAGTACAGGGGAGAGGCATTGCCAGCTCCCCACTACAGCTCCATCAGCGGCCCCCTACCGTTCTTTGATGAAGGCAAAGGAAGCACCGGGCTCTGCAAACTCAGATGACCCGACCCCACCCCACCCCCCCATCCTCTCTGGCACAGACTCTCTGCTTCTGTCACTGATGTCCTTCAAACATCATGAGAATTCTTTTCAGTCATCATGAGCCCCAAACTCAGCGATGAGGAAACCGAGGCTTAGAGAGGTGAAGCGATTTGCCTGAGGTCACACAGGTATACGGCAGCACTGGATTGAAAGCCAGACTATCTGACGGACACCCTGCCCCCCACCCCCAGATGAGAGACCCCTAGCTGCTGCTCCCGATGTAGAAGACCACAGACCACCAAAGGGGCTGCGGCGGAGGGACATATCGCAGAAGCGACTGCCCGGAGGGGTTGGGGCAGGCTTCACGGAAGAGGTGACAAAAGCCAAACTGTGGGGTCTGCCGGGCGAGGAAAGCAAGGGGAGGCATTCCAGGCAGAGGACACAGCATATGCAAAGGCCAAGCAGAGTGAAAACGTGTGGCAAGTTCAGGGAAGGGATGATGAGGCTGGAGTGGCGCACGGGGGCCCCGGTACCAAGCCCCCGGGCAGTAGTTTGTTCAAGCGAATGGGTGCGGAATCTCCACACACACTTCGCTGTCGCAGGAACTGAGGCTCTGAGATGAGACACAACCTACCCGTGGCCAAAGAGCAAAACTGTGGACGCAAGCACCCTCCCTCCCAGTGCCCACCTCCCTAGGCCGTCCCCAGGGGCTGGGGACAGTAGTCCAGTATTCCAGAATACTTCCCACTGACGGGGGCCCTCCGACATTCCTCAGGTTCGATCAGTCTAAAAAACTGAACCTTAAGAACAGCTGTGAGGGGAAGTCTCCAAATGGCAGTGAGGTCCCCTGGGGAGAAGGACTCAAGTTTGAGTGCCATGACACCCTGTCCAACAGCCTGCAGACTACCGTCCATAAGCAAGGAAGTACTAAAAAGACACACCCAGGGTTGCAAGGGGAAAAGGCTATTAGGATACACCAGCTCCCAAAAGGCCCCATTAACAAGAGCCGGTCAGTGACACCACCCTCCCTGGGACAGACAGCAGGCCTCCTGCCCGTCAGGTGCCACCTGCTGCCTGAGGCTGGTTTTGCTCCAAAGGGTCCTCGATCACCCTGTTACCAAGGGCAGCAGCCAACCTCCCCAGCATCTCCTGTGGGGCGGCCCTGAACTCAGGCTTGAGAGGTCTTAGACCAAAGAGCCTTGGTCCTGGATGTGCATGAGAATCACCCAGGATCATGCCAAATCTTCAATCCTGAGGCTTCACTCCAGACCTGTGGAATTGATTCTCCAGAGGTGGGGCTTAGGAACCGGTGACGGATTGTATTTTCCAAACACCTCAATAGATTCCCTCCCACCCTCTCTTCTTACAGTGTGATGTCAACACTCTTCACATCCCGTGGTGGGTCTAGTCCCCTCCCCCTTGAACCCAGACAGAACTTTTGGACCACCTCAGCCAACAGAGTAGGGTGGAAGTGACACTCGGTGACATCTGAAGCCAGGTCATACGAATTCCATGTGCTTCTGCCTTGTTCTTTGGGGCGCTCACTCTAGGAACCCAGCACCATGTTGTGAGGAGGCCCAAGCAGCCTCATGGAAAGGCCACGTGTAGATGCTCTGGCCAACAGCCGACAGGGTTCCCGGCCAACTGCCGGCCTCACTGCCCAAAATGTGAGAGCCACACCTCGGGTGATTGCAGCCCCCAGCCTTTGAGTCACCTGGCTGACACCATGTGTAGCAGAAACCAGCTGTCCCCATCAAGCCCTCTGCAAATTGCAGATTTATCAGCAAAGTAAGTTACTGCTGTCCTAACCCAGTAAATTTGGGGATGATTCGTTGTGCAATAATAAATAACTGGAACAGAACGCTTGTTTGTTAAAGTCACCTCCACGAAGATCCCATTGCACAGCCAAGATCTGGAACCACTTCCCTGAGGGAGGTAGTGTCCAGGTCAAGAGCCGGGGCATCATGGGATGGAATGAAGGCAAAGGTGTGCCACCTGAGACTCAGGCACGAGGGGCAGGTCTACAACCTCCCCTCAGCGAAGACGGCTTCAGGGCTGGCAAAGTCAGAATAGGACAGGAGGAAGGGCAAAGTCACATTGCAAAGGGGCACCCCGTGGAGCGCAGCCATCTGAGGGCGATCTGTCCCTGCTCCTTCTTCCTCCAGGGCAGTGGAGCGCCAAAGCTCCCACGGCACCCAGAGAGCTTCTGAAGTGATTGCAAGACTCTGGCAGCTGGAAGCATACACCCATCTTCTTCTTGCCATCCCTCTCCTAAGCAAAGCACCCCCGCCACCTTATAACAACTTTACTGAGGTGTATTTCATATCATACGGTGCACCCATTTCAAGTGTATAATTCAATGATTTTTAGTAACTTCACCAAGGTGAAATCATCACCATAAATAAGTTTTAGAACATTTTCATCTCCCTAATAAGATCCTTCGTGCACAAGTTTCACGCAAAAGTACTATAATTAATTAAAATTAATCTCTGTTCCCACCCCAAGCTCTAGACAACCATTAATCTACTTTCTGTCTCTAAAAAGGTGCCTTTTTCTGAACATTTCCTATAAATGGAGCCATAAATCCATTTTGTCTATCCAGCCATCAGTTCGTGGACATTAAGGTTGGACATGTAGACATTTATGAAGACGCTGCTAAGGACATTCACGTGAGGGTCTCTGTGTGGACAGATGTTTTCATTTCTCTTGAGTAGAGGCATCTGGCAGTGGGAGAGCTGGGTCACGTAGTATGCTACATGTATGGATCAGGCTTTATGTTTATCATTTACTGACAAACTGTTCTCCAACGTGGCTGCACCATTTCACATTCCCACCAGCAACGTGTGAGGGTTCCTATTTCTCTACATCCTCAAAAACATTTATTGTCCGTCAGTTATTATCGCCATTCTTGTGAAGGTGAAATAGTCTCTCACTGAGGTTCTGCTTTGTATTTCCCTAATACCTAACGGTACTGGGATCCTTTCTCGTGCTTATTGGCCAACCATATATATTCTTCTGGGGAATGTCTGTCCCTGTCTTTCACCCATTTTTCGATTGGGTTGTTTGTCTTCTTCTTATTGAGCTGTTGGAGTTCTTTGTCAATTCTGAATACAAGGCCCCTACTGGGCATGTGTTTTGTCAAGATTTTCTCCCAGTTGCCTGCTTGTCCCGTCATTTCTTAATGGCGTCTTTATCACTGCGCTTTGAAGTGCAAAAGTTCTGAATTTTGATGAGATCCAATGTACTGATTTTTTTTCTTTTTTTGGACCATGTGTTTGGTGTTGTATCTAAGAAATCTTTGCCTAACTCAGGCCCATTTTGAATAGAGAGAAGTCAAACTTGGCATCTGAACACTAAGCAAATCCACTAACCAAGACTCCTAAAAATGTAAAAGCTTTGACACTAAAACCGATGGCTCTCGGAGAATGCCAGACACTCCAGGGGACTGTACAGAATGACACAAGCTTTCTGAAAAACAGTTTGACAACATCAAGAGCTTATAAAATGTCCACACTCCTTGGCCCTGCAGTAAAGCACCCAGGAAATAGAGCCAACCGTTCACAGTGTTGTTGGAATGGAGAAAAACTGCAAACCACCTCTATGTGCACCTATTGGGACGACAAAGCTCCTTCCGGGTCAGTCCTAAGAGGGAGTGTGGACCAGCCTTTGAGAATAACGTTACCCAGGAATGGTAATGATGGCGGAGCCATTTAGGAAGATGGGTGATGTGCAGAGACAGATCCCATCAGCAGCATTTCAACTTGTTTCTTTATGTCACATTGAAGGAGGTGCAACTGACATCCTGTAAAATTCACCCTTGTAAGTGCTCTGACAGGTGTATACAGTCATGAAACTACCACCCCCCATGAAGATATAGAATGTTTTCACCACCCCCAAAAGTTCTTTCATGCTTAAATGCATGGAAAACATCTGAAAACAAATACATCAAAAGAACCCTGTGTTCTTCTCTTGTTGGCACAAGGGGGGATGGTTTTTTTTGCTCTTTAGCACTTTGCTGGGCTGTTTGTAGACACTGTGAACAATATACTATTTGGAATGGCTCAAACAATACTGAGCTGACTTCAGAAAAATCACTTCTCTCCGCTCTCCCCGACGCAGACACACACCCATCCCCCAGCTCACACAAAAGCGCAGGAGACCTCTGAGTTTGCTCACTTTGAGCCTTAAACAAAAACCTTGTGGGTCCAACCGGGATGATTTCAGAGGCGCCTGGTAACACTGCCCGCAGACAGACAGGCCTGACAGCGCCCCATTATCAACCCGGACTCCCCTGCCCCCAAGGAGCTGCGGGGGGCAGAGGCCAGGCGATGGCTCCACGTCAAGACATTTAAAGTCTTTCTTTTCAATACTGACTGGCCCAGAAAAGTTCCTGTTCAAAGGATTCCTTCCGCAAAAGCCATCGCCAGCTGCAGCAACGGGGGTAGTCTCCCCTGGGTCACCAGCTCTCAGCATCAACATGAAATTGAATCAGATTCCTCTACAGAGCCACAAGAGGGAGGGGATATGGGGATATACGTATATACACGCTGCTTCACTTTGCTGTACAGGAGAACCTAACACAACACTGTAAAGCATTTATACTCCCATAAAGATGTGGGGAAAAAAAAAGTCCAGAGTCAAGTTCCAGCATCCCGTTTTTGTTTTTTTTTTCTTTTTCTTTTTAATTTGGCTGCACTGGGTCTTAGCTGCGGCACGCGGGATCTTCGTTGGCGTATGTGGGATCTTCAGTTGCGGCAGGCATGCGGGCTCTAGTTCCCTGACCAGGGATTGGACCTGGGACCCCTGCACTGGGAGGGCAGAGTCTTAGCCACTGGACCACCAGGGAAGTCCCCAGAGTCCTGTTCTAAGTGCAGACAGCAACGTCCCCGGCAGTGGGACTCCCGGCCTAGAAGTTTCTACGGTCCAGCTGGGAGTCCAATCAACCTAACATCTGGAGTCTCACTGACTCCAGCATCTCTGGGCGCAAGGATGCTTGAATCCCAGGGATGCCAGCTACATGTAGTTTTCCTTCTGATGCAGTGTGTCCACATCTATAAAGTGACATAATTAGTGCCTACTTAATGCCAGGCCCTGTGCTGGGCATGGGGGTACCAGGTCTCTGGCCTTGTGAAGCTCAGCCCTCGTGGCAGGCCTGCAAATAAGTGGCAATGTGGTACAATGCTGTTTCTTAAAATACAAGTTAAAAAGTACGTCTCACCTGTAGGCAATGAAATCGTATGGAGAGCCTCATGCCACACTGTGCCCGGCAGCAGCTGCGGGCAGGCAGCTCAGAAGGGAGCTGGAGCTCTGCTCTTAGTGTGCCCGACACCAAGCCCGGCGGACAGACAGGCAAGCGTCCCTCCCCTCACGGCTGATAGCGCGTTACAGGGAGACAGACAGACGCACCAGGCAAGAGAGTCTGTTAGGGGCGCAAAGGGCTTGCAACGTCACCGAAGGCCTCACTGAGGGGCTGACGCTGGAGCAAGGGACTTGGAGGTGAGGGGGCGGGCTGTAAACATCTGGGGAAGCAGATGCAAAGGCCCTGAGGTGAGTTAGAAGAACGGCAAGGAGGTCAGTGAGGGAGGCATTGAGGGAGGTTACGGGGGACACGGGCGCACACTGCACTGGGCCTTTAGTCCCTGAGAGAGGGAGATAACAGTGGGTGCTGAGCGAAGGAGGGCGTCCTCTGGCTGTGGAGGACAGAAGTAGGAATTCAAGGGCACTTCTTGGGAGGAGGCTGTTGCAGTGATACAGGTGAGAGATGCTGGGGGTTTGGTGCAGGGTAGCAGTGGCGCGGGAAGAGGGGATCAGATTGGGGGTGAGCTCTAAAGGTGCACGGCCTGACAGACCGGATGTGGGCGTGAAAGTGACAGAAGAACCCACGACGGTAGGGATTTGCCAAGGGAGGCTGGAGGCCCCGCGAACTGAGATGGAGGTGTTGGAGGGGAGGAAGGGAAGGAGTCCAGGACTGAGAACATCTGTATTCCTTTACCCATTGAGAAATACATGAATTACACTGCTGGTAGGAATGAAAATGGTGCATCCACTTTGGAAAATGGCCTGGCAGGCCCTCAAAAGTCAAACAGAAAACTACCACACAACCCAGCAACCTCACCCCTAGGTATATACTCAAGAAAAGTGAAAATGTATGAACACACAAAGATTTCTACAGGGATGTTTACAGCAGCATTACTCATAACAGCCAAAAAGCGGAAACAATCCAAGCGTCCATCGACAGATGAACGGATAAACAAAAGGTGGTCCATCCATACAATGGAATATTACTCAACAATAAAAAGGAACGAACCGCATGCCAGCTACAACCTGGTTGAAGCTGGAAAACGTTCTCAAAAAGGAGCCAGTCACAAAAGGTTACATATTGTGTAATTCTGTTTGATACACAATGTCCAGAATAGTCAAATCCATAGAAACAGAGAATAGTGGCTTCCTAGGGCTGGGAGTTGGGAGTGGAGGTAGGAAACTGGAGCAGCGGGTGGGCTACCTAGTACAAGGGTTCTTTCGGGGGGGGGTGGTGAGTGATGAGAATGTTCTAAAAATGAAATTGTGATGCTGGTTATATGTTCTATAAATATACCAGAAACCGCTTATTAATATACTTTAAACGGGTGAACTTTGTGGTCTGTAAATGGCAAATAAAGTATGTCTTCCCCCCCCCAAAAGAAAAAGAAAAAAGAAACAAACAGAAACATCTCCTTTGTCAAAAAGAGAGATGTTACACTGAAAGCCAAACTCCTCCGACCCCTGGAAATAACGACTGAATCTGTTTGTGAATCCCTCCATCTTTTTCTATGCGCTTACATACACATGTCCTCCCAGAAAATATTTAGTACCGTTTCGTGTGGGTTTATTGTTATTGTTGCTTTTTTCTCTCATCCTTTTGTGGTGATTCATCCCGGCTGCTGTACCAATGGGCAAAATGTTGTCTCCAGTTTCTCACTATTATAAACAACGATGCAATGAACATCCTGTACACATGTGTTTTTTCTAAGGCAGAAGCCAAGAATTGGAGTTGATGTAAAATTTTTTGTCAAATTGCTACCACTTTAATAATTTTTTTTAAATGCACACCCAAAATGGTTGGGGAGAAGCATCTAACTCCTTCCTGGGTGAGGTGTGTGGTGGGCACAGTCTTCAAGAATGACTAGAAATTTGCCAGATGGACAAAGTGCTTATTCTGGGGTACTGCAGCAGAGGAGATAGAATTTTAGTGCTTTTTCAAATTCCAGGATTTAACATTTAAATTCCTAGAGCTGTACACAGGCCAGATTCTGCCCATCGTATAGCCAAAGGCAGTTGAAGAAATCTGCCTCTTACTCCTGCGAGGCTGGATGAGGGTTCCCAGTGCAGGTATCAGGTTAGGACATCTCTACACCTCTCTTGTCAAAAAAAAAAAAAAGGAAAAGCAGCCTTACATTCACCTGAGAGGCTGATTTTTCTTTCCTCTTCCAGAACGGTGTTCTAAGGCACCAGAGGAAATGTTGGCCAAACAGCTACCTGGTAGCCTAACCCCAGCTCAGAGGTGGAATTCCGGTCACAGGGCCAATCCACTCCCCAGGCACAAACGGGTGAGAAGACGGAAGGCCACGGCTTTCCCACACACACACACACACACACACACACACCCGCTTCAACACACACAGAGCTTAGACAGCAAGGGTCCGGCTCAGATCGGCTTCTATCCAGCGGGATGGCCCTAACGCATCCCCTCACTTCTCCGAGCTGGGTTTTCCTCTGCTCTAGTTACCACGTGAGGCCCTTTGCACCAGCCCTGGTGGAGTGAGAAGCGGGTTTAGGAACCCAGTCGCTGAATTTAAGGGGAGGGGGGCTTCTCCGTACTTACGGGAGTACGGCCCCAGCTAGCTTGCGGGGCTACCCTTGAAAGGTTTTCTGGTGAGAAGGGGTGGAGTGACGCGTGGGCGCGGAACAGACCTGGGGGCCACCGGACCAGGGGGCCACCCTCCAGCCCTCCCCAGCTTCCTATCCCGAGCCCACCCCTTGTCCCCGTCTCGGGGCACACTCTCTGCACAACGCAGCTAGGTGGAGAGCGGGGGAGTTGAAAGCAGACAGACCCGGGAATGGGAGGAAAAGAGGGGATGCCAGGGACGCCCCGGGAGTGATGAGGGGAGAAGAGTGCAGGGGTCACCGAGAGAAGCGAGATCAGGAGGGAGACCAGGCAGTGGTGGCCCCGCGGGGGTCTCGGGGCTCCTGGGTCCCCTAACCAAGCCCCCTCACAGCCAACCCGGGGAAAACACAAACGCCCTGCCAGGCCTGCGCAGCTGCTCGACACGGCCCTCGGCGCCGCTCCAACCAGACCGCCACCGCTAAGCCCCTCCTTTCAAGAAACTCTGGGGCCGCCCCTGGAAGTGGCGGGGCGGAGGGACCCGAGGAGCGGCGCTTGGCGGCGATGGAGCCCAGCGGCCCGGGCACGGGGACCGGCGTGGAAGGCGCGGCGGGCGACCCGTACCAGCGACCAGCGCGGCGCACACAATGGCTGCTGAGCGCCCTGGCGCACCACTACGGGCTGGACCGAGGCGTGGAGAACGAGATCGTGGTGCTGGCCACGGGCCTGGACCAGTATCTACAGGAAGTCTTCCACCACCTGGACTGCCGAGGCGCCGGCCGCCTGCCCCGCGCCGACTTCCGCGCGCTCTGCGCGGTGCTGGGGCTGCGCGCCGAGGAGGCTGCCGCCACCTGGGAGGCTGCCGGGGATACAGCCGCGAGAGACACGAACTCTGGGGATGTGATCGCTGGGGTGGCCACCGATGGGGACGCGGATGCGGAGGAGGAGGCGCGCCTGGCACTGCGCGCCGAGCCGCCTGAGCTCACCTTCCGCCAGTTCCACGCGCGCCTCTGCGGCTACTTTGGCACCCGCGCCGGGCCCCGTCTGCCCCGCGGCGCTCTCAGCGAGCACATCGAGACGCAGATCCGCCTGCGCCGTCCGCGCCGCCGCCGCCGAGCGCCCCATACGCCCGGCTCCGACGGCGGCCCGGACAGCGAACGCCTGGCGCGCTTGGAGGAAGAAAACAGCAGCCTGCGCGAGCTGGTGGAGGACCTGCGGGCCGCGCTGCAGAGCAGTGACGCGCGCTGCCTAGCACTGCAGGTGCACCTGGTCCCGGGGCGGAGGATGACGACGGAATGGGGCGGGGGGTGGGGGGCATTTGACAGCGGGCTGGCTGCAGAGCCCCTGCTGTGCAGAGGAAGAGGACGGGGGGGGGGGGGGGGGGGCCGCGGGGGCGGGTGAAGGACAGCCCTCCCCACTTCAGCCTACTTGCATCCTGTCCCTAGCCACCCCATTCCACTCCAACACACTCTAGTCCCCTCCCCTACTCACATCACACATTCCAGCCCCCCAAAACTCCAGTCCCTCAGAGAAAACCATTCCGCCACCACACACACACAGCCCATCTCATCCTGCCTCTCTGACCCAGCCGTGGACCCTCGCAGGAAACCTGGTCAGTCTCACACACATACGCCTCCAGAGCTCTCCGCGGTGCCAGGATTCCAGGAGGCCTAGGAGATAAGGTGTGAGGAAGGCCTGTCCGCACCCTTAAGGAGCTAACGAGGTACACCGGCAGCTCGGTGCAGTCACTCAACGAACATTGGAGGGCCTCCCTCAGGGCCAGGCCTGGTGTCCCAATGCTAGATAGTGTCACTGTCGACCAGGCAGGTCTGGCCACTCAGCGCTGCGGGGGCCAGGCACTGAGAGAGGCATGGACCCAGCCCGGGCATCTGCAATTCAGTCAACAAGCACTTGAGCGCTGCGCCCAGCCGTGTGTCAAAGGCCATGGGGGGGTGGGGGGTCAGACGAGGACCAGACGGCCTCTGACCCAAGGGACCACAGGCCAGGAGGGAGCTGACGTTCTAGTAGCCCTGCCCGCTCCCCACACAGCCCGGGGTCACAGCCCTGAGGGGTAGAGAGAGGCCAGGGAGTGCGCAGGGGTGCAGGGCGCGGATTTCAGGGGCCACGGCCAGCGGGCATCGGAGAAGCCAAGTCCGGGGCGGGAAAGTACTGCCATTGTGTGGAGTAAGATCGTCCAGGATCATTAGTTCCCCAAGTATTTGCTGAGCACCTACTGTGTGCCAGGCCTGTTTTAGGCGCCAGACGCCCAGCAGTGAACACGACAGAAGAAAACCGCACCCTCCGGGAACGCCCATAGAGGGCTCCCCAGTCTAGGGCGTGGAGGAGCACGAGGGAGCGGCGTGCCCTGAGGGCCGGAGGTGGACAGAGAAGAGTGCAGGCGTTTGGGACTCACTGGAACTGTGCAAACAACAGAATATGGGCTTTGTGCCTCAGTGGCCCGCATCCATTAAAAGGGAGTGACATGAGCTCCCGCCTCGGTAGAGTTAGGGCGAGGGTTAAATGAGTTCAGATGGGCCCAGGGCGGCGAGCACGAGCGCGAGAAACGTGCCGGGTTGCTCTGCTCACGCGCCCTGGGCCGGGTGGGGTCTGGCGCGAGGCGCGAGGCGCTCACCGCCTGCCCTGCTGCCCTGTTCCGGCAGGTCGGCCTCTGGAAGAGCCAGGCGGGCGCCCAGGAGGCGGCGCACGGCGGGCCCGAGGCGGCGGCGGCGCGGGAGCTACGGCAGGCGCGGGGCGCGCTGACGGCAGCCGAGGCCCGCGCGGGGCACCTGCGCCGGGGCCAGGCCGAGGTGCGGCGGCGCGCGGAGGAGGCCCGGCAGGCAGTGCTGCGCAGCCTGGCGCGCGTGCGCGAGCTCGAGGCGCTGGCGCGGCAGGTGCCCGGCCTGCAGCGCTGGGTGCGGCGGCTGGAGGGCGAGCTGCGGCGCTACAGGTGAGCCGGCGGCCCGGGTGCCCCAGATCAGCTCCCGTTCTCCTGAACCTCAGGTGCGCTTTCCTCCCCTCAACTCGTCCCCGTGTTGTTCACGTCTTCAGGTATTCACCCACCCATCCATCCGTGGGCCTGTTCACCCATAAAGCCCCTCCATTTGCCTATTCGCTGGGGGTAATAGGATATATTTGCTCTTATTTGTTCTTTGATCCGTGCAATAACAAAGATGCTAACAGCTAACACCTACCGAGCACCTAAGGTGTGCCAGGCTCTGAGCCAAGCACTTAACCTCACTGAGTCCTCACAGCCACCGGACCTGTGAGGTAGGTACCGTTATGTCCCCATTCTCCAGGTGAGGAAACAGATGCGCAGTGATCCCTTGTGCTAGCTCCACCAGGGTAGGAAGCTGGGCTCGGGACCAAGGTTCAAGTCCTGGCAGGGCCTCTGACAGATGTGTGACTTTGGGCAAGTCATGGCCCCCCTCGGAGTCCCTGTTTCCTCTTGGATGGAACAGAGCTTGGGGCCCCTGCCTTCCAGGGAGGCTGTGAAGAGGCAGTGAGGCCCTGCCTGGCTCACTTAGGTACTCGGTAAACAGAGCTCCCTCCCTTTCAAATCACAAGGCACCCGGCCTGCCTGCCTTCCACATTTACTGAGCACCAGCTCTGCACAGGGACTATGCCAGCCACAGGGGGTGTCATTCTGAACAAGACATTCCGCAGTCCTCACCCTGAGCAGCACTCGTGAGCGTGTGAGGTCCCCACGTGAGCAAACGTGTGGCAACAGCGGGCTGCCTGCTGTCAGGGAGAGCAGGGCCCTCGTCGCGCCTACCGCAGGCTCAGCCAGCACCTGCACACCTGACCCGGGAGTGGAGTGCTGAGGGTGGGACGTTACCTGGAGAGATGGGCCAGGGAGGGGGAGGGGGGAGAGCGTGCTAGAAAACAGGAACAGCGTGGGCCAAGCGCAGAGGCAGGAGGGGCCTTGGCCCGGTCCAGCAGCTAAAACAGCAGCTGGAGGGGTAGAGCTGGAGAGGCAGGCCAAGGCCAGGCCAACCCCAATGGCTGTGACGAGGTCTTCGGCCTTTCCCTCAAGAGAGAGCATGAAGCCATGGGAAAGTTCTAGCAAGGGGGCGACAGGAACAGACTTGCACTGCAAAAAAATCACCCTGGCTACAGTTGTGACAAAGAGATGGAAGGAGAGGGGAAGGGCAGAAGACAGCGGGAGCCGGGCAAGAGGCTGCCGTCCGACTTCAGCCCGAAAGGCAGGCGGTCTGGCCCGGACTGGTGGGCAGGGCAGCCAGAAGGGGTGGCTCTGAACCTAGTTCCTCATCTGGGGGACCATGTCCTTGACTTCTGAGGTGCTCCCAGCGGGGAGACGAGGACGCACCACGGTGGAGAGAGGAGGCCGGCTCTGGGCTAGCCTTCTGCAGCTCCAAATGTCTGGATAGTCACTTCCTGTTTGCGTAGCTGATCGGCCAAAGAGCAGGGCCCGTTGGCTCGAGGCCCGTATCCCGCCTTGGAACTTTCTCCAAGAGGAGAAATAAAGGGTCTCTTCTTTCTTTTGCTCTAAAGTAATTGTCACAGCATGATTGTAAAAATAACTCCAAACATTGGGATAGCTCTTTACAGGAGAAAAAGTGGATCCATACTCAACGCAGTATTTAATCCTCACAAGGACTGTTCAAGGGAGAGGTTTTATCCCCATCTTACAGGTTGTGGGAAGTGAGGCTCTGAGAAGTTAAGTGACGTACCCAAGGCCACACAGCCAGAAAGTGGAAAAGGAAGGTCTGTCTGCCCCCACAGCCTGTGTTCTTTCTGTCTTTCCACTTTACCTTTTTTGTTGCTGACTCATGGTTACAAGACGGCTGCTGCACCTCCAGGCCTCATGTCTGCTGTCCAGGCATAAGAAGGACCAGTGATATTGGGGTGGGAAGGATTTTCTTCTAGTGAGCTTTGCCTTCGTATTCAGGGAGAGGCTCCCCCACCTTCTCCCGCCAGAACTTGTACCTCCATCAACTTGGCCAGAACTGCGTCACGTTGCTGCCCCTACCTGCAAGAGGGTCTGGTGATGTTGATGCCCCGAACAAACCTGAGTCTCTCTTAGGAAGGAAAAAGGGAGCAGATATGCAGAGGCTCCAAAGGAGATGCCCAGTGAATGAGGAAACCAAGGACCAGAGAGTGACCTTCACACGGTGATTAGGGGATGGTTGCCACTTGCTTCCCTGTCCCTAAACCTCACCCAGCCCCAGAAGCAAACCTCCTCTCCCCGTTTTCTGTAGTCAGAGCTTGCAGGTTTGTGGGCTGACTTGCCCCCAAAGCTCTCCCTCTTTGGAGAAAGGAAAGCGGAGGGGATAGGACAGTTGAGAACACTAGTCACGTAGCCAAGCTTGATGGATGCAGAACTCAGCTGGGCTTCCCAGCCCTAAATCAAACCTCCTTCCCCTTCTCTGCCACCTCCTCAAGGGCAATCTCAGCAACTCTCTTCCTCATTGCTCAGACCTCTATTTAGTTCTTTCTCAAACCTGCACCTTCTTTTCCCTCCCACTGAGTCCTTTGCTGTGGGTTCTACCCAGTCCTTTCCCTGTTTCTCAGGTAAACCTCCTCCTGTCACGTCTCTTTGGGGGTGCTGTAACCCCGAGCTTGCCCAGCTCTTCCCGTCGTGATGATGAGTTCCCAGTGTGCTCTGTGGTTGCTGCCCATGAGCCTAGCTTTAGGAGAAGCCGGGATCCTGGAGGGTCCCCCTGATCTCCAGGGTCATGGAGCTCGCCCTCTGCCTCAACCAGGGCCTGATTCTGGGCTGGTTTCTAAATGCGTTTCCTAGCTCAGAGTTTCTCACTACACAGGCGGGGAGAAGTTGAGCTCCACTCCTTAGGATAACATCCCAAGGTCAGTCAGCAGGGTTTTCCTCGCCTCTGTCTGTGGATGAGACGGCCCTGGATGACCCCGGGCTTCATGCAGCGGCCTCCCTGTCTTCACTCAGCACGCAGGGTCTCCTGCCCCTTCCCCACTTGGGCGTCAGAACCCAAGTCCTGACCCCTCAGGGGCAATTCAGCTCCATCTCCTGTTCCCACACAAGCTGGGCATCTTACCTTTTTGTTTTTGACCTTGACTGGATTATTTTAAATGGTTATATTCTATCCAGCACTTCTGTGTGTTTGTACATAGAAAGAGAGCTTCCCATAGCACCTCAATCCACCATCCTGACCAGGAACCTAAGAGAACAGACAGTAAATATTTAAGCCATTGGAAACGCTCATGTATTCGTTCCACGTTTTCTAAGCACCTTCTATGGACAAAGCCCTGTGCGGATACCTGGGTACACAGAACTGCTACAGGCATGCCCACTGCCCTCTGAGGGTCTCCTGGGCCCGAGTGGAACGGGCCATGAACACACATGTTGGGACACAAACATGCTTTGTGCAGAGGGGCCCCAAGAGAGCAACTGCTGCTTTCAGAACCACGGGAGTCCTGGATCAGATACAAGTATTCCACATGTCAACGTGACCTGCAGCCTCCTGGAGCTGGGCAAAGACCCTGGGCTCACCCAGCCAGCCCAGTCTGCGGAGGATTACCCGGTCCACCACAACCCCATCAGCTTCTGCTTCCACCTCGCCCCAGATGGGAGACTCAACTCCTCCAAATCGCACAAGAGAGTCCCTCCTCCCGGCACATTTGTGAGCATAGTAACCCTGACAGATGATCCAGAGGGGAAGACGCGGATTACGTTGCAATGATGCAAATAGTTTCAAAGGGAATATGTGACGTCACGACTTACACAGTGTCATTTAACCTCTGCCCCCATCCATCTAGAGTGTTTCCCTGTCACTTCTCCCAAACTACACCCAAACCCTCTCCACCTTTCTCTCCTGTTTTCTCTTTCTTCCTATCAGCCAGGTCTCTTAGATGAGTACCAGAAAGCCTGACTCAAACTGACTTGCTTAAAAAAGCTGGCTCTCAGTAAAGTTTAAGCATGTCCAGCTTCAGGCATGGCTGGATCCAGGTACTCAAACAATGTCACCAGGATATGGAAGCTGTGCTTCTCTCTCAGGCAAGTTCTCTCCCCTGGTAGCCTCTGGGGCACTTACATCTCGAAAGGTCACCTCTTGTCTGAGCTATCCCACTGGAGTGCCAGGCTGAGCCTCAATGGACAAACCTGGAAACATGTTCATCCCAGAACCCATCAGGGGGCCAGGATGATTGGATGCTCTGACTGACCAAACTTGAGTCACTTACCCACCAAACATATACAAACCCACAGCCAACCCTGTCGAACTCTGAGACTGAGATCCTCCCAGGAGAATCACGGGAGCACGTATCCCAGGCGTGTTAAATAACACACACCCCTGCCTTTGCTCCTCTCGGGAAGCCACAGCCCAAATCCCCTTTCTTGTCTCGGGAACAGCCCACCTGTGGCAACTGGAGAATCTGAGTGGAGGCCCCGGAAGGAAGCCTGCTTAAACGCAGGACAGGCTTGTTTCAGAGTCAGCTCTCCCAGGCTGCTGAACGTTTTGGGGTAGCTGGGGGCACTCTGCACCGTCACCAACCTTTCCTGTCTCAGTGCTTCAGAACCTGCTGGGAGGATGGGCCAAAAGGATCCAGATTACTGGCCTCCTGGCCCAGCCCGTGAGCCCTCCTAGGGAAGTACGATGTCTTGACGTTGTTTGGCCCAGCACCAGGCCCAGGGCTCCCAGTAAGATGGTGAATGAACAAGTGAACGGACCAACAAGCATATGGATGGATGCAGCCTCAAAAACGTCTTGGCAGAAAGGGCATGGGCGTGCAGGAGTCAAGCACCAGGCGAGCCCTGAGTGGTCCAATGGCCTGATCCTGCTTCGAGGGGAACCATCCTCCACCCGGTGACTAGATTCTCTTGAAGCCCCGTGTCTCAGCCATTTCTCTGCCCTGCCGCCCCTTGCTCTGCGCCACGGAGGAGAAGCTGGGCCTTTAAGACACCTGGGCAGCTGCCTGGGGCCAGCACTGCTGGGCAGGGGCTGGGCTCCAATGCCCAGAAGACAGAAAAGCTAGCTCAGTTGGAGCCGGAGGAGGGGCCGCCTCTGTGGCTTTGTGTCTTGTCTGGGAAGGATGAAAAGGCTGGGATGGATGGGGGGGAGGGAGGCGTAGGGCAGCTCACTGGGCCGGCCACCATGCTGAGGACACAAAGATGAGGCCTTGGAGGGCCACCTCTTTTCTTCCGCCCCAGTGCAGCAGCCCGGCCTGATGGGGGGTGGGTGCAGAGTCAGTGGGTCAGGAGGGAAGCAGACGGGCGGGGGGCGCCATCTGGAGCTGGGGGGCTGCTGGCTGTGGATTCCTTTATCCTTAGAAGTGAGCGTGTGGGTGGCCGCTAGTGGGAATTGAGGCCTTTGTCCAGGGGACAATACCCCGGACTCACAAAGGGACACTGCTGGCCCAGCACCTGCTGCAGGCCCACCCGGGGCCGTTGAGATGCAGAGGGGGGCTCGGTGGGTGGAGGGCCAAGCTCGGGAGGCCCAGCCCAACCTGGGCTTGAATCCCAGCTTTTCCAGATCTTTATGGTGGGACCTTGAGCTGGCCCCTCCCCCTGTGCCTCAGTTACCTCATCTGTGAAGTGGGGTGGGGCCCTGTTGCCCTGGACGTGTGTGTTCAGTGATGTGGGGGCAGGGAGGTGCAGGCTGAGCAGGCAGCTCTGGGCTCTGACCTGCCTCAGTCTTTTTTTTTTTTAAATAAATTTATTTATTTATTTACTGTCTCCTGCTGCGTTGGGTCTTCGTTGCTGCGTGTGGGCTTTCTCTAGTTGCGGCGAGCGGGGGCTACTCTTTGTTGCGGTGCACGGGCTTCTCATTGCAGTGGCTTCTCTTGTTGCGGAGCATGGGCTCTAGGCGCACAGGCTTCAGTAGTTGTGGGACATGGGCTCAGTAGTTGTGGCTTGCGGGCTCTAGAGCGCAGGCTCAGTAGTTGTGGCGCACAGGCCCAGCCGCTCGGTGGCATGTGGGATCTTGCCGGACCAGGGCTCAAACCCGTGTCCCCTGCGTTGGCAGGTGGATTCTTAACCACTGTGCCACCAGGGGAGCCCATGTCTCAGTCATTTTTGCTTCTGTGAGCCTCCTTTTCCTCATCTGTAAAATAAAGGTGACAAGAATAATAATGATTATTATATTCACCTCATAGGGAATTTGAAGATAAAGTGCTAATATGTACAAAGCACTTAGAATAACGCTTAGCCTTGAGAAAACTCTCGATGAATGCTGGAGATTATTATTTTATTTCTCCCTTATCACAGTACCCCCCATAAACAGTAATGGTAGTGGTCGTTGGTGTTGCTGATATGAACAGAGTCTGGCCCCAGAGAACCCTATGTGTGTGGCGACCACCACAAGGAGTGGACAGTGTCAGCTGAGTGTCAGGGTCCTACCGGAATTGCACAGTGTGGGCAAGCACAGGACCCTGACCCCAGCGTGAGTGACGATGGCTAGGGCATCTCTCGGGGGAATGCCATCATCCGAGCTGGGTGTTGAAGGATGAGTAGGAGTTTTCTGAGGTATCGCAGATTCAGGTTGCCGTGAGTGCAAAGGCTTGGAGGTGTGAAGGCCTTGGTGCCTCTTGGGAACAGGGAGACATATTGTGGCTGGCGGGTTTGAGGTGGAAAGTGGCAGGAAAGGAAGCTGGAAGGGCAGGCGAGGATGGCGAAGGGCCCTGAGCACCAGGCTGAGGCACGAGGCCTTCACCCCAGAGAACGAGGGAGACAGAGAAGGGCTTGAAACAGAAGTGAAGTGATCACTTTGAGCTTCAGAGCAATGCTTCAGGCTGCCTCTGAAGGACAAATGGGCAGGAGGGGAGGTGAGAGGCAAGGAGGCTGGTGAGGAGACCATTTCTGGGTCCAGCGCCTGAGAAGAGACGGACCACCAGCCCCACACCTGGAGGCCTTACCTGGAGCTGGGCAGAGCCTCAACCTGCCATTCTCCATCCTAGGTCAGAGACCTCCTCAGGGACAGCACCTTGGGATTTGCAGGGTGAAACAGGCACTAGAGCCACAGGCAGCAGCCAGGTTGACAAGGGGGACCTACCTCTGGGTGGAGGAGCCAGCAAGGGGTCACCCAGAGCCAGCCGTGGTGTCCTCACCTCGTGCTGGGTTGGGGAGAGCAAACACGAGTGGCTTTCACCCTAGCGTTAACAGAGCACTCCGATGTGTCGTGGGCACGTTATGCGCTGCAGGCTGGATGGTGAGCCAGGACCTCAGGGGTCAGTGGGAGTGAGAACCGTGCCTCGAGAATCTTACCTGGCCACGTTCACAGTCACGGACCCCCAGGAGCCCAGTTCAGCAAAGGATCCCACTGCGTACAGGCTGAGGAGGGGGATGTCAGGTGACTGTGGTTCCTCCTGAGTCCTCAGGGTCCGGCCGGGACACAGGAAGCCTTCGATGGGGGATTACCGGACCTTTTATCCCCCTGCTACATCACCCTGAAATTGCAGCCAGAGTTTGCTAAGAAGCCACACCGCCTGGACCTAAACTCAAGTCCCACCTACAATTTCTCACTGCATCCCCGACACCTCTAGCTCCACTGGCCACAGGTTACCCACTACGGCCAGCATGGCACGTGGGCGGTCACACCACACCTGCGTAAAGATGACCTTCCAGGGGCAGCTGGGAAGACATCTCTAGCGGTGGGGATGCCCTTCAGCCGAAAGTTACAGGAACTCACCTAACAGTGCTTGGAACACGCTGGGGTTTGGGTTTCATTGTCTGCTCCTGACCAGAAGCCCGGGGCGGGCTCTGTGATGAGTCTTTGCGATGTGCCTCAGACACATGGCCTCCACAACGCTATTAAAGGCAGAAAGCACGGGACATCTGTTCGTTTCTATCCGGAAAAGCAAGGCCTGCCCAGAAGCCACAAGTGCACGTCTGTGTGAGCCCAACAGCCAGGGCGGGGCCCCAGAGGGCAGCGGAGCCGGGGAATGAGTACAGGCAGTGAGGGGGGAGGAGCCGGGGACCACCTGTTGAGTTGTTCGATGGATAGAGTCCCTCCCTGAGGTGATCTGGCCAAGGTCACCCAGGCAGTCAGGGCATAGCCCAGGCTGGACTCAGTCCTCAAGGGCCCAAGAGTCCTGGGCTCTCGCGCTGCTTCCCTCGGGGCTCGGGAACAGGCCTCGGCTCTGTGCCTTCGAGGTTAGTTGGGGATGCTCTGAGACCCTACGTTTGCGAGCCCTGCTTTCCCAGTTCCGAGCCAGGCGGGTGGCCTCAGGCACACAGACAGGTGACAAGAGGACCACGATATCGGTTTCCCAGGTCAGGGGCAGCCGCACAGGACCCGGGGTGTCCTGAAGTGCAGACCACTCAGTCGCCTTTGGCCACTGCCTGCTTTATCCATCTTCTTTGGTGCCTTGACACTTCTTGAGAGGCTCTGACTCTACCTGTTTTTGCCTCCGTTTGCTCATCTGGAAAATGAGGTTAGTTTCAGTGCCTACGTCATAGGCAGGACTTAAACGAGATAACGTGTAAAAAGCACTTCGACTTGTGCCTGGCACACAGTAAGTAGTCCACCAATTTCATTGTCATCAGTTGGCACTTAGCTGCAGGGAGCAGACTTTAAATCCCGTGCCACCGGCACTGTCCATCCATCCCGAACCTCTGCTTGTCCCTGCTCGGTTTCACGCACTCCGGCTCCACATGGGAGGGGACAGGCTGCAGTGACCCCAGATCCGTAACTTTCCAAATTCAGTGACCTGCATACTGCTTCCCAGCACCTGCAGATAAAGTCTCAGGGAAGAACGCTGCCCAGCCCAGCCTGGGTGACAGGCCACGTCTAGGCCATCACTGTGGCCAGGGCGCTAGGATACGCCAGCCAGCCAGAACTAGGACACACACTCAACCCTGTGGTCTGGGAGAGGTGGATACTAGTTAGGGGGCGGGACAGTTCCTGAAAGCAAAGTGGGTGCTGTTATCAGGAGACAGGAGGAGGATGCCATGAGACAAAACCAACAAACTCCACCTCGTGACCTTCCTCTTAGAAGTGAGAATCCAAGACTAGTGAAGGCTGCAGTGTGGCACCAAGCAAAGGGAAGATGAAAAAGTGGATGCTTGGGCCTCCGAGCCCAGGATTAGCACCAATCCTTCTATTGGGGTAACCCAATAGAATGAGCATTTCTTTCCCAGTAGTTCCAAGGAAATCCTTAGGTTAACTCTTGATTATCCTGACATGGGTCACGCCCATCCCTGAACCAATCAGTGGTACCAGGGATGCTGGAATATGCTGACTGGCTAAGTTGGCGGGGTGTCATGTGACTACTCTGGACCAATCACTGCCACTCTGGTTCACAGGACCTGGGTCTCACGGATGGATTGAAGGGGAGGTGGCTTCTGCAAAGAACAGCAGCCCCTCTCGACTGGGAGCTCCTGTGGGCAGCAATGGCGCCCAATGCCCCTCCTTTCTGCCCCTGCGGCCATTGCTGGGCAGAGGGCCTGGCCCAGAAAGGCAGGTGTTTCCTCCTGACCGGGCAGGTGCACGGACCATGGGAAACGCCTGAGGCTCCCATCACCTGCCCTGAATCCTCCTGAGAGGACAGGGGTGACTTAGAGAAGGCTGGAGCCACCGACATCAGAGACCCTGAAGCGGGGAGGGGACAGAGATTCTCTGTGGGGTCTCTTCACAATTTTCTGTCAGAATTAACCACTGACTGTTCTTTATCCAACCACATTTTGTCACATGCCCAGAGTGCCGTGCTGCCCCGGGTCCAAGGGAAACAGCCATGAACGAGGCAAAGTCCCTGCCCTCGTGGGGCTGACGTCCTGGGGGGAGACCGCTGACCAATAGGTGACAGTACACGGGATGAATAAGGGGAGGCCGCGGTGGAGGTGGCTGCTTTGCTACAGTGTGTTAGTGGCAGTGTATTAGTCAGCTCGGGCTGCGTGACAAATACCACGGTCTGGGTGGCATCGACCACAGATGGGCACCGTCTCGCAGTTCTGGAGGCCGGAAGTCCAAGATCAAGGTGTGGGCAGCAGTGGTTTCCCCTGAGGCCTCTCTCCTTGGCCTGGAGACGGCCGTCTCTTCCCTGCGTCCTCACACAGTCATTCCTCCGTGCATGTCTGTGTCCTAACCTCCTCTTGTTACAAGGAGACCAGTCACGTTGGATGAGGGCCACCCTAGGACCTCATTTTTACTTAATCACCTCTTTAAAGGCCCCGTCTCCAAATACAGTAATACAGTCACATCCTGCGATACCTGGGCTGAGGGCCTCCTTGCCATGACCGTGGCCCTGAGGGATGGGGCCCCCACTCTGGCCCCAGCTTCCTCCACTCTGCCCGCTGTGCACCCCTCCAGCCATGTTGACGTCTCTTCTCCTTGAACCCCAAACCCCTCCCTGGTCCACTTCAGGCACAGGGTTCCCCGACTGCTCCCAGGCAGCTTCTGACTAATTCGCATCCACCCAGCTGTCTTGGCTACATCCCATGACATCTTCAGAGGCCGCGGCCCGGCCAGCCTGCTCCCCTGTCATCTCTCACAGTCCCTGGCCTTTCCATCCTCCATTTATTTTTGTTGTGACTTCACCGGGGTCCATGTCGCCCAGCGGAAGGGAGGCTCCAGGAGGTCGGGCCGTTCTGGTAAGTACAGTGTCTCCAGCACACAATTCATCTGTGGGATGAACTGCAGAGCCAGATTAGCAGCTCGGACTGTGGGGGGCCTGCTCAGACACCCCCTTGCACCCACCCCGCAGTAGAGGCGGTGCCCTGCATTCAGGTAGGGACCAGAAACGAGCAACAGTCAGAAAGGCTTCCCAGGCCCCGAGGCCTGTCTGCACACTCCCCTCTTCAGGATTTATTTTCGGCTCTTCCTCCAAGGCCCCCCCCCAAGCTCTTCTTCCTACTGTTGTTCTTTTGTTTTCACACACCCGTCTCTGTTTCCTGCGAGCCTTCACTCAGGAAACGCCACACAGCAAAGGCAGCCGGTGTGCGAGCCTCCAGGACCTCTGGCTGCCTGGCGACCCCACTCCTGGCCAGCCCTGGCCAGGCCCTGCATGTCCTGTCTGCCCTGCAGCTTCCCAAAGCTCGGGGGCTACTGGGTGTCAGAGGGTTGAATGCAGAGAGGGAAGCAAATGAGAGTAACGTCTTCTATCCATTTCAGAAAAGGCTGAATGCAGGGGTGTGATGGTCTCTGGCTGGGTCACCTTGCTGAGTTACTTGGTTCCAGCCCAAGTCGTTCAAGCACTAACCTACGGTTGCCTTGAGGCATTTTACACATGAATTAAAGTCTTTAACCAGTTGACTCTGAGTAAGGGAGATGATCCTGGTTAATCTGGGTGAGCCCCATTTAATCACTTGCTAGACCTTAAAGCAAGGGTGAGGGCTTCCCTGAAACCAAGAGGTTCTGCCTGTGGACACAGTTTCTGCTGTGCCCAAGGGTCTAGGCCGCCTGTGCGCTCCCCTGCCTCTGGATTTCAGACTCGCTGAGCACAGAGGCCACTTCCTGGTTACAAAGCTCTTGAGACAGCACTGTAGCTATAGACGTGGATGTAGATGGGCATCCCCTACTGGCCCCACTTCTCTGGTTGAACCCTGACTCAACCAGGGGTTGAGGCAGGAGGGAACAGGGGCCAGCATTTCTGTGCACCTGTGGTTATGATGCACTGCACTAACGACTTCACATACACAACCTCATTTAACCCCCAAGCAGTGCTGTGAAGTGTTCATCAGTGACAGTGCTTTAGGCTGCAAGTAACAGAAAACTCAACTCACAATGGATTAAACCACAGGGACATTGATAATCCTGCATGAGAAGTCCAGGGGACAGCAGCTCAGTGATGTTTGCAAGGACCCAATTCTCCATCTTCCGACTCTTAGCCTGTCATCTTGGCCTATCAGCAAAGGCCCCTCATGGTCACAAGATAGCTGCCATGGCCCAGGCATCACTGCCACATCCAGAGACAGACAAATAACTTCCTTCTTCAACTTCTCTGTTCCCAGAGACCCTCCTGGAAGACCTCCCCTCATCTCTCATTGGCCAGGATCACATCACATGCCTGTTCCTCAACCAATCCTTGGCAAAAGGGAGGAATAATCATGATCAGCTTAAACCAATCAGATCTCCTGTCTGGAAGCACTTGGCCACTCAGTGCCTGACGGAACAATTGAGATTGTGCCAACAAGACAGATGGGGTGTGATTGTTTGGGTGGTTGTATTTGGTTCCTAGCAACCATAACAAATTACCACAAACGGAGGCACTCAAAACAACATCCACTTATGATCTCACATTCTGCAGGCCAGAAGTCCAGGCAGGCTCGCCCGGGTTCTCTGCCTAGGCTCCCACAAGGCTGAAATTAAGGTGCTGTTGACCTTGGGCTGAGGGGAAGAATCTGTTTCCAAGCTCACCCAGGGGTTGACAGAATTCAGATCCTTGTGGTTGTAGGACTGAGATCCCCATCCCTTGCTGACTGTCAGCAGGGGTCGCTCTCCACATGCCATCTCCTGTGTCCCTGTTCATCCTCCAACCAGCAACGACCCAAGTCCTTCTCACACTTCACATTTCCCTAACTTCTTCTTCTGCACCAGCCAAGAAAGTTCTCTGCTTTTAAAGGGACACGTGTGATGAGGTGACACAGCTTAAGGTCAGCTGTTCCATATAACATAACACCATCCCAGCAGTGATACCTCACCACATTCACAGGCTGCAGGAATTAGGGTGGGGGATCTTGGGGGGTCATTCCTAGAAATTCTGCTCCTGCACCAGCTGGGTCTGCCCTCCCTTGCTTTCTGCCCAAGCCTGGCCCTCCAAGCTGCCCATCGACTCTGTTAGCTCCTGGGTGTCCTGCCCACCAATTCCTTTCCTGCTTCAGTGATGGTTTCTGTTGTTGCAACCATGAACCACTGGCTTGGGTACAGCCTCGAACAACTCACTTCTCCTTTCTTTCCAATGAAGTGTCTGTCCTGCTGTGGCAGCACCATGGCTACTGTGCGGGCGGGCAGAATTTCTAGGAATGACCCCGGAGATCCCACACCCTAATCCCTGCAGCCTGTGAATGTGGTGAGAACAAGGTATCTCCATGGGAGCAATATCTCCCCCAGAGACATTCTGGAAATTTGTGGGGAGGGACTGTTTGTTTCAGTGACTAGGAGGACGGTGCTGCCAGCACTTGGGGGTGGATTCCAGGGATACAGGCCTCCAGGTAGGCCCTGTACAACCCACCAGGACTGCCTTGTACCCCACATGACTTCCAAACGCCCTGCTGTGTGTTCGTTCTGCGAAAAACTTGCTTTCACTGCAATTATCTGAGCCTAGGTCCTAAGTCTGCTTTCCATACAAACACAGTTTTTTTGCACAGGTTTAATATGCAAAGAATTTTGCAAGAATGCAATGCAGTGTGAGTTGAGGGAAGGTTATACTTTGACTTGTTTGGAATTTTCCAAGGGTGGCTCATCATTGCATAACCACATCACAGATGATAGCAACATTTGTGAAGCTTTACCAGCTGGTAAGGAGTTCCTGTGTCCACTGGCATTCATTACTCTGCGTCCCAGGGAGTCTGCATATCTGTCTATCTGTCTGTCCATCTGTCCCTCCACCATCTATCTGAATATCTTTCCCTAGTCCTTATTTCAAAATGTCAACTATAGGGAAAGAGTGTCAACAACATTCCACTGAACATTACCTTACCTCTCTCAAATTCAAACTTAGCCATTATAGTTTTAAGCATCTGAAATTTTCTTTGTATCTGAGCATTTACTTATTGAAATGTATGTTATAAAATTCCTTTCTCCTTTAAATCACAAGGCATCACATTAATTTCTTCAAAGCATATGTAAAGACAGGGTCTATTAGCTCATTTAGGGATAGCACAGGAATGTTATAAAAAGAGGGTGTCAGTATGTTAGCGGTGGGGTCCTCTGCTGTGCAGGGGATAGAACGAGTGGCTGAGGGACGGGGCAAGAGCTTGGCTCCGACAGTGCCCACAGCTTATGACGTGCTGCTGTCCAAGCATTTGCCAAATTTCAGACACTCTCCCAGGAGCTGTGTCACCTTTAACCATATCTGCAGAGCACCCGTACTGTTATCCTTTAGTTACTATTTTTCCTTAAATCATCTCACTCTTTTTACTTAATTTAAAAGGAAGTTTTATCACTGTCATAAACATAAAACTAAAATGGTTCATTAATTGTCTTTAGTACCCATTATACTAAATACTTAACTATTACACACACACACACACACACACACACACACACACACACACACACCTGTTCATCCGAGTGCCACCTAAAATCCCCTTGAATACTAAACGGAGGCAGGAACTCCCCGTGTTTAAAAGTACCGTTATTTCTTTTCATCTTCATGGGACCCCAGGGCCCATCAGTGTTTACTGGTGAATGAAGAGAGGATTGAGATGGAGGCCGGGGGGCAGGGGCAGTTGCGGAGCGTCACATCGCAAAGCCACGGTCCTGTGGGGTGGAACCCAGATTAGGCAGCTCCCGAGAACCCCCCTTTGCACCGCAGAACCAAGGGAGGCTCTGTCCGTCGGAGGCCCGGAGCTGGGCGTGAGCTGCCAGGGCTGGAAGGAGTAGAGGGGAACATCTGGCCCTTGTCAGATCGTGTTGGCTGCCGGGCTCCAGCAGGAAGAAGGCGTCAGAGGGAGGCTCACTCGGGGCTCAGGGCGGCACGCAGAGGTACGCAGCTGGAGGGAACGCCCTGCTGGCACAAGGACGTGGTCTGTCCGGGCGTGAGGGGACCGTGGACTGCCGCGGGCCCGCCTCTCCCCAGGAGGGCCTGCAGCTGAGAGGGAGGTGCTCCGCTGTGCCTGTGGGGTGACAGGTGTCTCTGCAGGTCCCCCAGCCCCTCCGTGCCCCCAGAGGAGAGTGGCCTGAGGTGGGCAGGGGGTGGACGTGGGGTCACAGGCCAGCGAGGGCCTCTGCCGGCCTTTGCGGTCCTGGTTGTCTCAGGTCCTGGACTGACCTGGTGAATCTCTAACTCCCCTTAGCCAACTCTCTTTTTAACAAAGAAAGAACAGCCTGAAAACAGGATCTAGCTAGAACTGGCTGTTTTGTTGTCCTTGTTTTTCTGGTTACCTTCTATTTATGGCAAGAGACAGTGGCTTTTTACTCTTGGTGATAATGTTTCCTATGAAAGGAAATCTGTATTAGTCAACAATAGGGCCAGTGACCCAAAATGCCTGCAGTTTGGGAAGGTCTTCCTCACGCTCTCACCTGGAGGGTCCACCCCTCTGTCAGCCCCCATCCATGGGGCTCGGCAGTGATGGGGATGGGACTTGCCCCTGGTCTGTGGCTGCAAAGCTAGCGCTCTCCTGTCCTTCTGGAACAATCCAAGAACAGAGGGACGGGAGGAGCTGGAATCCCCCCCGGGGCGCTGGTCTTGTCCTCGCCTGACCTGCCCTCCCGCTAGTCATGTGAACTGCTGCCAATGGTGTCATTCATCCGTTCCCGCATTCATCGTTCAACAAACCTTGACGGGCCACTCTGTCCTGTGCTGGCTGCCCTCCAGGAAACGCCGTCTGATGGGGGAAACACAGCACAACAGCTGCTGGAGACCGTGGGAGCTCAGGGCATCCAGGTAGGGAGGCAAGTTCTGAAAGGAAGCCACATTTGTGTCGGGGACCCGGCAGGTGGGTGGTTGAAGGACCAGCAGGGTTTTCCAGGCAGAACTAGCTCGGGATGGGTACACACTGCAGCTCGAGGGATCTGCGTGGTCTCAGCAAGCTTCCCCAGCTCTGGACATCAGTTTTCTCATCTGTGAAATGGTAGGAATGAGAATAAGTTTTTCTTAGGGCTGCTGGGAGGAATAGATGACTTTTTTCATTAAAACACTCAGCACGTACATACTATCTATAAAATAAATAGGTAAGCAACAAGGACCTACTGTAGAGCACAGGGAACCTCTACTCAGTATCTTGTAATAACCTATGCAGGAAAAGAATCTGAAAAAGAATGTGTGTGTGTGTGTGTGTGTGTGTGTGTATACATACACACACACACAAGTATAATTGAATCACTTTGCGGTACACTTGAAACTAACATAACGTAATTTAACTATACTTCAATTTTAAAAAATTAATTCTGTATATATAAGGGAAAAAAACAGAGCAGCGTCTGGCACACAGTAAGGTGCTGGCCATGGTCATCACGTGCAAGGACCTAGAGGGCAACGCGCCGGAAGGTCAGTGGGTCTGGCTCTGCCATGCCCAGGCGGCACCAGCAGCCGTGAGCTGGAGGGCTGGGCCGGGTCAGACCGTGAAGGACCCTCGAGGTAGTGTTAAGGACACTGGCGTTCTTTCTCTTGGCCACAGAGAGCCACTGAAGCATTTCGCAGGGAAGATGGACAGGGTCAGAGCTGACCTCTGCTCCCTTTGGCAGCCAGAGTAGAGTGCAGACTGGAGTGCAGAAGTGGAGGTGGGCAGGGGGGCTTCTCGCCACCTGTGGGACCCTCTTGAACAAAATATATCCCCTCCTCCTCCAGATCTTAGCATCATCACTTGCGGAAACTAGCTTGGGGAGTGGCTGGAATACGGGGGGATCTGGACTTGTCCGGTCGGCCATGGGAAGACACAGAAGGCTTTGGAGCACAGTCAGAGCTGTTTTCCGGAAAATGGCCATGACAGCAAGTGCTGATGGCCTGGGGGTGGGTGGAAAGAGACACATACTTATCAGGTTACAGGGTCCTCTCTGTGACTTTGGGGCTGAAGCATTCAAAGAAGCTGGAGCTGCAAGTCAGGGGGGCCATAGCACTCAGCCCACCCGGGGGGGGGGCCACATGTGACCTCCACCTGCCCCCAGGTCACTGCATCTCCTCCCCAGAGCCAACCTCAGGGGTCTCGTTCTTATGAGAAACACTCATTAAACCACTGGGCCCTGTGGTCCAGTCCCAGGGCCAAGAGCTGTCAGATTTCTAAGGCCGGACTATTCCAACAAAGCCTTTCACAAACTACTGCGGTGAGGGTTTGCAGTCGGTCAATCAAGAAATATTACACAGACATGTCCTCTTAGTCTGAACCACTCTCAGGTGGCCTTTTGCAGGTCAAAAGCAGGAAGTCAGCAATTCCATCTGGGTCAGCCTAACACATGCTTCCACCACCCGTAGTATGAAGCTCAGTGGGGCCTGTGAAGCAGGGAGTGGGCCGTGGGCAGGTCGGGCTGGGCAGGGCGTGGACCCGGGTCCGCATCACCGTCCTGCCCCCAACACCTCTTTGACATAATCTTTTCGTCCTCTGAGAAACAGCAACCTCAGAGCCCAGGGATGAGAGTTGCCCGGAATAGCACACCAAGGCCCAGCCCAGAGCAGGGTGCCAGGTCAGGGCCAGCCCACCCGTTCTCTGGTCTGCTCTGCGAGCCCGCTATCCTGGCCCTGCTGCCCCCGTCTGTCCCCAAACACCTGCCACCTCTCTTCTTCCGCCCAGGCCTCTTTCATGCTGCTCAACCCCAGGTCCTGCCTCCTTCAGCCTGCCCGCCCCGCCCTGCAGACCCACGCCCTCCTTGTCTGGGGGAGGTCCAGCCCTGCGTCCAGCGGGCACGGCCCTGAAGAATGAGGGCTGTCTCTGCTCTCCCTGCCTGATGGTCCCGTGTCTCCACCCAGAGGACCACTGAGGGCAGGGACCGCACCCCTCTTCCTGCCCACCCCCGCCTGTACGGACCCAGGCACTGTAGGTGCCACAGAATAGCATCTATACTGCAGCCCTCCGCCCAGCACCGTTGCTGCGGCCCCCCCGGACTAGGCCCTGCGTATGACCTCCAGGTGGCCAAACCCAACGGACACTGTTTGGGTGGCCAAGTGGGTGACGGCGCTTTACACGGGGACGGGAGGAGCAGGAGAGGCAGACGGAGTAAGACAGGGAGGCGGTGGAGATGCCTGTGGGACATCCAGGTGGAGATGCCAAGGCAGCAGCTGCGCTGGGGAGCTCACTGGGATACCAGATCTGAGAAGCCAGAGCTAGAGGCAGATTTGGAAGCCACTGGTTCTTGAAGCCACAGCACTGGCTGAGACCTTACAGAGGGAGTGCGCACGAAGAAGGGAAGAGGTCCTCGGGTGGTGCCCGAGGGCCGCGGGGGTTAGGGGCCAGGATGAAGAGGAGGAAGTAGCAGAGAAGAAAGGGTGCAGGGGAGGTTGAGCGTCTCCCGGAAGCCGAGGGAAGGAGGCATCCAGTGAGGGAGCGATGTGGGGTCAGCCCTGCCTCTGCAGGCCCGGCAGTGTGGCGGTGCCGGGTGACAAGACGTGAGCAGAGCAGGCAGAGAAGCAGGTGGAGGAGCCACATGGTGGGAGGGTTGCTGCATTTGTTTCAAGGTGGAGATATTACAGCTCATCTGTGTGACACGCAAACGATCCTGCAGATCGGCCCAGCAGAGAGAGGGGCAGCGATACAGGCCGTTAGAGACCAGTTGCTGGACGAGAGTAACACCCCACTCTGTTTCTCTGCAGCCCCGTTGCACTTGGAAAATTCCAAAGTGTGTCCTCATCCGTCCCACTCTCCGAACTCTGTCCTCGCTGGCTTCCTCTTCCCCACTTTGCTGCATGTGACCTGTGGTCACCTAACGAGGACAGCAGCTGGGCTGGGCCATTCCAAGCTTGCCTTGAAAGTTTCCCCTGCACCTGGTGGGGCCACTGAGACGCGGGCCTGGAGACAGGGGCCTGAGTGTAAACCCAGCTCCTCCATTTCCGAGCTGTGCGGCTTGAGCCAGTTACTCTGGCAAAATGGGGGGGATGATGGTACCTGCCTTGTGGGGTTGTTGTGAGGAAATGTTCAAAGCCCTAGAACAGTGCCTGGTACCGAGCGAGCATGCTGAAAGATTTACTGTTGTGTTGACGCAGGAAGTCGCTCTTGGACGCGGCTTCTGAGACTCCAGTGGCTGAGGGGATGCAGGGAGGGGAGACCCAGCCTCTGCTAGGAAACTTTGAATAAGGGCTGTCCCCCCATCTCATTTTGCTTGTTGAAGCCCTTAAATAATTTAGAGAAAAAATTAATTCCTCACAGTGGGAAGACTTAGACATTGCCTAGTCTGACTCTATTCAAAATTCCACCCATTAAAGTCCCTTATCTGCTTACATACCTCCTCTGCCAGGAAGCTCACCACCTACCAACGCAGCCCATTCCATTCTTGGTCAGCAGTCCTTGTGAGAAAGTTTTTCCTCAAAGGGAGCTGAAACTGCCTTCTTTTGACTCTCTCTCATCTTTGCTCCCCCTCCCCCTTCATCCTGGTCAAGCACTGCCCTCTGGGGCCACATAAAGGCTACTTGCCTCCTCCCCTGAGTCTTGGAGACAGGGACCCTATACCCCTGTGTCTTCTCTTCTTTTGGCTGTGGTCTGAGCCTCTGGAATTGAGAGGGACTGTCCCCTGCCCAAGTAGACCTCAAATGATATGACCTAAGCTCTAATCACACGGTTTCTCTTTGAACCAAGAATCCCCATCCAGGGGGGTCTCACACTGATTACTGCCAAGCACCTTCCCATTCTCGGCTTGCAATGGGGGAGCCTGAAAGCAGGACTTTATCAGTCAGAGTTACCGGCTCATAAAATACAAAAGGTTAGGGCTTCCCTGGTGGCGCAGTGGTTGAAGAGTCCGCCTGCTGATGCAGGGGACACGGGTTCGTGCCCCGGTCCGGGAAGATCCCACATGCCGCGGAGCGGCTGGGCCCGTGAGCCATGGCTGCTGAGCCTGCGCGTCCGGAGCCTGTGCTCCGCAGTGGGAGAGGCCACAACAGTGAGAGGCCCGCGTACCGCAAAAAAAAAACACACAAAAAAAACACACAAAAGGTTAGGCTTAGCTCTAGCTTCAGGCAGAGCCTGATCCAGCAACTCTAATAATGTTACCAAGGATCCGTTCCTATTGCCGTCATTGTTAGGCTCTATCCGTAGCCCCCAGCGCCTCCAGGTGGCCCCCTAAGAGTGACAGGTGGCTGTCACATCTCCCCATGGCACACCTGCTTGGTTGGGGAGAGGCTGCCTCTGTTTCCGGGAGATTCCCCCAGCCTACAGCTCCTTGCATCTCATTGGCTACCTGTGCAGCCCTTAGCCAATCATGGTGGCTGGGGGTGGGATTACGCTGATCTGTGTGCTACGCCCTCCTCTGAGCAGGTGAGCAGCCTGTGGCTGGGGGTGGGGACAATCGGGGAGCTGTCACCCCTGGGGAGAGGGTGCTGGATGGCCCCAAGCGGCGGATGGCTCACCCTGGGCCTCATGTACAACGTTGCAGACCCCCACTTGTTTGGCTCAGCAGGTGGTCCTCTGGGTGGTGAGTTCACCTGACCAACCCTGGGCGCCCACACCTGCTCAGGCTCTCTGTAGTGCCTTCTCCCCGTGTCCCAGTTACTCCGGGACAGCTGCTGTGGTCCCCCTGACCGGCACGTGGCCAGAGCAGCTCCTGGACAAGCTAATGGCTTCCGGGTCCCTACCCTCTCACAGAGGCCCGACCACAAGAACCCCATCAGAGCTGGGAGGACCTCAGAGGCATCGGCTCCAGTGACCCACCTGCAAAATGGAGCCCAAGTCCCACTGCCAGTTCCTATTGGCAGCGCTAGGGTTGGAATCAAGGACCCTTGCCCAGCCCTCCTGGATGCAGACGCTCCTCAGAAGATTTTGCCTTTAGTCCCATTGGCTAAAATTCAGTTACAAACCTACGTCTTAGCTGCAAGGGAAGCTGGGTGAATATCCACCATGGAAGGCTGACTCAGCCATACTGGCCACTGGGTAGGGAGCCATTGGGGTCTGCCACAGAGACCACACAGGGGCTTCTGCAGGCATATCACAGCTTAGCTGTGCAGAGCAGGGAGTGGGGAAGGGTGGGCCCATACCCCACGCTCTCCCGCAGGAAACTGGCTGAGCCCCCTCCCTCCCAACACCTGTGTCTTCCCACACCCACAGGTCGGAGGACAGCCACCTCCCAACCTCACCACGAGCCAGCCCAGAGCCACAAGCCAAGAGTGGTGAACCTGAGGATGGTGGGACCAGAGGCCCAGACCTCCCTCCAGAGGGAGCCTGGGGCTCCGACAGCAGCTCGGGGAGCAGACCCCTGCACGAAGGTTTGTCCCGCACACCCAGGCTTGCTGCCAGCTCATGACTGACCAGGCTGTGCCCCAGCCCTGCTCGCAGGGTCCTGTCTGAGCAGATGCCGCAATCTGGCCTCCAAACAGAACCCCATCCCCTACCTGCTGAGGCTGGGCGTCCCCAGCCCCCAGCCCCCCCTACACCCGGGCCTGAGAGCAGACACCCAGTGGGGGAGGGTGGGATCCAGGGAGGCGGGTTCTGGCTCAGCATGGGAGAATATGTCTCTTGTCAATCCCATGTAGGGGTGGGTTGGGCCAGGGAGCTGGGGTGGAGTAATCTCCCCATCCTAAGAGGTATGTAAGTAGGGCTGGACGGTCACCCCTCAAGAAGAGTGCAAAGAGGCCCATCATCTTAATGAACCTGGGTCTGGTGGCTGTGAGCATCAGGAGGAAAGGAGAGAAAAGCTGTCTGAGCCAGTAGGGCTCTTCCAGCTCAGCTGCAGGCAGGACTGGACGGGCTGCTGGGTGCCATCCCTCCCACCCGACGTCAGAGCCCCTACTGCCCCTGCCTTGGGCACCGGGACGACTGTGACGATAATGACACCACACACACACACGCGCACACGCACACACGCGCACACACACACACACACACACACACATCATCAGGAAATTCCCACAACGAAAAACAAATGATCAATATTGGAAACACACATAATCAAAAAGTCATGGCCCAGTCACCTCAACCCTGTTCTCTTGGGTCTGGGACACTTTTTATTCAGACAAAACAGAACGGCCCTGAGCCCACACAGCTGGGTGTCCAAAATCAGGACACCTGAGCCAGTGGTTCCCAAACTTGCCAGCCAGCCAGGATCACCCAGGAGCCTCATGAAATCAAGGTGCCCAGGGACTTGCCTGGTGGCGCAGTGGTTAAGAATCCGCCTGCCAATGCAGGGGACACGGGTTCGAGCCCTAGTCCGGGAAGATCCCACATGCCGCGGAGCAACTACGCCCGTGCGCCACAACTACCAAGCCTGCGCTGTAGAGCCCACGAGCCGCAACTACTGAAGCCCGCGCGCCTAGAGCCCGTGCTCCGCAACAAGAGAAGCCACCGCAATGAGAAGCCCGTGCGCCGCGACGAAGAGTAGCCCCCGCTCGCTGCAACTAAAGAAAGCCCACGCGCAGCAACGAAGACCCAATGCAGCCAAAAATAAATAAATAAATAAATTTGTTTTAAAAAAAGAAAGAAAGAAATACAGGCGTCGAGGCCCACCCCCAAGCTGCTGCACGTGATCCTCTGGGGGCGGGAAGGTGGAGGATTCCACGGCCGGCAGTGCCAGTCAGGACATTGTCCGGGAGTTCGGCCTGAACCGGCTCTAGTTAAAGGGAACTTGCGGCTTCACAGAATTCGCTTAAAAGCCCAAGAGTGTCAGCAGACCCCATCCCTCCCGGCCTCACCTGCTGTCCTGTGCATGGGCTCCCCTCACACTGACAAGGCGGCCCCCAGCAGCTCAGACCCACGCCCTCCAGACCCCAGGCTGGAGGAACAGTGGTGTCACCCTTCTCTGGAAGTTTGAGTCAAGTTTCGGCCCGACTCTCCCTGGCTACGCTGGATCCCTGGCCCTGCCTGCACCAGTCGTGTGGCTGGGTGGTCTGCGCTCTGACCGGCCAGGCTGGACTCACATGTCCCCCGAGCCAGGGTGGAGTGCAGGTGCCGCCGGACCCCAGGCGGGCATGACACAGCCCGGGGTTTCTGACGCTCATTCCGGCTGCAGTGCACCAGGAGGCATGGCCACATCGGGGATCACATCGAGTCACACGTGTGACACCCCCCCCTGCACATCCCTGGGCGTTGGAGGCATGCGGGCCCTCAGAGGTGAAGATCGGTTCACTGGGTGCCCGTGCCCTGCAGAGCCCCGGCCCAGCCCGAGAGAGGGCCTTGGCCCCCTTGGCTGGGATCACCATGTCCTCAGTGGGAAATAACACGCCCGTTGAGGGCACAGATGGGCCCCGGCTTCTCAGCAGAGAAGAGAGGAAGGCTCCTCGCTCCCAGCGTCCCCGTGTGAAACCCAGGGAGGGGGTCCCGGGCCAGGCACACGGGAGGGGGCCGCACGGCACAGCCCAAGGGGGTGGGAGAGCCACTATCTGGCGGAGTGGGTGAGGGACCGGCAGGGGATATGGCACCAGGGCCTCTCTCCCCTCCCCACTGCACCCCCCCGGAGAGCTGCCTGCTTCCCCTCCCTCTGTCCCTTATCTGCAGCCCGTGCTTCTCCAGCAGTGGACGAGCAGCTTTTCCGCTCGGTCGAGGGCCAGGCCGCCTCTGACGAGGAGGACGACAGTGAGAAGTGGCTGCAGGAGCAGGGGCCACCGGCCGAGGTCAAGGCCCTGCTGGCCGGCCTCTCCAGCTGCGGGCGTGGGTGCGTGTGCCGGTGAGGAGGCCCAGGACTGGGCACCAGGGCGCCGGGCTCTCACAGTCGTCCTGGAAGCACAGGGTGGCCCCTCCGTGCAGTGACAGACCCTGAACGTGGGAGGCTGACCCCCCCGATTCACGTCCAGGCTGGGTCACCTCCATGCCGTCTGACGCTCTGTCCCGTCATCTGTTGGGGGAGGGGACAAGATGGCGCCTGGCATGTGTGAGGGTGAAATGAGATGAGCCAAGGCACAGTTCCTGGTGGTTTAATTTCCACTGACTCTCACTCCCTTGGCCGCGGTCCCAGGACCTGCCCCGAAGTTCTAGTGGGACCCTCAACACATCAGTCCCTTTCCTAACCCACTGCTCCCGACACCTGGGGCGCCTCGGCCAAGTCGCCCAACTTCTGAGCCTCAGTCTTCCTGTCTCTCAGATGGGACAGTAACACCTGATTGGCAGAGGTTTTGTGAGGATTCTCCATCGAGGATGTAAAATGCCCCACGGGTACCCGATCCCAGCAGGTACTCCACTGGGGGGCGGCCTTGACTTTTTAAATGATATTGTAAGGTTCCGTTGATTTTCCAGGGTCATTGTTATCACCAACCCTTTAAGTCAGCAAACATATACTAAGCACCTACTCTGTGCCAAACAAATTTGGGGGCACCAGGAAAACAGCATTAACCAAGACAGGCCCTCTGCCCTGGAGCCTCTGTTCCAGTGAGTGGTGACAGGTGTGAGGGAGAGGCGGGGCAGGGGAGGGCCTCTGAGCAGGTGCTGTTTGAGCAGAGCCCTGAAGGAAATGAGGGAAAAGCATTCCAGGCAGAGGGAACAGCAAGTGCAAAGGCCCAGAGGCATGCAGGAGGGGCCATAAGGAGCCTGCGGTGGCTGGAGTAGAATGAGTGAAGGTGGGTGGGAGGGAGGTCGGGAGGTCACGGGGCAGAGGGGGCGAGGCCTCTGGCTTTTGCTCTGATGAGATAAGGAGCCGCGGGGCTGGGTGAGCAGGGGGTGCCATAGCCCCGCTCAGCTTTCAGGGGTGACAGACTTGGTAATAACACCCCCCCCTCCCAGGCTGGAGCAGACTTTGGAAAGCAGCTCCCTCAGTGCTGGCACTCTCCTTCACTGCAGGTGTGATGACCAGACGGCCAAGAAGCTCGTGACCTACTTCACCCACTTTGGCAGTGCCGACCATGCCCGTGCCCTGGGGGAGCTGGAGCAGCTGGGGACCCAGGGCTGCAGTGGGAACACCCTGGGGACACCAGGGGAGGAGGTCAGCTGAGTCCCACAGGCTGAGAGCTGGACCAATGCTAGAGTCTCTCACAGGCGGAACTGAGGGATCTCAGCCAAGTGCTATGCCCCATTCCCAGATGCACAAACCAAGACTCAGAAGATGATTTAGATCTAATGAAGAATATTTTGGTTGCAAGTTAAAGGATACATCTCAGATTAGCTCGAGTGAAAAACAGGAATTTATTAGAATACGGAGCTGGGAGAACAGTTTCAAAAGAACAGCTAAGATGAGCTTCAGGCACTTCAGCTTCCTAAGATGGATCCAGGGACTCAGATTGCCTCCACCTATCTGCTCTGTATTTTTCTGGGTGCTGACCTCACTTTCCCCTACTTCAGAGGGGCCTGCTCCCTGTGGCGGGGGAAGGGAAGGTAGGACCACAGGCAGCTCTAGGCTCCCATCAGGCCACTGAAGAAACCCCAGGGGGACAATAATAGCCCAGTACATTAAATCTCAGGGAAGAGCTCCAATGGTCCAGGCTCAGTCATGTGTCCATGCCAGGGCTAACCCGCGTGGTAGGCAGGCAGGGTCCCATGACTGGCAGCTCCATCAAAGTCAGATGAAATGGACGAGGGACACTTCCCTCAAGGAAAGTTAGTGAGTTTGTTGTGGAGGAGAAGGGTGGCGCCGGGCAACACCAAGAGAGGTGTCTCCATCTCAACAAGACCACTTAGCATGTTTTTTCTCATCTGTCTACACCATGGCAACTTCCCTGTTCCATAGTAATCAAACATGGAATGCTATGGAAAGTTATTATTTCACTAAGCCCTCTAGCACAATGCACTTTTGCAAACTGATTTTGATAAAAGAGTTTTATATTTATATACCTGAAATTCTAAATCTATACTGCTTTGTTTTCTTTTGTTTTTTAAACGTATCTGTGATCTGATACAGTTCCAAAGGGCATAGCGACCACTCCTTTCTAATTAAATCTCAAACAGGCAGCTGGGGAGCTCAGTTACTGAGAGCCACAGACTATGTTCCCAGGCCTCCTCTCTCCTGCCCGAAGCTGAGCGTCCAATGGCACCATGCCTTCAGCTGTTTCTCTTTCCCTCCATCGGTGCTAAGAGAGGGGGCTGCCTCACTCCTGCCATCCCTGCTTTGGAAGGCAGGTGGCCAGGCAACATTTTGCGACCTCCCACCATCCACCCTCTGGTATTTTGATGGCATCAACAGCGTCAGTGCGCCCTGGCCAGGGGTGGGCCAGTGACTGTGGCTGGGCCAGTCGGGCCCCTCTCCTGGGGCTCTCTGTCCCGAGTGAGGGGGGCAGGGGGAATGGCTGGAGAGTGTTCTCAGCTAGAGCACCCGGACGAGAGGCTCGAGATGTTTCTGCTGCCTCATCCTGAGGTTCTCCAGCTTCCAGTCCCTTCTGGGAACAAGGCACTAGCCTGCCAGTGAATTCCCTTTCTGTTCAAACTAGCCAGATCGGTTTGTTGCTTGCAGCCAAAAAATTTTAAAAAGTAAAAGCAGATGGATAGAGAAGAGAAGGGAGGATGGAGTCCTTCCACCGGAAAAGGAAGGATGTGTATTCTTACATCAGCCTGACTCACTGTGTGGCCTCAGGCCCGGCATTCAGCTTCTCTGTGCCTCGGTGCCATCCCTGGGGAGACAGTGGGGCTTCTATGTGCCTGGCCACCTGAGGCTTGGGGGGCCAGATGAGATGACCTCTGTGAAAGGGTCAAGGCAGGCCACGGGCCCCGCCTGGGGACGGTGCTGTGAGTACGGGGCAGGGGGCAGCAGGGCGGGCGCTGAGCCGGTTGGTCCCCACAGGCAGAGCCGCAGCAGAAGGTGGGCGAGAACGAGCACCTGAGGCTGGAGCTGCAGATGGTGGAGACAGAGAGGGTGCGGCTGTCCCTGCTGGAGGAGAAGCTGGAGGACGCGCTGCGGCTCCTGCAGAGGCTCCGGGACCTGGTAGGCTCACGGGAGCTGGCACAGCCAGGGCAGGGGAGGAGCTTGGGGTGCGGGGCTGGGGAGCCCGGCCTGTGTCGGGGACTGGCTCTGAGCTTTCCCTACGTAGGCAGGTGTCATCTCCACTTCCAGATGTAGAAAGAGCTCAGGGAAGCTAATCCAAAAAAAGGGGAGGCTCTCTAATTCATTTTATGAAGCTAATATAACTTTGATCTCAAAACCAGAGGACAATAAATATAATAAGAAAGGAAAATGATAAGCTAATGTCATATTTAAATATGGATGCAAAAATAGTAAATAGCGTATTAGTAAACCAAATCTGGCAGTGTTTAAAGAAATGCAATATGGCTAAACTGGATTTATCCCAGGAATTCAAAGACGGCTCAAGATCAAACATCTATTAACACAGTACATCACACTGCAGGTTAAAAGGAGAAAAGCCACATGTCACCTCAATAGATGAACAGTCAGTAACAGCTCCTCTTATTATAAAACCTCTTGGCAAGTTAAGAACAGGAGGGATCGTCCTTAATCAGGTTAGGAGTCTCAGCCAACTACCTCTCACAAACCTCACACTTATTAGTGAAATGTTAGACGGAATCCTTCTAAAAATCAGAATCAAGACAAGCATGCCTGTCATCACTGCTTGTGCCACGTAGAGGTTCTAGCCAATGCAGTAGCACAAGAAAAAGAAAGGATGTGGGCTTCCCTGGGGGCGCAGGGGTTAAGAATCCGCCTGCCAATGCAGGGGTCACGGGTTCGAGGCCTGATCTGGGAAGATCCCACATGCCTCAGAGCAACTAAGCCCGTGCGCCACAACTACTGAGCCGGCAAGCCACAACTACTAAGCCCACATGCTGCAATTACTGAAGCCCACGCACCTAGAGCCCGCTCACCACAACTAGAGAAAGCCCACACAAAGCAACGAAGACCCGACGCAGCCATAAATAAATAAATAAATAGATAGATAGATAGATAGATAGATAGATAAATAGAAAAAGAACGGATGTAAGGACTAGAAAGGAAGAAACAAAGTGATTAGTAATTATGTATCACATTTATCCACATAGAACACCGAAGAGAATCTAAAGGCAAATTATTGTTATTCTTTGGCAAGGTGCCCAATTTAAAAAAAAAATCATAAGACAGAGATCAATATTTCTAAATAGCATCAGCAAACCATTTAAAAATGTTTCTTAAGAGACACTAACTTAGCCAGGATTGCACAGCCACTATGAGCTGGAAGTAGGCTGTGAACACAGGTCTTCAGGGTTTGAAGCAGGCTCTTCCTGCGCTTCAGGCTGCCCAGGATGTAGGGCTACCGAGGCCCAGCGTGATGTGGCACAGCCTGGGAGAGTGGCAAGTGGCAGCCCTGCACCTGTGGGCTGTGAGGGTAGCGGTTCCCAGCACAGCTCTGGGCCATGGAGCCTGCGGGCAAATGCTGGTTCTTCCATCTCCCAGCTGGGTGGCTTTGGGCAGATTTCTCATTTTCTCAGCATTGCTTTTTTTTTTAATTTTTAAGAAATTAATTAATTTATTTTTGGCTGTGTTGGGTCTTCGTTGCCGTGCGCGGGCTTCCTCTAGTTGCGGTGAGCAGGGGCTACTCTTTGTGGTGGTGCACGGGCTTCTCATTGCGGTGGCTTCTTTAGTTGTGGAGCACGGGCTCTAGGCACGCGGGCTCAGTAGTTGTGGCTCGCGGGCTCTACAGCGCAGGCTCAGTTGTTGTGGCGCACGGGCTTAGTTGCTCCGTGGCATGTGGGATCTTCGCGAACCAGAGCTCGAACCCGTGTCCCCTGCATTGGCAGGTGGATTCTTAGCCACTTCGCCACCAGGGAAGTCCCCCAAATTGCTTTTTTCACTGCTTAAAATGAGAATAACATAAGCTCTTTCAAGGATTAAAGGAGCTGAGGCATCAAGAGGCTCTCTGTTCACAGTCGTTTCCCAAGTGCCTACTTGGGCACAAGGACAGTTATCTGTAAGCACGTGATCTCTGAAGAAATGGGTCCTGCATGCTGCTCCATCACCCACCTAGAGTCTGGGCAGTGTGGCCACCCTAGGGGTGGGGGCCAGGGAGGGACCATGGGCAGGGGGACACTATCTGACACAGGGAGCCACTCAGAAGCTCTAAAGGGCCACCAAGTGCCACCCGCCCTCCATTTCTTTTTAAGAACATATCGAAAAGAGCCCTGGGGAAGATTTTGCTGAGCACACTGGACGCTTGCAGGGACCCTGCACATGGTAGGTGAGCCCCCGACCCCATCTTCCAGAGCCTGGCTGCAGCTGGAGGACATCCTGACCTAGCACCTCTGTCCTAAGTGTCTGGGCTGCAAAATGCCACCTCATTCCTGCCCTGCCCACCTGCAAAGGGTACATTCAGGAACAGGCTTCGGGAAGCTGAAGGTGCTATCTGACAAGAGCAGGGAGCACACACCCCAGGGAAAAGGCCAAACAGAAGCCAGTGTGGCCAGACCCCAAGGGAGCCAGGCAGTTCCCTGTGGGCAGTTTAGACTCACCCACAGTCCTGGGCTTACTGCGGAGGAACGGCTGTTATCATACCCATTCCACAGATGGGAAGATGGAGGCACAGAGAGGCCAAGGGCCAGCCGTGCCAAAACCTCAGGTCTCTCCCTTAAGTACTAGGCCACGTGGCCCCGTTGTTTAGACAAAGTTCAGGGCAGCAGAATTTCATCAGTGCCAGCTTGTGCCCAATGAAATCAGGAGGAGCAAGGCCGGCTCCTGCCTGACAGGGCCTCACAGGCTGGCGGGGAGACAGACGGCTGATGAGCATTTGCTCGCTGGCCTCACTGGGCACTGCTGGGCAGGGCTCAGGTATGTCCAGTGCCCTGAATGGTCCCTGGCACCAAGAAGGAGGTCAGAAACTGTGCATTAGAAGGTCCCTTCCCCAGGGTCCTCAGTGGGAGAGAAGCAAGAGGGGGGGACAGCTGAACAGGGCTGGGGAGGGCCCAGGGAGGCGGGGGAGCAGCTCTGTGGGCCAGAGTGAGCAGACTGACCCGCCCTGCTGCCCACTCTTCCTTTTCAGAGGGGACGTCTGGCCCCTCAGCCATGCTGGATGCCCTGCACCGAGCTCTGGCTGGCTGTGAGCTCCTGCGTAGAGAGTCCTTGGCACCAGCCTCTGCAGCTCCAGCACTCAGCAACTCCCTCCTCATCTCCTGCTGAGGTTGCTAGCCCAGTCTGTGGGCCCCCTGGGCAGCCTGGCCACCATCAGACCAGCCTCGAGGAACAGCCTGGCCACATCCTCGGAACCCTGGAGGTGCCCCAGTTCAGAGCCCGGCAGCCATCCCTTCCTTGGGTTCCTCCCAGATTCCCTTGCAGCCCCTGCATTCCTGCTGCCAGGGTCCACACTGCCCTACGGTTGCTGGATCAGCCTGTACCTGCTGCAGTCTCCCCTGCCCTTGGAGTGGAGCTGTACACTCTTCTGCCCGGTCCAGTCCAGAATCCCTTCCTTGGGCTCCCAGCGTCTCCTCCCCTGCCTCCCCACAGCATGCCTGCCGCAGGGACTCTGTGTCCCCCGGTCCACCGGGGAAACTACTCATGCCTCAGGAATTGTGGAAGGCCAGGCAGGGCTGGGGGAACTCCAAGGCGGGCAGCGTGATCACTGCAGGCTCCACTGCTGGTGGAGCTGGCCTTGAACTAGCTCTAGAAGAGGGATAGGATTTAGATAGGCAGAGAGGAGGGAAGGGCATTTCATGTGAGGTAACAGCAAGAGCAAAAGTGTGGTGCCAGAAAGGGCCCCCATTAGTACAGAACCCAGAGCCCCTCTTTCCTGAGCACACAGTAGGTACCAGGCCTCATGGGGTCACAGGAAGGAGGAGGACAAGCTGCCTGGTCTCATCTACCTGAAACTCTCGTAGGGGAGAAAGATACGATGGCGAGTCGTGCAACGTGGGTGAAATCCGGGCTACCCTGAGGTAGAAGAGGGGGTTCGTAATTAAAACTGCAAACCCCAAAGCTATGTAAGAATGTGAAGGCATATGTGAATATACGAAAATTAGAATTTTTGTGTATACAAAAAACTCCACAAATAAAGTCAATTATCAAAGGTAATGGTTTGATTATATATATATATATATATATATATATATATATTTTTTTTTTTTTCTGTACGCGGGCCTCTCATTGTTGTGGCCTCTCCCGTTGCGGAACACAGGCTCCAGACGCGCAGGCTCAGCGGCTGGGGGTCACGGGCCCAGCCGCTCCACGGCATGTGGGATCTTCCCAGACCAGGGCACGAACCTGTGTCCCCTGCATCGGCAGGCGGACTCACAACCACTGTGCCACCAGGGAAGCCCTGAAAATATTTTTATTAAAAAAAAGAAAAAAAGAAGAGAGAGTTCTGAGAGCTCAGCTGAGAGGGATCAGTTCGAGCCAAGGAGGATGAAGCACTACAGAGACGGCGGGACGAGGGCAGATGCCTGGCAGGGACGAGGCAGGTCAGGGGGCCCTTGATGACAGACAAGGGTTTAGGACTCCATCCCCCAGGCAATGGGGGCCTTGGAGGGTTCTGACCTGCCTCCCAGAGGGTGGTGCAGAGGGGAGGAGACAGGAGGCTGCAGGACTCTGGGAGCAAGGGGTTGCCAGGGGGCTGGAGCAGAGTCATCGGGATACAGAAGGGGAACCCTGGGGGAAGGAGATCAGGGGAGCCTGGGACCAGCAGGCACTCCTGGGCAGGAGCCACAGGGAGGGCTGGAGGACAATGCCCAGCCTCGTGTCTTGTATGAACCTCATCTCATTGGAGGCAAGTTTATAATGTGGACTAGGATGTAGAGGTGCCTAGAGAGGCTGGAGGAGCTATCCAGCGTCACACAGCAAATTAGCATCCAACACTGGACTGAGGCCTGTTTTCTAATCTCATATCTCACACAATTCCTACCACTTCCAGCTGTCTCTGGCTAGGAAACTCCAGGCTTGGGGTCTGGATTAGTTATGGTACAGGCTAAACCACCCTGATAAGAGAGATCCTGATATACTCTGGGTCAAACAGGATAGAACTCTCTCTCCTGTAACAGTCCAGTGGTCCTGGTTGACAGAGCCGCTCTGCTCCATGTAGTCACCCAGGGATCAAGGTTCCTTCCACTTTGTTGCCCTGCCTTACCCTAGGGTGTCATCCTCCTTTGCATGGTAGAAGCCAATTCACCAGCACTGCATCTGCCCTCCACAGGAAGGAGGGGAGAGGAAGGGAAGGGTCAGGCACTCTGGCTCACATCTCCGCTACTCTCATCCCATTGGCCATACCTAGCTGCAAGGGATGCTGGGAAATATCATCTATAGCTGGGAAACCACTTATCCAGCTAATGCTAATATTATTAAAACAAAAAAGGCAACCAACTGGACCAGGGTCAGCCACGCTCACCAGACCACCCACAGTAGTCAGCCTGCCACAACAGAAGGATCTATGCAGTCCACATAGGGGGCACCCTATGGCATATAGCCTGGCTGGAAGAGAGTGCACTGCTGGGACACATAGGACATCTCCTACAAAAGGCTGCTTCTCCAAAGTTGGGTAATGTAACCAACCTACCAGATACATAGAAATAAAAATAGCAAATTAGGCAAAATGAGGTGACAGAGGAATGTGTTCCAAATGAAGGAATAACATAAAACCCCAGAAGAGTTAAGTGAAGCGGAGATAGGCAATCTCCCCAAGAAAGAATTCAAGGTAATGATCATAAAGATAATCAAAGAACTCAGGAGAAGAATAGATGAACAGAGTGAGAAGTTAGAAGTTTTTAACAAAGAGTTAGAAAATATAAAGAACAACCAAACAGAGATGAAGAATACAATAAATGAAATGAAAAATATACAGTGGAAGGAATCAACAGTAGATTATATGATACAGAGGAACAGATCAGCGAATTGGAAGAGAGTAGTGGAAATCACTGAAGCTGAAGAGAAAAAAGAACAGAAATGAAAACGGTTTAAGAGACCTCTGGGATAACATCAAGGGTACTCACATTAGCATTATAGGGGTCCTAGAAGGAAAAGAGAAAGAAAAAGGGACAGAGAATTTATTTGAAGACACTGTAGCTGAAAACTTCCCTAACCTGGAAAAGGAAACAGACATTCAGGTCCAGGAATCACAGAGAATCCCAACAAGAGCAACCCCAAAAAGGACCACACCAAGACACATTCTAATTAAAATGGCAAAAATTAAAGATAAAGAGAGAACATTAAAAACAGCAAGGAAAAGCAACAAGTTACACACAAGGGAACTCCCATAAGGCTATCAGCTGACTTTTCAGCAGAAACTCTGCAGGCCAGAAGGGAGTAGCACAATATATTTAAAGTGATGAAAGGGAAAAACCGACACTCAAGAATACTTTACCTGGCAAGACTCTCATTCAGATTTGAGGGAGAGATCAAAAGTTTTACAGCACCACACAACCAGCTTTACAAGAAATGTTCAAGAGACTTATCTAAGCAAAAAAGAAGAGGCCACAACTATAAACATGAAAATTATGAAAGGAAAAAACTCATTGGTAAAGCAAATATACACTAAAGGTAGTAAATCAACCACATACAAAGCTAGTAGGAAGGTTAAAAGACAAAGGTAGTAAAATCTATATCCACAGTAAGCAGTTAAGGGATACACAAAAACACGTAAAATGTGATGTCAAAAATATCACAGTGGGAGTTCTTTGGTGGTCCAGTGGTTAAGACTCCGTGCTTCCAAGACAGGGGGCGCAAGCTCCATCCCTGGTCAGGGAACTAAGATCCCGCATGCCATGCAGCAAGGCCAAAAAAAAAAAAAAAAAAATCACAGTAATTATGAGGGGAGGGGAGTACAAATGCAGGGATGTTAAAATTTGTTTGAAATTAAAAGGTCAGCAACTTAAAATAATCACACGTATATAGATTGCTATAATATAAACCTCATGGTAACCTCAAACTAAAAATCTATAATAGATACACGCACAAAAAGAGTAAGGAATCTAAATACAACACTAGTCATCATATCATAAGGGAAGAGAAGAATGAGGGAACAAAAACCCCAAAACAATTAAACAAAGTGTCAATAATTACATGCCTATCAAAAATCACTTCAAACGTAAATGAACTAAATGCTCCAATCAAAAGACAGAGTGGCTGAATGGATATAAAAACGTATATATGCTGCCTACAAGGGACTCACTTCAGATCTAAAGAGACACACAGACTGAAAGTGAGGGGATGAAAAAAGGCATTCCATGCAAATGGAAATCAAAAGAAAGTTGGGATAGCAATACTTACATAAGACAAAATAGATTTTAAAACAAAGACTGCAACAAGAGACAGAAAAGGACATTACATAATGATCAGGGGATCAATCCAAGAAGATATAACAACTGTAAATATGCACCCAACATAGGAGTGCCTAAATACATAAAGCAAATATTAACAGACATAAACGGAGAAATTGACAGTAACAGAATAATAGTAGGGAATTTTAACACCCCACTTACATCAATGGACAGATCATCCAGACAGAAAAAAATCAATAAGGAAACACTAGACTTAAATGACACATTAGAACAGATGGACTTAAGAGAATGTGTAGATCATTCCATACAAAAACAGCAGAATATACTTCTTATCAAGTACACATAGAACGTTCTCCCTGATAGATTACTTGCTAGGCCACAAAACAAACCTCATCAAATTTAAAAAACCTGAAGTTGTATCACGCATCTTTTCTGACCACAAAAGCTAAGAAATCAACTACAAGGGGAAAAACGCAAAAAAACACGAACATGTGGAGGCTAAACAATATGCTATTAAACAACCAATGAATCACTGAAAAAAAAAGTCAAAGGGGAAATAAAAAATACTTGGAGACAAATGAAAACACAACAACCCCCCCCACAAAATCTATGGAACACAATTATACTCCAATAAAGATGTTAAAAAAAAATCTATGGAACACAGCAAAAGCAATTCAGAGAGGGAAGTTTATAGCGATAAAAGCCTATCTTAGGAAAAAAAAAAACAAAAACCAACCATCCTAACTTTATACCTAGAGGAACTAGAAAAAGGAGAACAAAACCTAAAGTTAGAAAGAAATCATAAAGATCAGAGTGGAAATAAATGAAACTGAGACTGAAAAAATACATAGAAAAAAATCAATGAAACTAAGAGCTCGTTCTTTGAAAAGATAAATATTGATAAACCTTTAGCCAGACTCATCAAGGAAGAAAGAGGGCCCAAATCAATAAAATCAGAAATGAAAAAGGAGAAGTTACAACCTACACCACAGAAGTAGAAAGGAGAATAAGATATTACTACAAACAACCATACACCAATAAAATGGACAACCTAGGAAAAAATGGACAAATTCCTAGAAATGTACAACCTCCCAAGGCTGAATCAGGAAGAAATAGAGAAAATGAACAGACTAATTACCAGTGCTGAAATCTGAAACTGAATCAGTGATTAAAAGAAAAAAAACTCCCAACAAAAGTCCAGGGCCAGATGGCTTCACAGGTGAATTCTACCAAACATATAGAGAAGAGTTAAACACCTATCCTCAAACTATTCCCAAAAATTGCTGAGGAAGGAATGCTTCCAAATTCACTGTATGAGGCCAGCATCACCCTGATACCAAAACCAGACAAAGATAACACACACACACACACACACACACACACACACACACACACACACACACACA
>NW_021703780.1:100502921-100548129 GCF_005190385.1 Monodon monoceros
ACACACACACACACACACACACACACACACACACACACACACACACAGAAACGACAATTATAGGCCAGTATCACTGATGAACATAGATGAAAAAATCCTCAACAAAATATTAGCAAACCAAATCCAACAATACATTAAAAGGATCATACACCATGATCAGGTGGGATTTATCCCAGGGATGTAATAAGGATATTTCAATATCCACACACAAAAATATCAACGTGATACACCACATTAACAAATTGCAGAATGAAAAAATCATATGATCGGACTTTCCTGGTGGTGCAGTGGTTAAGAATCTGCCTGCCAATACAGGGGACATGGGTTCGAGCCCTGGTCCGGGAAGATCCACATGCTGCAGAGCAACTGGGCCTGTGCGCCACAACTGCTGAGCCTGTGCTCTGGAGCCTGAAAGCCACAACTACTGAGCCCATGTGCCACAACTACTGAAGCCTGTGCGCCTAGAGTCCATGCTTCACAACAAGAGAAACCTGCACACTGCAATGAAGAGTTGCCCCTGCTCACCACAACTAGAGGAAGGCCGTGCGCAGCAACGAAGACCCAATGCGGCCAAAATTAATTAATTAATTATTTTAAAAATCATATGATCATCTCAATAGATGCAGAAAAAGCTTTTGACAAAATTCAACCTTTTATGATAAAAAAACTCTCCAGAAAGTAGATATAGAGGGAATATACCTCAACATAATAAAGGCCATATATGATAAGCCCACAGCTAATATACTCAATGGTGAAAAGGTGAAAGCATTTCCTCTAAGATCAGGGATATCCACTCTACCACTTTTATTTAACATAGTATTGGAAGACCTAGCCACAGCAATCAGACAAGAAAAAGAAATAAAAGGAATCCAAACTGGAAAGGAAGGGTAAAATTGTCACAGTTTGCAGACGACATGATGCTATACACAGAAAATCCTAAAGATGCCACCAAAAAAACTACTAGGGCTCAATGAATTTGGTAAATTCGTAGATACAAAGTTAATATACAGAAATCTATGACATTTCTATACACTAACAACGAACTATCAGAAAGAGAAATTAAGGAAACAATTCCATTTACAATCACATCAAAAAGAATAAAATAGGGAGTTCGCTGGTGGCCTAGTGGTTAGGATTCTGGGCTTTCACTGCTGTGGCCTGGGTTCAATCCCTGGTTGGGGAACTGAGATCCCACAAGCCACACACTGCAGCAAAAGAAGAAGAAGAAGAAGAAAACACCTAGGAGTAAATCTAACTAAGGAGGCAAAAGGCCTGTACTCAAAAAACTGTAAGACACTGATGAAAGAAATCAAAGACAACACAAACAGATGGAAAAGGTTTACCGTGTTCATGGTTGGAAGAATATTGTTAAAATGACTATACTACTCAAGGCAATCTACAGATTCAATGCAATCTCTATCAAATTACCAATGGCATTTTTCACAAAACTAGAAAATTACCAAAGGCATTTTACACAAAACTAGAAAATTTTTTTCATTTGTATGGAAATACAAAAGACCCTGAAGAGCCGAAACAATCTTGAAAAAGAACAGAGGAGGAGGTACCATGCTCTGTGATTCAGATTATACTACAAAACTACAGTAATCAAGGCAGTATGATATTGGTACAAAAACAGACACATAGATCAATGGAACAGAATAGAGAGCCCAGAAATAAACCCACACACCTATGGCCAATTAATCTACAACAATGGAGGCAAGAATTTACAATGGGGGAAAGAATCTCTTCAATAAGTGGGCTGGGAAAACTGGACAGCTACATGTAAAACAATGAAATTAGAATATTTTCTCGCACCATATACAAAAATAAACTCAAAATGGATTAAAGGCTTAAATACAAGGCTGGAACTCCTGGGGGAAAACTCCTAGAGGGATAAAACTCCCAGAGGAAAACACAGGCAGACACTCTGACATAAATCATAGGAATATTTTGGATCTGTCTCCTAAGGCAAAGGAAAAAGCAAAACAAAAATAAACAAATGGAACCTTTGTTTAAAAGATCAACTTAAAAGCTTTTGTACAGAAAAGAAAACCGTCAACAAAATGAAAAGATAACCTACTGAATGGAAGAAAATATTTGCAAATGATATAACCATTAAGGTGTTAATATCCAAAATTATGTAAACAGCTCAAACAATTCAAAATTTTTTTTAAAAACCCAATTTTTAAAATAGGCAGAAGACCTGAATAGACATTTTCCCAAAGACATACAGATGGCCAACAGACATGTGACAAGATGCTCAACACTGCTAATCAGAGAAATGCAAATCAAAACCACAATGAGATATCACCTCACACCTGTTAGAATGGCTACTGTCAAACAGACCACAAAAAACAAATGTTGGCAAGGATGTGGAGAAAGGGAACCTTTGTACACTGTCGGTGGGAATGTAAATTGGTGCAGCCACTATAGAAAACAGTATGGAGTTTCCTCAAAAAACTAAAACTAGAACTACCAGATGATCCAGCAATTCCACTCCTGGGCATATATCTGAAGACAATGAAAACAATAATTTGAAAAGACACATGCACCCCAACATTCATTGCAGCACTATGTACAACAGCCAAGACATGGAAGCAACTTAAGTGCCCATGAACAGCCAACTGGATTAGTACACACATACACACACACACACACACACACTGGAATACTACTCCACCATAAAAAAAAGAAATGAAATACTACCATTTTCAGCAACGTGGATGTACCTAGGGAATATTATGTTCAGTGAAATAAGACAGAAAGACATACTATATGATATCACTCATATTTGGAATCTAAAAAATAATACAAATGAATGTATATGCAAAAACAGACTCACAGATATAAAAAATAAACTTGTAGTTACCAAAGGGGAGAGGGAAGGGGGTAAGAAATTATGGAATTATGGATAATTATGGAATTATCAGATACAAACTACATATATATAAAACAAATAAGCAACAAGGATATACTATATAGCACAGGGAATACACCCATTATCTTATAATTATAAGATAATATCTTATAAGATAATACCTTATAATTATAAGATAATATCTTATAATAACCTATAATGAAATATAATCTGAAAAAATACTTAAACACTATGCTGTATACCCGAAACTAACACAATATTTTAAATCAACTATACTTCAATAAAATAAAAATTAGAGCAGAAATCAATAAAATTAAAAATAGGAAAATAGAGGGAAAAAATCAATGACACCAAAAGCTGATTCTTTGAAAAGATCAGTAAAATCAACTAGCCTCTAGGCAGGTTAATTAAGAAAAAGAGAGAAGGGACTTCCCTGGTGGCGCAGTGGTTAAGAATCCGCCTGCCAATGCAGGGGACATGGGTTCGATCTCTGGTCCGGGAAGATCCCACATGCCGTGGAGCAACTAAGCCTGTGTGCCACAACTACTAAGCCTGCGCTCTAGAGCCCGCGAGCCACAACTACTGAGCCCGTGTGCCACAGCTACTGAAGCCTGCGTGCCTAAAGCCTGAAGAGAAGCCACCTGCAATGAGAAGCCCGTGCATCACAAGGAAGACTAGCTCCCGCTCGCCACAGCTGGAGAAAAGCCCGTGTACAGGAATGAAGACCCAACGCAACCAAAAAGAAAAAAGAAAAAGAGAGAAGACACAAATTACTAATATCAGGAATAAAAGAGGCGATCTTACTATAGATTCCATTGACATTGAAAGGATAATAAAGGAAAACTATGAACTCTAAGCCCACAAGTCTGAACCTAAATGAAATGAACCAATTCTGTGAAAGACACTACCTGTCAAAACTCACACAAGAAGAAATCTGAATAGACCTATATCTATTAAATAATTGAATTAATACCTAATAACCTTCCAAAAGAGAAAGTACAGGCCCAGGTGGGTTCACTGGTAAATTCTACCAAACATTTAAGGAAGGAATTTTTCCAATGCTTTACAATCTCTCGCAGAAGACAGAAGCAGAGGGAATACTTCCTAACTCACTCTATGAGGCCGGCATTACCCTAATGCCAAAACTGTACAAAGACATTATAAGAAAAGAAAACTGGGGAATTCCCTGGAGGTCCAGTGGTTAGGACTCAGCGCTTTCACTGCTGTGGTGCAGGTTCAATCCTTGGTCGAGGAACTAAGATCCCGCAAGCCACACGGTGCAGCCAAAAAAAAAGAAAACTGAAGACGGTATGTCTCATGAACACTGACGGAAAAATCGTCAACAAAATATTAGCAAATGGAATCCAACGCTGTATAAAAAGAATTATACACCACGAACAAGTGGGATTTATCCCAGGTATGCAAGGCTGTTTCAACATCCAATAATCAACGAATGTAATCCATCACATCAACAGGATGAAGAAAAATCACATGATCATATCCATAGATGCAGAAAAGGCATTTGAAAAAAAATCCAACATCCATTAATGATTTTAAAAAAACAACTGTCAGCAAACTAGGAATAGAGGGGAACTTCCTCAATTTGATAAAGAACATCTACAGAAAACCTACAGTGACCATCACATTTAATGGTGAGAAACTAGACACTCCCACTAAGACCAGGAACAAGGCAAGATGTCCCTCTCAGCATTCATCTTCAACATCTTACTGGAAGTCCTAGCTAATGCAAAAGACAAGAAAAGGAAATAAAAGGTGCTATGTATTGGATATCTGTATCCCAACACATGTTGAAACCCTCATCTCCAAAGTGATGGTATTGGAAGATGAGACCTTAGGTCACAAGGGTGCAGCCCTCAGGATGATTAGTGCCCTTATGAGAATGGACATGGAACACGCTTCCTCTCTCTGTGTCTCCATCATGTGAGGCTACGATGAGAAAAGGGGCCATCTGTAAACCAGGAGGAGGGCCCAGCCAAAAACCTGACCATGCTGGCACCCTGATGTCAGACTCCCATCCTCCAGAACTGTGAGAAATAAATATACTTGTTGTTTAAGCCCCCCAGTGTATAGTATCTTGTGACTAAGGCAAAAGGCAATAAAGATTAGGAAGGAAGAAACAAAACTGCCTTCATTTGCAGATGACATGACCATCTACATAGAAATCCAAAAAAATCAATGAAAAAGGGAATTAAAAAGCAACTATAGTAAGATTGCAGGATACAAGGTTAATATACAAAAGTCAACTGTTTTTCTAATACCAGCAACAAACAAGTGAAATTTGAAATCAAAACACAATGCCATTTACATTAGCACCCTCAAAAATGAAACACTTAGATATGAATCTAACAAATGTGTACAAGATCTATATGAGGAAAATTAGAAAACTCCAATAAAATAAATTAAAGAAATAAATGGAGGGCTTCCCTGGTGGCACAGTGGTTAAGAATCCACCTGCCAATGCAGGGGACACAGGTTCGATCCCTGGTCTGGGAGGATCCCACATGCTGCGGAGCAACTAAACCTGTGCGCCACAACTACCAAGCCTGTGCTCTAGACCCCGTGAGCCACAACTACTGAGCCCACGTGCCACAACTACAGAAGCCCACGTGCCTGGAGACCGTGCACCGCAACGAAGAGCAGCCCCCATGCAGCAACAAAGACCCAACGCAGCCAAAACTAAACAAAAAATAAATAAAATAATAAAATAAATAAATTTATTTTTTTAAATGAAATAAATGGAGGTATATTCCATGTTCATGGACAGGAAGACTCAATATTATCAAGATGTCAGTTCTTCAAGTTGATCTCTCCATTCAATGCATTTCTGATCAAAATTCCAGCAAGCTATTTTGTGGGTATTGACCATCTGATTCTAAAGTTTATATGGAGAGGCCAAAGACCCAGAGTTGCCAACTCAATATTGAAAGAGAAGAACAAACTTGAAAGACTGGCAGTATCAGACTTCAAGACTTACTACAAAACTACAGTCATCAAGACAGTGGAATTGTACTACCTCACACTGGTCAGAATGGCCATCATTAAAAAGTCTACAAATAGGGGGCTTCCCTGGTGGCACAGTCGTTGAGGGTCTGCCTGCTAATGCAGGGGACACAGGTTCGAGCCCTGGTCTGGGAAGATCCCACATGCCGCGGAGCAACTAGGCCCACGAGGCACAACTACTGAGCCTGCGCGTCTGGAGCCTGTGCTCCGCAACAAGAGAGGGCAAGATAGTGAGAGGCCCGCGCACCACAATGAAGAGTGGCCCCCGGTTGCCACAACTAGAGAAAGCGCTCGCACAGAAACGAAGACCCAAAACAGCCAAAAATAAAAATAAATTAAAAAAAAAAAGTCTACAAATAACAACTGCTGGAGAGGGTGTGGAGAAAAGGGAACCCTCCTACACTGTTGGTGGGAATGTAAATTGGTGCAGCCACTATGGAAACCAGTATGGAGGTTCCTCAGAAAACTAAAAACAGAACTACCATATGATCCAGTAATCCCACTCCTGGGCATATATACAGAGAAAACCATAATTCGAAAAGATACATGCACCACAATGTTCATTGCCGTACTATTTGCAATATCCAAGACATGGAAACAACCTAAGTGTCCGTCAACAGAGGAATGGATAAAGAAGATGTGGTACATATATACCATGGAATATTACTCAGCCATAAAAAAGACCGAAATAATGCCACTTGCAGCAACACGGACGGACCTAGAGATTGTCATACTGAGTTAAGTCAGTCAGACAGAGAAAGACAAATGTCATGTGATGCCCCTTATATGTGGAATCTAAAAAAAAATGGTACAAATGAACTTATCTACATAACAGAAATAGAGTTACAGAGGTAAATTATGCTTACCAGAGGGTAAGGCGGGGTAGGGATAAAATGGGAGATTGGGACTGACAATATACACACTACTATATATAAAATAGATATCTAATAAGAACCTACTGTATAGCACAGAGAACTCTACTCAATACTCTGTAATGGCCTATATGGGAAAAGACTCTAAAAAAGAGTGGATATATATGTATGTATAACAGATTCACTTTGCTGTACACCTGTAACTAACACAACATTGTAAATCCACTATACTCCAATAATTTTTTAAAAATTAGACACAGACCTTACACCCTTCCTAAAAATTAACTCAAAGTGGATCATAGATCTAAATGTAAAATGAAAAACTTTAAAACCCCTAGAATACAACACAGGAGAAAATCCAGATGACCGCGAGTATGGCTATGATTTTTTAAAGACAACAAAGGCATGATCCATCAAAAATGGTTGATAAGCTGGACTTTGTTAAAATTAAAAATTTCTGCTCTGAGAAAGACACTGTCAAGAGAATAAGCCACAAGACAAGCCACAGATTGGGGGAAAATATTCGCAAAAGACACATGTGATAAAGGACTATTATCCAAAATATACAAAGAACTCTTAAACTCAATAATAAGAAAACAACCTGATTTTTTTTTTAATGGGCAAAGACCCTGAACAGACAAACCACCAAAGAAGATACAGAGATGGCAAATATGCAGACGAAGAGATGTTCGACATATGTCATCAGGGAAATGCAAATTAAAACAATGAGCTACCACTGCACGCCTGTTAGGATGGCCAAAATCCAAAACATCGACAGCACCAAGTGCTGACAAGGATGTGGAGCAACAGGAACTCTCATGCCCTCGTTGCTGAGGGAATGCCAGTTTGCTGGCAGAAAAGCCACAAGCCGTAGAACCACTTTGGAAGACAGTGTGGCAATTTCTTAAAAACTAAACATATTCTTACCACATGATCCAGCAATTGTGCTCCTTAGCATTTACCCAAATCAGCAGAAAAGCAATGCCCACACAAAAACCTGCACAGAGATGTTTACAGCAGCTTTATTCACAGCTGCCAAATCTTGGAAGTGGCCAAGATGTCCTTCAGTAGGTGACGGATAAATAAACCGTGGTCCATTCAGACAATGGGAGATGATTCAGTGTTGGAAAGAAATGAACTATCAAGCCGCGAAAGGACACAGAGGAACCTTAAGTGCATATTATTATGTGAAAGAAGCCCATGTAAAAAGGCTACAAACTGTAGGATTCCAACTATATAACATTCTGGAAATGGAAAAACTATGGAGACAGTGAAAAGATCAGTGGTTGCCAAGGCCTGGGTGAGGAGGGAGGGATAAACAGGTGAGGCACAGAGGAATTTAGGGCAGTAAAGATACGCTGTATGATACAATAATGCCAGATATACATTGGTCAAAGCCCATAGAAGGTACAACCCCAAGCATGAACCCTCAGGTAAACTATGGATTCTGGGTGATGCTGTAAGTTCATCAGGTGTAACAAATGCACCACATTAGTGGGGGAGTCTGTGGGGATAAAGGGGAACTCTGTACTTTCCACTCAGTTTTGCTGTGAACCTAAAACTGATCTAAAAAGTATTGTCTATTAAAAAAAGGAGAAAGGGAGAATGGGCACAGGAGGTCCCTCAGCCACCTTTGGGCAGAGTCAGCCCTGGCGTCAGGTGCCTCCTGGACCCTTAGCCTTGCCGGCCTGCAGCCTGGTGACCTTCCCTTTTACCCAGCGGGGAGAGGCTGGGACCCCCTCAATCCCAGACCTTGAACTTGGACGTGACCTAAGCACCTTTCTGATGCTCTGCCCTGGCCCAAGGTCAGGCTGCTGCTCACAGCCCAGTGAAGCCTGGCCCAAGGCCTCAGGGCAACGGATCCTGAGAAGACCACGGACTTGTCTGGAGAAAGGCCTGGGTCTGTGACCGACAGAAGCCAGGCGTGGGGTTTCCTCCCACCTCCACCCTGACTGACGAGGATGCTGATTTGGGGCCATGCCCCCGGCCATGCAGCCCAGCCATCGAGCCAGGATTCAGGCCCCGGGCTGGCCGACCCAAGCCCACACTCATGACCACTTAACCACCCTGTCACCATGATAAACAGGCAGGGCCTTCACTGGGCACCAAGGTCTGAGGTCACTGACAGGAAAGGGAGTCAAAGGGTACAGTTTCACAGAAAGGTGGGGCCCACCTTTGCTGAGCTGAAGACTGGGGTGATGTCTCCAGGGGGGAAATGTGGAGCCCGGGGAGCTGACATCATGGGAAACAGGGCTTCCTTCCGTCAGAAGCAGCAAAGTGCACAATTCCTGAGAAACTCTCACCAAAAACAGGGGCTGAAAATCAGTCACAACCTGGACCTGAAAGTTTCCTGTCACTTGAGGCTCCTGGGAGCTCCATTAACCAATTATCCCTTCACAGGGCCTCTCAATAAAGCTGTAGAGTTTTCCTGACAGAGGCCTTGCAACGATTGATATTTGAATTTGAAAATTTCCTGTTAAAATGTCTACAAAGTCTCCTTTGAGATATAAAGCCAAATTCTCTTCCCTTTGAGTGTGAGCTAGACTTAGCGACTCATTTTTTTTTTTTTAATTTATTTTATTTATTTTTGCCTGCATTGGGTCTTCGTTGCTGCGCATGGGCTTTCTCTAGCTGTGGCGAGCGGGGGCTACTCTTTGTTGCATTGCACGGGCTTCTCACTGTCGTGGCTTCTCTTGTTGTGGAGCACGGGCTCTAGGCACGCGGGCTTCAGTAATTGTGGCACGTGGGCTCAGTATTTATGGCTCGTGGGCTCTAGAGCGCACGCTCAGTAGTTGTGACGCACTGGCTTAGTTGCTCCGCGGCACGTGGGATCTTCCGGGACCAGGGCTCGAACCCGTGACCCCTGCATTGGCAGGCGGATTCTTTACCACTGCGCCACGAGGGAAGTCCCGTGACTCACTTCTAACAGAGAACGGTGGAATTGCTGGGGTGCTCTCGGACACCAGGGCGTGAAAAGCCTGGGCAGCCTCTTCGCTCCCCATGTCAAGAGGATACCCAGGCGCCCTGTGGAAAAGGCCATGTGACAGGACATCAGCGTCCTCTGTCAATAGCCAGCAAGGAACCAAGGCCTCCAGCCAACGGTCCAGCTCACATCTCAGAAGCGTGTCCTCCAGCCCAGGTCAGGTCTTTAGATGAGCGTAGCCCTAGCTGAGGTCCTGACTGCAGTATCCAGAACCAGACCTGCCCAGCTAAGCCACTCCCTAGGGCTTGACCCACAGCAACTGAGCTCATAAATGAATGCGTGTTACTGTTTCAAGCTGCTAGTTTGGGGAATAATGTGTTACGCAGCATCAAGAGATAACAAATACATTTCCTAGTGAAAAACCATGCTTCCTCAGCACACAGGGTGATTTGGGAGTATTCTGGCAGGTGTTTAGGTATATTAGTAACCTTCGGAGGCCTGACAGTAATAACCAGCAGGTTAGAAGGAGGACCAACCCTGCTCCCCGCACCCCAGACACAGAGCCGGCTGAAGGAGCTCTCAAGGGCACGGAGATACTGGGGGAAGACGCAGGCCTGATGGATCCCCCTGCCACCAGCCGCAGACTGACGCAACACACCCTGGCCAAGGGCATCCTGGGGGCCTGGGGGGCCAGGGGGGCAGGCAGCCAGGAGTCGGGGAGGTGACAGGAAGCGGAGACTGTGCAGCCGAGGCTCCAAGTGCCCGGTGCATGCGCCACTGTCCCACTGGACTTCACCGACAGGACAACGCAAAGGTACAATGATTATGAATTTCGGGACAGTGGCCGCAGAGCACCAAACCCCAAGCCCAGGGCCTTTCCGAGTGGGCCCTAGGCAGCTGCACTGGTGGCAGGGCCTGCAGCTGGCCCTGGGTGGGCAGAGGAGGGTAGGGGCAGGGGTGGGGCACGAACCCTGCCGTGTTTCTGGAAGAGGAGAATGGGATATTTGTGAACAGCCTCCCCGTCCACCACTCTCCTTTTGCCTTTTTCTAGAGAGGCTTCTTTGGGGTTGTTCAAATGGTCTGCAACTCATTAAACGTGTTTTCTAGGAAATTCTAACTACTGTCCTCTCTCACCTTCTGGCAACAAAATCGTTCTGTTGGCCTGGAATGGCCTCCCCCCTCCCACCCGCCCCGACCCCGGCCATGAAAACATCTTGTAGTTTCACACTCTCACCACCAGGTGGCGACGGCTCAGAGTGAAGGTGAGAGGGTCCAAACGCTCAAAGCAGGTTGGGGCGTTGTGGGGGAGGTTTTGACTCGCTTCAGTCCCCTCCTTGGGGATGTGCCATGTCCCCCCACCACCTGTGCTCCTACCAACTCTACAGTTTCCCTAGAATCGGCTCACTTTTTAAAGTTACGTAAATGACCTTAAGAAGGAAAGTGTGTGTTCTACGTTAGCGGAGACAGCAGCCTTACCTGCCCTGCAGAGGCGGAAGCACGACGTAAGTTCACGGAAGATGCGGCGACGTTGTTCGCTTCCGACCAGGTGTGTTTGCTGAGCCCGAGGAGACCAGCGCGGGGAGGCCCGTGTCAGGGCTGCAGGCCGCGTCCCGACACGGAAGCCCTCCGACTCCGGGGGCAGCGCAGGGGCTTCAGGCCACCCCAGCGCCTGAGAAAGCCGGCTCCCAGCAGCCCTCGATCAACGCCGGCCGCGCTCAAGCCTCACGCTTCATTCTCCCCACTTCACAGACGAGCAAACTGAGGCAGAGGCAGGCTGAGACTCTCCCAGACCACAGAGCTGGCGCGAAGCACACCGGGCTCGGGAGCCAGGCGTAGCCCAGCAACCCAGCCCCACACAGCCCTGTTGATGGAGGCGCGTGTCTGCAAAGACGCAGTAAGTGACAGTCGCCCACGTGCGCTGAGACTCCAGGTGTGCAGCAGAGAGAGGGCTTATTCAAGAGCCGCCAAGGGAAAAGACGGGAGAGCAAACCTCAAATCCCCCTCCCGGAAGGCGAGGGGCTGGGGTATCTACGGGATAAAGCCGAGGCTGCGGAGGAGGGAACGGTGATTGGACAGTAGAAAAAGGTGCGCTGCGATCCTTCCGCTCCAGGCTTCTTCATGGGACGCATGCTCAGAAAAAGGCCTCATTAACATCTTCGGAGGGTGGAGTTCGGGGCCTCTGATGTCAAAGGTCAGGGAGCGGACACTCGCGCAGGCCCAGTTGGAGGGTCGGAAACAACTCAGGGAAACATCTTTTTTAGGCTCCAGGAGGCCTGGAGGAGGTGCAAGGGTTCCAGCGAACCCGTGGGGGCAGGTTACAGGTGTGATGTGTCTAGGTGATGATCGCCCTCAGACTCACAAGCAGGGTTTCTGCTTCTGCGAGAAGGAAGAATTGCTTCGGGGGGATAGTGAAGGGTCCTGGGCCCGCAGGATAAAGGTCCTCCTCAGCGTCCTCCCTTATAACACAGTGAACGGACTAAGGCTCCGCTTCCAGGTCAGGGCAGGGGAAAGGGGGCTCTGCCCCTTGTGTTTCTCATTATTTCTTAGGCACTTACCGCCTGAAACCGCCTAAGAGCCCTGCCCAACTTTCAGTTGCACCTGCTCTGTGAACAGCGCCCAGGACACTTCCCGCGTGGCCACCATGGTCCCCCGGAGCTGCTGGGCTCGCGGGCAGACACACAGCAAACAGCAGCACCACTTACTCTACTGGGGGAGCGGTCCAGGAGAGCTTCCTGGAAGAGGTCATGCCCTAGGTGGATCTGAAAGGATGGAGAGTGCCAGGTGGAGTTTAGGGGTGGGCTCCAGAAAGAGAACGGCCTGTGGTGGGGAGAGGGGACGAGGATGGCCTGCTATGAAGCTTCCGGTTACAAGGCAATGACAGGGCAGGCTGGAGAGGAGGCCAGGGAGGACCCTGCTGAGGAGCTGATTTTAACCTGAGGACACTGAAGATGAGGTCAAACCTCTGTCACCAGAGGCGGAGCCCGGCACCCAGGAGACAGCCGTCCTAGAGAGAAGCGGATTGGCTGGAACCAGCGGAGACATGGTCCCCAAGGCTGACAGATGCTTGTTACACCTGCTCTGTGCCAGGCACTGGTGTGTCCTAAACAGCGGTTACCCTTCTGAAGTTCGCATCCAGTGGGAGGAGACATTTCATAACTGCACGCAAAATGTAAACAGAAGATAATTTTAGGTCCTGCAAAATGCTGTGGAAGAGGCAGAGAAAGCAGAGGCATTTGGAGGAAGATGTGGACTTAGGGGTTGGGCTTTCCAGAAGCGCCGTGTTCTAGGCATCTGTAATCTGATGGGAAGGGTCCAGTGAAGCAGGAAGGGCGGTGGGAGTGGGCTCGCTGCAGCAGCCATGACCTTGAACCGGTGAAGGGGGCAGAGTTCAGAGCTCAAGAGCAGAGTCGGCCTTTGTGTTGATCTTCTCTTGCTGCTGTAACCAAGCCCTGCCGACGAAGAGGAGACCGCAACAACGTCCCCTTGTGCTGCGTCTCTCGCTTCCTCTTCTGCACCAGCCGCAGAAGGCTGTCTGCATCTAAGGGCTCCCATGTTCAGCTCAGGCCTCCTGGAAAACCTCCATCTTTCGGGGTCAGCCGTCCCATGAAACACAGCCCTGAGGTTGCACCAGATTCTCTGGGTCCAGGGATCAGGCTGTGGGATGGTGGGGGCCGTTCCTGGGGATTCCTACAGGAGCAGGAACCCCTTGCGCTGGAGCAGGTGGGAAGGCAGGACGTGGAGGCCTGTGCGCGCGCACACACACACACACACACACACACACACACACACACACGCACATAGGATTTTTCCAGAATAAAGGAGGCCTGAGCACGTTTACAGACAGAAGGAGCCAGAGAGAGGGGCCTCCACAGGCAGGAAGGGAGAGAGGGAGGGAGGGACCTAGCAAGGAGCCTGAGAGGCCGGAGCAGGAATGCCTCAGCCTCCCCTCGGGGGAACCGTGTGGTCAGCCAGGCCGGCCAGCTCAGGCAGCCCTGGAAGCGGCTGCCCCCACCCCCGTCCCCACAAACGCCTGTTGCGGGGAGATAAGGAGAGCAGGCGAGCCCTGCATGCCCAGGATCCCCACATAGAAGATGCGTCCAGAGTGGAGCCACGTGAATGCTGGTGACCTGAGGCTGTATCCACAGGCGCGAAAGCAGGTTCCCCAAGGCCGTGGACCCTGCGTGGCCCTGTTTGGGTAAGAAAACAATACTCACAGGACAGAAGTAAAAGGTAGTCTTGCTGGATATTGGGGTTGAGGACAATTTTTTTTTTTGCGGTACGCGGGCCTCTCACTGTTGTGGCGAGGACAATTTTTATCACCTTCTTCCGCTCATCAGCCGAGTTCAGGTTTTCCACAATGAAAACGATTTATTTGTGTCGCTTTTTGTGGTTTTAAGTTGTACGTGTTGAAAATAAGAAGGAAACCTCAGAGGCCCCAGAGGAGGAGAGAGCGTGGGCCCGACCAGATGAGGTCAGGTCAGGAACAGCCTGGGAGTCGCAGGGCCAACACCCGCTGCCTGTCCTGAACGTGAGGAACATTCCTGTGGGTCTGGGGTGCCGGGGGTAAAGCGCCCTCAGCCCCCTGACTTTGATTTCTCCTGCCCAGCGCCGTGACCTCCGGTGCAACGACCCTGTTTTAAGAACAAGGATCAGCTGGAGAGGGTGCGGGCTCCCTCCCTCCTGCTGGGGTGATACCTGGTCCTGTTCACGGTCCAGTGTCCCCTCGGCTGGCAGCATGGCAGCTCTGGGCCTCAGTTTCGCTCTCCAGCCTGAACCCTCTGAGTTTTAGAGGGTTTACAACAGTCCGGACTGGGGGCCCGAGACACCTCCTTGGCTGACACTGGCCACAGCCATGGGGGATGGCCAGGGGTCCCTCTCCTCAGCAGCCCCCCCACTCTGGGCTCCTCTCCTGGGCCCCTCTGGTTGCTAGAACCCCTTCTCCCTGTTCCCAAAGCATTGCTATACCCCAGGGGTTCCCACACCTCAGTCCCCCCACCCCGCCACGGGTGCAACTTTTGCCATCTCTGCAAATCCCTTATTGACTAAATTAATATTTCATATTGCTGACATTTTTATAACTTCTAATAAAAAGCATACATTAATGTTTTAATTTTCCAATATAATTCTTTGTAATATTTCAATTCATATTTTATAACGTTAAAATATAATTAAAGATACATTTATCTTTTACAGAGAACTTTATATCACTAGCGTAGATGGGAAGCTGATGTCACTCCCCAGAGTAGAATGTCGCTATAGAAATAAAGACAATGCACATACGACTATGGCCTTGACTTCTAGCCTGAGACTGATGCAGCTCTTTGTCAAAAAGAAGGATCAGAAAGTGTTGAAACGCGCTGAAGATGCAATGGCACCCTTCTCCTGGAAGCCTTGCACACCTTCTGGGACCGGGGCCCCCCTTGGTTCTCCCGCACGCTGAGGATCATGGGGCACTGGCGGTGCAGTGAGAGGCACTGTACCCTTCCATAAACTGGGCTTGACCTGCGGTTCTGTGCGCAAGTCCCTGCGACCCCGAGGGCCCCCACCTCTGGAGATAGGCCCTCTGGGGGCTGCACACAGGGATAAGCCAGGCTGTTTTCACCATTTCCTTCCTTCTGCTCGGGCAAGGGCTGCCCCACACAGAGCGATCACTGTGGCCTCAGCCAGGACAGCTCAGGCCGGGAAAGGGGCGCCCCGCCAGCAGGCCTGAAAGGTAAGCGGCCCTCATCTCCCCAGCACCACCTCCCGCTGTGTGGGCCCCTGGCAGTGGAGGCGGTGGGACCAGGCCGGGCAGGGAGAGAGGAGGCCGGCAGGCAAGTCCAGCTTCTGTCCCTCCTGGGGGGTGGGGGGCACGGGCAGGCGTTCGCCCTGAGACACCAGGTCCTTGGCTGAGTCAAGATTCATTGGTTTACTCAACAAACGTTCATCGGAAGCTTGTCTTCGCGAGGGGAAACAGCCCGCACTGAGTCCTGGAGGGGCACTGAACCAGGCAGAAAGCAGAGGCTTGAGTGCCAATGTGGTCTCTGACGTGGAGCGCTGGGCAGCCCTGCACAAGTCACTCTCCGTCTCTGGGCCTCAATTTCCCAACTCCAAGCATGAGCCTCGATCAACAGCTTTCCAGGCTCAGCCCCTTCTGGGTCCCCTTCCCTATCCCCCGTCAGCATCCTCAGCCAGCTGCCTTCCACACCAGAGACCACTTGTGAGAGTTCACTCCGCTGCGGCCAAGCTACTTGGAATCCGTGGGCCGAGGTGTGGTCTGTGGCGTGCACACCATCTGCCAGACCAAGGCTTGAGGGTGGGTGTTGGGAGCAGCCTGGGAGGCCCTCCCCGGCCTCGGGGCGGGGGCGGGACCAGGCCTGGGATTCTTTAGCAGGCATCTGCTGCCCCCACCGTGGAGTAGAGGCTGGGTCTCTGCCAGAGGACGGGAGGGTCCTTCCTCTTCCCAAGGAAGGACTAAGCCCGCTCCGTGCTCCCACCGCAGCAGCCGTCACGGTCCTGCCTGCTGACCATCCGGGGAGGGTCAACCGGCCTGGACCCCGCACGCTTCACTTCCTTGATCCCAGCACCCATTTCACGGAGGAGACAGCCCGGCCGGAGAGGGAGGTGAGTGGTCCCTTGTCCGGTCGGGTCCCACCAGCCCTTGGGTCGGGTGCAGGCCGCCAGGACCTCACGGCCACTGTCCCCGCAGCCCGTCCTGCCCGATGTCCATCTGGGCTGCCCTGCTCTTGATCTGGGCGGCCGCCGAGGCCTCCGAGAACTGCCCCGCCGCGTGCGCCTGCCGCGCCCTGGACACCATGGGGCTGCTGGTGGACTGCGGGGGCCGGGGACTTGCGGTGATGCCCGCCCTCCCGGCACACACGCGCCACCTCCTGCTGGCCAACAACAGCCTGCGCTCAGTGCCCCCGGGAGCCTTCGACCACCTGCCGCAGCTGCAGAGCCTCGACGTGGCGCACAACCCCTGGCGCTGCGACTGCGGCGTCACGTACCTGCGCCTTTGGCTGGAGGACCGCGCGCCCGCGGAGCTGCTGCGCGTGCGCTGTGCCGGCCCCGGCCCCGCCTCCGGCCGCGCGCTCGGGCAGCTCAGCGGCTCCGAGCTGGGCAGCTGCGGCTGGATCCTGCGGGCGACCTGGGCCGACCCGGGGCCCTGGTGGGACGCGGCGCTGGCCGTCGTGGCCGCGCTGGGCCTGGCCCTCCTGGCGGGCCTGCTGTGCACCGTCTCCGTGCCCCGAGCCTGAGCCGGGGCCCCCCCGGGTCATCGCGGCCCCGGCCCTGGGCATTCCAACCACCGGTAGCTCAAAATAAACCAGCGGCTCAGCCGTTACCCAGGCTCGGAGATGTTTCCCTCTTAGCACCCGAGTCTGTCTCATCCTGGAAACCTGCGACCGTGTTTGTTTTGACAGATATTGACTGGGGCTTCTCTATCCACCAAGTTCCTAGCAAAATGGTTTATCCCACTTCCACACCTCCTCCAGCCACCCCCAATGCCACCATCTCTGGACACCCCAGGCACTTCCCCAGGTCCCGGGAGTCCCGTTCTAACACCCTCCTGGCTGCTGGCACCTCCTTCCCAGACGGGCCGCCAGACAGTCCAGGCCACCCTCACATCAATGTTCTAAGTTCCACAAAAAACCTTGTCCTAACAACGCAGCAGCGAACAGACCCCAGGTGGGAGGAGAGGAGACATACCTGTGACAGACCTTGGAAGGCACATCACTGTTCCCAAAATGGGCTTTGGCCACCCTGACCTGGCCATGAGGCCACCTGGCCTCACCCCGCCCCGTCCTTTGTCATCATTTCTCTCTCACTCTCTCTCCTTTTCCTCCTCTCTATGCCTCTTCTTCAGAAACAAAACAACCAATTCCCCCCTTTCTCATGGAAGCAACTCCCCTCCGGATGCTGGCATCAGACACCTGCAAACTCTGGGCTCCCGCCTCTACCCTAAGCAACAGTCACCAAAGTCTTCAAACAAGATGCTTCTCTCCCTCAGTGGGTTTCTGGTGCCAGCAGTTAAAATCTTAAACTTTTTTCCACCATATGAGATAATAATTTCAGATCCATCACTGGCCAACCCAAATCCAATATAATTATACCAAAGATCCCCCCAGCAAGGAGGTTCACATAGTGGGGCTGTGGGTCAGAGGGTGCCACGAGGGAGGCCAAGTGGGCACCAGGCGCCACCGGAGGGCAGTGACTCACAGAGGTGAGGCTGGACCAGGAGCCCCAAACTTGGGGCTGGTGGACAATAGGGAGTGGTGGGGACTGTGGTAAACCAGGGATCCCACGCTCCATCCAGAGGCCCAGTGGAATGTTGCCACGTGGAAAGGTGGCCAGGTGCCCGTTCTTACAGAGAGGTTGGAAGAAGTTTATGTTAAACTGAATTATTCAAGCATTGGCGACTAAATTTAAATTTTTTTTAAATATACATCAACGGGACAAATAAAACATATTAATCAACATGAATAGTCTGGAGGCTGAGAGTTTGGTTTCTGCATTAGGAATCAGCTGGCATCCACTCGCTGGGCACTTAATATGTGGGAGGCTCTGCATAAAACCCCCACACACGGGCCTTTCTCCTGTACCCTGTGAACCCTGTGAGGAGGTGCTGTCCTCCTGCCCCGCATGGAGGTGGACTCAGGCCCAGGCCCGTGGTCACTTCACAGGCACAGGCCAGACACATCCCCCATCAGACCTGAGAAGCACTCCCTTGGAAGCTTTCTGGCCCTGGGCCCCCAGAACTGAGCCCCTTCAACCTCAAGTCCCCAAGTGGGGTGCCCCTAAATTCTGCCCTGCTCCTTCCTGCGGGGCCGTCCTCCCGTGACCCCCGTGGCCCCCTCACCCACGGCTGCGGATCAGGGCTGAAGCGGCAGGGCCCATGGCGCCGGCCTGTGGGGAGCACACAGAGGATGCCCAGGAGTCGGTCCAAACCTGCCGCCGAGTCTTTCCCTCCCGGTGGGGAGAACCCACAGCAGAGGCCGCAGCTCCGGGCAGGGTGGGGGGGCTCCCCACCCTCGGGAGGGGTCCTGGGCGAGTCGGCAGAACAGTGTAGCTGCCTGGTCAGGCGAGGGTGGGGCGTGGCTGTGGGGAAGGCGACCTGGGGCTTCAGAGCTGGGAGGGGAGGGGAGGGCACAGGACTGGGCCCCGGGGTGGGGGTGGGGGGGCTTCCCTTCCCTGGAGGCAGGGCTGGAGGCGCCCCTCGGCCGAGCCCCTGGGCTAGTGTGTGCAGGGAGCGGAGAGGGTCAGGCAGGGCTGGAGCGCTGGGAGCCCCAGGGGCCGGGCAGGGTCAGACTCAGCCCCGGGACCCACACCCAGCCCGGGGCTGGCCCCAGGCAGGGGCTCAGGAGCGAACTCAGTGGGGACTTGGAGCAGGTCCCTCTGGACACCGGCCTCAGGTGCCCTGTCTTAAAGGCCAGGACTGGACCTGGTGCCGTCCGAGTTCCCCCCGGGTCTGGGCAGTCCCATGGGGTGGGCAGAGGCGAGGGGGGGGCCTTGGGACAGCCAGCCCCTGGGGAGCGTTTGGAGGGCCCAGCTCAGATGGCCCAGTTACAGGGTTTTCGTCCAAGGGTCACTTGGGTGGGGCTCCTCGCATTCAGTGAGAGCAGGAGGTTCAAACGACAGGTGTTTCTTGTCCCTGGAAAGATGGTTGGCAGGTGCCTGGAGTGTGGCCCACCTGGACCATCCCTCTCCTTCCCACCCACCCATCCCACACCCGGCTCCCCGGGCCTCGCAGTGGCTTCCTGGGATGGGATGCAGGCAGTGCAGGGATCCGTGTCCCGAAGAAACCAGGCTCTGGTGGAGGAACGCCTCGTCCAAGGTCACAAACCAGCCTGGGTCGACCTGGGGTTTGAGTGGAGGCTGGTGTGACCCCCAGCCTGTCAGCCTGTCTTGGGGGAGGCTGGGCAGGTGGGCACAGCACACCTGGTGCCCTGAGCAGCTGTGCCCTCCCATCAGCAGGGGCCCCCTCTGTGAGGGACCAGGGACGGGCTCCACTGATCTCGGGGGGCTATGGACTCATGGGGTCCCTGGGGGTCAAGGCTCTGATCCAGGTGCTCAGCAGCTCTCTGAGCGCCTACTGTGCGCATGGATCCGGGCTCGGTGCTGGAGAACAGTGATGAGCAAGACCCATCCTGCCCTGCGGGACCTCGCAGACCCTGACTTGCAATAACAGCTGTACTTCCTCATGGCTGCAGGACTCAGGCAGGGAACTCCCTACTCCGAGCATGTCGGCTCATCTGAATAAATCAAGGGTGGAGGGATGGTAATACGTGTGTGCCTCGCAGGGTTGCTGGGCTGATGCCCCTGGCGTTCACCAAGTAGCACCTCCCAACCTGCCTCCCCAACACGAAACCAGATGAGGGATCCTGGGGCCCAGAGAGGTGCAGTGACTCGCCCAAGGTATCCCTGGCAGAGATGGGACCCAACCCCAGCTCCTCCCTGCCCCTGAGGCACTGTCTGCTCCTCCGTCCAGAGGTCCCGATGGTCTTAACAGGGCTCTGGGCAACAGACGGGCAGGGGGCAGTGTGTGGGCCTGGAGGCCAGTCGGGGGAGCCGGCCAGGCAGGTGGGACATCTGTGGATCCGTGGGCACTGGAGCCAGCTCTGAGCTCCAAGCCAAGAGAACCAGTCTGGGCGCTGCCGGCTCGTTACAGAAACGTTTAATAGTTTAGGAATGCGTACACTCTGGCTCTGCTAAGTCTCCATAAAGGCAACTTTTCCATGTTTTAAAAAATAGATTCGCTATAAAGATTTATATATTCATAAATAGGCAATGTGAAAAATCCCCAAATGCCATGGCATCCTTGGGCTGAGGCCCTCCCCATCCCAGCCCAGGTGCAGGCTCAGAGGTCTCTGAGGCCCCAGCCTCGGCAGCCCTCCGGGGAGAAGTAACTGCATTCAATGTGAATTAGGAATTTCCTTCAGCTTCACGCCTGCTGGGGCCTGTGTCCTTGAGCTCCACCCCCAACACCCACCCGCCCTCTGGACCGGGCCCACCTCTCTGGCTCAGGAGTCAGGATCCCTGTCCCTTGCCTGTCCCCCTCCCGGGAGTATAAAACACCAGCCTTCCACTGGTCCTTCAGCCCAGGCCACAGACCGCCCTCCTCCGCCCGATGGCTGGGACACTTCCTGGCCCTCCTGCCAGGCTTCCTCTCCTGGCCCCTGACCCCTGACCTCACCTGCTCCTGTTCTTGGGTAACTTATAAACAAAGGAAGAGGCCCTGGGAGAGGGAAGAGGCGGGGCTGTGCTGTCTTACACACTTCCCGTTGTACCTTGGCCAAGTCCATCCGTCCGGGCCCATCTGACAGGGGACTCAGGCCCAGAGAGGTAGTGAGGCCCCTATCTGCCAGGGCACCCCAGAGCAGGCAGCCAGCAGCGCGCCCAGGGAGGCCCTGAGCGCTAGCATTTGGCTCTGAGACGGAGGACGGGAAGCCTCCGTAGGAAATGGCTTCAGCCCGCAGGCCTAGGGTGGGTAGGGAAGGAATGCATTCTTGCCAGGGGGTACGATGAGCAAAGGACCAGCTGGTCATCTGTGGGATTCTAAATGGCACGTATTCAAGGGCAGGGTCGGTAAGGGGGGCAGGGCAGGAAGGGGTGTGCCTGGACAGAAGCTGCTCCTGTGGGCAAGACGGTGCAGGTGAGAAGGAATGGAGCTGTGTGAGGCCTTGGACACCCGCGTGAGGATGGACATCCCGAGGGCCCGGGGGCGACTGGAAGGTGTCAGGATGGGGGAGGGACCTTTCATAGCTGCCCCCCTCACAGCAGCAGGATGGTGCCTGGGCTGGTGGAAGCCCAGGCCAAGGAGGTCAGGGAGGCATCCAGGGGAGGGGATGGGGCCCATCTGGGCAGAGGGGCAGGGGGCACGGTTGTAGGGTGGGGGAGAAAGTGGGGAGCCCGAAATGACCCCTGAGTTCTAGGCTACAGCCCTGGAGCGAGGCTGCTCCATGCGGAGGATGGGTGGCAGGAGACCCACTGGGCCCTGGGATTGTGAAAGGAGAGAGTGAAGTGCTGCTTCCTTGGTTCTGGGTGAGGAAGGGCCACCGTGAGGCCCCCTCCCCTGTGCAGGGTTCTGGGCACAGGAGTAGGGGGATGGCTCACAGCCCAAGGTGGCAGGTGAGCCCCTGTCACCGGTGTTTCCTGTACCTGTGCACCCTGGATGCGGACTGCCAGATGCTGCCGGCAGCCCGGCAGGGCTCCTTCTGGAGGAGGTGAGCTGGGGGCCTCCCTCCTTCCCTAAGCCCTGTGAGGCAGCCCTGGGCCCGGGGTCAGTACCTGTGCTCGCTGGAACTGGGGCACAGTCCCGGCCGCTGCTCCTTGCATGCACCCCACCCCACAGAGCAGCAGGTCTGTGCAAGGTGGTCTTCGTGAGACTTCTCTCCCAGCTGGGCCTGGACTGAACACCCAGCTCTGCCCAAACATCAGCCCCCTGCAGAGAGGTCATGGGGCTGGAGGACCTCTGCCCTTGGCCTGAAGGGGGCCCCTCTCTGGGGAACCCCTCAGTGCAGGTGGAGGGGCTGGGCCCCATCCCATTAGCAGGGACGGGGGAGGGAAGCCAGGCAGCCTTCTTGCTCCCACTTCCCAGCCCACTCGGCCGACAGCGGGCTGACCCCTGCTCAGCAGCTCCTGGCCCGTCCAGGCCAGCGTCCTTCCCCTCCAGGACCAGGCTCAGCCTCCGCGGCTGGAAGGGCCAGCAGCCCTGCCTGACCTGCCTCCTGGGGCTGCCTGGCAAGGTCTGACTTCCTGCTCTGTGTCCAGGCCTGCCTGGGAGGGTTTGACGCAGACCAGGTGCTGGGATGGAAGGCAGGGAGCCCGACTGCAGCTGTGCGGCACCTCTGGGCTCTCAGGGGCCCTGGGCTGTGTCTCCCTGATGTGGCCTCGCCCATGGCTCTGAGAGCAGCTGATTTCCTGGGACCCCACACTGGGGCAGGGGGCCTGCAGGGCTGAACTGGGCTGATGGGAGTGACTGGGATTGGCCTGGGAAGACCACCTGCTCCCCCAGTCCAGTCCCTGCGCTCCTCTGAGCTGCACCCAGAGAACGGTGCTGCTTCCAAGGGCCCCAGTGACCCTGGTCCCCTGCTGTCTAACCTCAGTGTCCAGCGTATGCAGAGACCATTAGAGTGGGTGGGCCCAGACCCAGGCCTGCCAGGGCCTCGCCTTTTCTGTGCAGGAAACTCTCTAAGCTGGTCTGGGAGCGGCGGGGGAGCTGGCACTCTGAACGTGGCACGAAGGATCTCTGCAAGTCAGGTGGGACAGGCTGGGCTCAGGGGTGCGAGCGTTTACTTTTCCCTTAAATGTCCGCACTCCTGTCTCATTCCCACTACCCCCCAGCTTCTGAGAGCCAGAGCTAAAGGATTCACTGCTTTTGCAACCTGAGTGGCAAAACTTTGGGCCCCAAGCCAGCAGACGAGCGCTGTGGGCTGTGACCCACCGTTGTTCCGGTGAAAAGGAGAAGCTCCATGGAAATGGGACAGGGAGGCCCGGCTGAGGCAGGAGCTGGCCTTGAAGGAAGGAGGGAGGTAGGGAAACCCCGGGACGAAGCTCAGGACTGAGTCTGCTGGGCCGTTGCTCCTGCACAGGAGGCCCTGGAATGCCCTGGGAGGACCCGGAGCTCCGGTCACATCCCTGGAAAGCAACACCCTGCTACAGCCTCGTGTGAAACGGTCCTAACCAGGCAGCGTGTAGCCCAGGAGGCCCACTCCCAGCCCCTGGGCCAAGGTCCGCACCGCTGGGCTCGTGCCAGTCCTGGGACGTGCCGCGTGTGGCGGGGACAGCAGCTGGCTGGCAGGAAGGGCCCCACACCCTACCCTGTGCCAACAGGGCCTCCCGCGGGAGGAATCCTGCTTCTTCCTTCCTGGAGGGCAGTGCTCCCATCAAGCATCCAGGCCACAGGCGGGGTAATTCCAGGCCTTTATCTGGCTGGCACCCTGGAGGCCAGCTCTGGAGGGCTGGGCGAGGAGGCCACAGGGCGGGAGGAGGTGGGGCAGCCCCGCCTGCCTGCCCTGCACCCCGGTCAGCACCCGCAGCCCCAGCTCTCTCCGACGTCCTTGCTGTCCAGCTGGATGTGGTCAGTGCCCTTCTCGCTGAGCAGAGGGCCCCCGTGCCGCATGACCAGCTCCGTGGCCACCCTCACGAAGGCCTCCTCCACGTTGCTCGAGTCCTTGGCCGACGTCTCGATGGCGCACAGGATGTCGTGGTGCTCTGCCAGGCTCTGCGCCTCGGCCAGCGGCACCTCCCTCAGCTCCCTGAGGTCCGACTTGTTCCCTGCGGGGAGGTGGGGCAGTGGTGAGGCCCAGGGCCCAGGTGGGCGCGGCTACAGCTAAAGGCAGCGAGCCGGGAGAGTCTACCTTTAATGCTCTTATTCCATCCTTTAGTCCCTCATCTCATCTCTTCCTTATTTTTGCCAGGGGCTTGTGCATTTTATTGCTTTTCCCTAAGAAATAGAAGCGGGAAGGTTTGGTGAAAAGAACATGGTGCTTAGAGCTGGAAGAAGACCTGGGTAGAGACGCCAGCTTCCTGTCACCTGCTGTGTGACGCTCGGGTAACTCACTCCATCTCTGAGTCTCAGCCCCCCATCTACGACACCACCTTCTGCAGAGCAGACATTAAATGACACAGTGGACACAAGCTAGCACCTAGCGGGCACTCCACCAATGCTGAAGTTAAAGAAATCTGGCCTTGCTATTTTTTTTTGGCTAAAATTTTGTCATTTTTCTGATTTTTTATGCTCTCATATTTTCCTTTGGAATTTTTTAATTCTCTGTAAGATTGTGGGTTTTGATTATTTTGCTTTTCTGATAATGAGAGCACAGACTACAGCTGCCCCTGAGAGCACACCTTTCCTTCTCCCATGAGGTGTGAGATGTTTCATTATGTTTTATATAATCTGGTCAATTGCTCCTTGGTCCAATTTCTACAAGAATTTTTTTTAAGTCTCTAAGTGATTGACTTTTATAATCTGATTATAGGGACAAAAAAATAGATAAGCATCTGTGAAGATCTAGGGACTTCCCTGGCGGTCTAGTGGTTATGGCTTGTTGTTTTCACTGCCAGGGCCCAGGTTCAATCCCGCGTCGGGGATCTAAGATTCCACAAGCCACGCAGAATGGCCAAAAAAAAGAAAAAAAAATCTACAATTTCTTTGGTAACCTTAAACAATGCAGCAACCAATTTCAATGTTTGGAACTTATTTGGATCCTGATTTCAACAAACTGAAAAGAAAACCACATGTGATATTTATGAGCAATTATAAATCTGACCACAGATCAGCTAAGTTGATTGTATTAGGAGATGTCAGTATGTTTTAAATGTGAAAAGCGTACTGTTATTATATATTTTTAAGTGTTTGTATCTTTTATAGATTCATGCTGGAACATTTGCAAATGAAATCATTTGGTGTTGGGATTTGCCTCAAAATAATATGAGGTCGGGGGAGGGGCCGAGGGCTGAAATGACCGTGGACAGGACTTGCTGGCTCTGCTGAATCTGGGGTTTGTTACGCTATTCCTTTTACGTCCTTGTATAGAGTGCTCTATGATAGAATGTTTTATTTTAAAAGTCCTGGATTGGGAATTCCCTGGCAGTCCAGTGGTTAGGACTTTGCGCTTCCACTGCAGGGGGCCCCGGTTCGATCCCTGGTCAGGGAACTAAGATCCTGCAAGCTGAGCGGCGTGGCCAAAAAAATAAAAAACTAAAAAAAAAAAAAAAAAAAAAGTCCTGGATGAAAGGGGAGCATCGGGCCACGTAGGGAGGACTCCCTTCCTGCCCGGGGAGTCCAGTCCGCCTAGAGCACCCACACCCCAGTCCAGGCCCATCTGCACTCGCTCACCTTAGAGGAATCAGCCTGACTGTTGGGACGAGCACCCCAGGGACCACACACATGGTCCAAAGCTTCTTGAATCCAGGCCCGAGAAGTTTATGCAGGAGGAAAAGGTAAAATGGAGGTCACGGCACCCCCTGCAGCGTCGGTTCTCAAAGTGGGATCACTGTGTCACCCGGGAACTTGTTAGAAATGCACACGCGTGGGCCCACCCAGTGCTTCCGAGTGAGATGCTCTGCGGGTGGTGCCGGCGTCTGCCCTCCACCAAGACTTCAGAGTGGCTGGGAGGAGCGTGGACACCTGAGAAGCACCCCCTGCAGGGTGGCCGACAGAGCAGGCCACTGAATCACGATCGGCCACGTTTACATGCTCACAGGCTATGTGGACGGGATAAATGACTTCACTTTTCTGCCCCTCGGCCCCATCCCTGACACATGAGGAGCAGGCAGGGTTATGAGAACACACATGATGAAGACCGAACTAGCCTGGACCAAGGTGCGGCCACGTGGCGACCGCTTCCTGGCCTGCGTCGTCTCATTTCCACTTTGACTGTAACTTTACAAGTGATTAGCAGGATCCGAAGTTTCTTTTTTTTTGGCCGTGCCTCGTGGCACGTGGGATCTTAGTCCCCTGAGCAGGGATCGAACCCGTGCCCCCTGCAGTGGAAGCTCAGAGTCTTAACCACCGGACCAACAGGGAAGTCCCCGAATTTTCTAGATCATGGTCCTGGCTCCGCTCCTACCTGGCCAAGCTCAGCCCTCTCTGTGCTCTGTTTGCCCTTTGTTTAGAAAGGAGAGAGAGACTGAGACAGACAGACAGACGGGTGGACCGCAGGGGCCCCCGCTCACCGATGAGCAGCTGCACGATGTTGGAGCCCGCGTACTTCCTCACGTCCTCGATCCAGTGAGGCACTGACAGGAAGGAGCTCCTCTTGGTGATGTCGTATGCCAGGATGGCCCCGTTGGCGCTGCGGTAGTAGCTCTGGGTGATGGTGCGGAAGCGCTCCTGGCCAGCCGTGTCCCAGATCTGCAGCTAAAGGAACAGGGGTCCCGTGAACCCGGCGGTGCAGCTGAGCACAGGGGACGGGGAGGCCGAGCCCCCAGACCCACCCCCAAAGTGCTGCTTCTGGGGGCAGGCCACCGGCCACAGCCCGGCAGGCCCCACGTAGGACGGGCCAGAAGGTGGACAGAGCGGAGGGGCCTTCTGAGCCCTTGGAAGGCAACTCAGCGGCCTGAGCAGGGCGGGGGGAGCAACGTGGAGGCGGGCAGCCCCGTTTCCACCTCCAGAGTCCCAAGACAAGGGGGTGGGTTCTGCACCGTGGCGGGAAGCACACTGGACCCCGAATCCTCTCTGCCCTGGACACCAGGCTCGCTGCTGGCGCCGTGTCTACTGCCTGCCCCTCTGGGCCGTGAGTGCCCGCTGCCCCCACCGTCGGGAGGCCCCCAGCACTCGGGATCTCTGTTCTGCCTCAGCGGCGCCAGGGAAGATGCTCACGCTGGGCAGGGACGGCCCGGGGAGGCTCCTCTCAGGCGGCCTCTGCCATCAGCTGGCACAGCCTGCTAACCCTAACCCCGGTCCCAACCCTCCTCCCGCCCAGGTCCTCACTTCACCAGCACCCATCAGGGCCGCTGCCAGGCCTGCCTGGATGGGCGCCCGGCGGGGCGGGAGCATCCCTGGCTTCCAGCAGCAGCAGCAGGATGGCGGCAGAGACCCCAGGTAGGGCGGCGGAAGCTGGGCCAGGGGCCAACCTGGATGGTCACTGTGCCCGGGCCAGGAGGCTGAGCCGCGGAGGGCACCAGAATGGGCGGGTCCAGGGCTCTCAGCGGCTCAGGGCCTGCCTTCTCTGCTCCGCAGACCACAGGTCCTCGGGGCCCTGAAGATGACATCCTGAGCCACAGGCCATCCACCCTCCTCCACTGGCACAAGCACTCTGGGTGCCTCTCTATCCCGTTCTCAAGGGGCGTCCAGGGTGGGGACAGACCCAGAGGCCTCAGACAGTTCCTGCGGGCAGGGCTTCTGGCCCTGGCACTGTGGAGGTGACCACCTCTTCCTGGGCCTCACAAGAGGGGTCCACCGGTTGATACGCTCTGAGCCACGACTCGCCAAACCAAACCCCCGGCCTGAGACGTCCCATTTGCTCTGCAGGGTGAGAGGCTCCAGGAAGCAGGCCCCGGGGCACAGCTCACGCGGGGGTGACGTGAAAGGCGGGACCTCGGCACCACACCAGCCTGGGATCCAGATGACCTAGGACTCCCCTCCGCACCCCAGAGGGGAGCATCAAACACAGAGGCCAAGCAGACACGGGAAAAGGCAACTTGGCGGAAACAGAAACTAGGCAGAGTTTCTCAAAACAATCTCCCAAATAATCATCAGTGTTTTCAGAGATGAGAAAAGGTCCGTGACGTGATAAAAGAACACTCTCATTTTAGAGGGAACGCTCGGAAAGGAGAAACGAGCTCTTGAAAATTAAAAATATAGCATAAATGAAAAATGCAACATAAGCGTCGGAAGATAAACTTGAAGAATTTCCAAGTAGGGGAAGAAAATGCAAAGAGATGGAAAAGAGAGAAAAGGAATTGTGCAACCAGCCTAGAAGGTCCACCATCAGGATAGTAAGAGTTTTGGAAAAAAAGAATAGTAAAATCAAAGAAATGCTTCAAGAAAATTCCCCAGAACTGATTGAAAAGGCCCACTAAGTACACAATGGAGGAAAACAGACCCACGAGACACTTGGGAACTCCAGAACAGTGGGAGTTCCAGAACAGTGAGGAAGAAGAAAGGACCCTAAAAAGTTGCAGGGAAAACAAAAGAGAGAAAGGAAAAACTGGTTTGAAGGCTTCACAGAAAAGATCCATATTGCATTAGACATTCAATGAAACGATGCCTAAAATTACAAGGGAAAATAATTTCCAGCCTAGAATTCTCCACCTAATCACTGAGTCAAGTGCGATGGTTTAACAAAGGCATTTTCAGACATAGGGGCCTCAAAAAATTTACCTTCCTGCCACCCTTTCTAAGGAAGCTGCTGAAATCAACCAACACGAAGGAAATGGGGGATCCAGAAAGAGAATTCAACTCAAAAGAGAGGCGAAGGGAAACCCCGGGTGGTAGGGAGATCCCAAGACAGCAGCCAAGCCGCAAGCCAGGACATGGCCGGTTGGGAGCCTCCAGCTCTGGCAGAGTATTTAGTGGCCTTCGAGACCTCCCTCTTTAAACAACCGGGAGACTGAGAAAAACATGGGAGGCTACAGTTTTCAGGATGTAAACAACACAGCACAAGACCCTAATCCTTGAAAGAAGCAAAACTCATGGAAGGCGCCTCACAATTGCCAGCACTCTACTGGGGATGGTTTTCTGACCACAGGACAGGGGGCTAGACTCCAAGCAGGGCATGGAGCCTGGAGCACCTAGTGGGACTGGAATGAGGAGCGACTGGGGGGCCCTGGTGGGTCCTAGCCCGCGGGCTCCGCGCACAGGGTGAGGCTCCCAGGTTCTAACCAGAGAGCGGCTCCTCTGGGGGTGAGAACACACCAGAGGTGGAGGCTGAACAGTGCTGGGGGAACTTCCAACCCAGCCACGGGGCAGAGGCCTCCTTAGCACCTTGCGAAGGACCCAGATATGGAGCTGAGACATCAGGAAGGCTGTGCCCTACGAGTGAGGACCACGGCAAGAGGCAGGCCTCCCGACACCTGCCCAAGAAACCCTAAACCAAGCTCTCAGGTTTGGAGGCCGCGTTCTGTCAAGGTGAAAGGCTAGAGAAACACTGTCAGACTTGCATCTCTCTGCCCTAACAGAACATGAAGACAAGCCACACAGGTTCAAGGTGATCAGTCAGTCACTGAATTGACTACTAGGACATGAATCAGTGCCCTTCCAACACGATGCAGAGTCACTAGCCAGTATCAACCAGTATTTCCAGTATACAATTAAAAACCTGCTAAACATGCAAAAAAAAAAAAAAAAAAAAAAAAAGACAATTTGACCCCAAGAGAGAAAAGCAGTCAATAGAAAATAAGGCCAAAATGGCCCAAGTATTGGATTTAGTAGACAAAGACTTTGAAGCAGTTACTTTAAATATAATCAGAGAATTAAAGGAAAATATGTTCGAAGAACTGGAGCAAAATACCACTCTAAGTGGGCAAATCGGGAATTTCAGTTAGAGAAACGGAAATTATGTCTAAAAACATATTTTAAGAGGGTCAGAATTCTAGAACTGGAAAGTACAGTAAGTGAAGTGGGAAATTCATTTGATGAGCTTAACGACAGAATGGAGACAGGAAAAAAGAATCAGTGAGCTTGAAGAAAAATCAATACCAAGTATTTAATCTTTGATTAAATAAGATCTTAAATCTTAAGATAAGCCTCAATGAATCTCAGAAGATTGTATTCTTCTGTGAGAAGAATATTCTCTAGCCACAGGATATTCCTCTAGCCACAGAAAATCTAAAACAGAAATTAAGAACGCTCTGGGAGAGACTTCTTCAAGAAGATGGAACTGAGAGGCAGCAAGACGTTGCGGGGACAATTACACAGTATGTGGGGTAGATGGAGAGGGTGAGTGTGCCAATTAGGGGAGGATTTGGAGCCGAGTTAATGGTAAATACGTAGACCCCACGCAGAAACAAGATGATCACGACCACCAGGAAAAACTAGGGAGCACGGGGAATGAAAGATAGTGCTACATGGCTCAGCCGTGAACAGCTCTCACTAACCAGAATGTGTTCATTCAGCCATTTCAACAGCGCTTACTGGACACCTGCTCTACGTTCTAGGTACCAGAGAGAGCAGAGGAAGCAGACGCAAATTCCTGGGCTCAAGCTTACAGTCTAGGGCAGGAGACAGGTGCTAAGTAAGATAATAACAAGTAATACGGATATATATTTGTTTATATTTAATACAGAATATAAATAAAATACTTATCATAAAATAAGTAATCCAATAATCAGTATGCTAGATAGTGATAAGATGGAAAAAACAAGCAGGGGAAGAAGTTATCAAGTATGGTGAGGAATGACGTTTTAGATAGGAAGGCCTCATTGAGATAACAGTTGGGTAAAGATCTGAAGAAAGTTAGCCAGCTGTGCAGATGCCTTCGAGACAAGCATTCCAGGGAGAGAGAGAGAGCAAGTGCAAAGGCCCTGAGGCAGAGACATGACTGGTGCACGAAGATCAGTGTGTTGGGAGCAGAGTGAAAGGGGAGAGAGAAATGAGGGATGACCGAGGAATTGGGCCAGATCATGCAGTGCCCTGGAGGCCACAGCAAGAACTTTGTCCTTCACTGTGAGTGAAGGGGAAGCCAGGGAGTTTTGAGCCAATCAAATTTATTTTTAAACAGGATCACTCTGACTACTGTATGGACAACAGATCAAAAGAGAGCAAGGACAGGGAATTCCCTGGTGATCCAGTAGTTAGGATTCCATGGGTTCACTGCTGAGGGCGCGGGCTCAATCCCTGGTCGGGGAGCTAGGATCTCACAAGCCATGCAGCCAAAAAAAAAGAGGAAGGACAGAAACGGGGAGCCCAGTTAGACGGCTGTGGCCATAATCCAGGTAAAAGACCACAGTCGTAGCAGTGAAGTTAGGGAGAAGTGATCAAATTGGGGCTATGTTTTGCGAATAGAACTGAAAGGAACTTAATGCTGATCTAATCAACATTACCACACACCTCTACTGGGAGGATGCAAAGTGTGTGTGTGTGTGTGCGTGTGCGTGCACACGTGTGCGTGTGTGTGATGGGGGCTAGGGTAGTGCTGAGAGTTAAACCCTCATCTTCCAAAGCAGGAAGTCAATAGATGATGCGTGTACCTGGGGGAGGAGGGGTAGCAACACAAGCAAGAGAAGGAGAAACAGAGAAGAGCCGGAAGTGGTTGCCCCTAGAGGCTGGGGGCAGAGGGGAGTATCCGGTGACCAAGCCTTGTTGAACCATCATACACAAGTGTAACCGGTAACAATTAAAAATAAAAACCCAACACAATAGCTACAGATTACGGTATCTGGGTCAACCAGCTCGTGAAATCTGGGCAGTAATGGAGGAAATATTTTTGGAAAGTAGGTCCTTCTCATGACTGGAAATACTCTCATCCTACTTCCCCACATCAGAGCCAGGGGAAGAGAAAAGCAGGGTCAGTGCTCGGGCCAGCAGCCTGAGATCCTGAACCAGTCCTGTCACTTCCCGCCTTGATGCCTGCAGGCTAAAACCTAATTCACTTTGCATCTGTCAAAAAAGGTGCCGCAAGGGTGAATGATAGACTCAGTGTGCTCAGAGCCGAGCGCAGAGAAGGGGCTGGATAAACGCGTCCCCTTAACGGTATTACTGAGCTGGCATCATTTGGGGCTGGTGTTTTTAATACACGCCAAGGAGCTTTAATGCAAAGTGGAACACGTAAAGGGCTCAAAGAAAGGCACACCGGGCTGTGTGCACGACCACACATTTGTTCATTCAGTACGAACTGAACATCAGCCATGTCTCAGCCCCTGTTGGAAGGACTGGCAACGTTGCAGGGGGTGAAACAGGAACAGAGTTCCCTTTCCAGTTAAAAGGAGGCAGAGGAGAAGAAGGCCAGTGGGACACTTGCAGAGAGGGGGGACGAGCACCTTGAAGAAAGCAAAGGTAACGGGAGGGCCTCCCCGGATGGCACCTCCCAGGGTGGTCACAGAAGGCGGCCCCTGGGCTGAGGCTCCTGCCAGTCGTGGGGACAGTGTTCAGGCGCAGGGGACAAAGGCCCAGAGGCAGGACAGAGCCTGCCACGCTGGAAACACAGCAAGGGCAGCGTGGCCAGATGGCAGCAAAGCAGCACCCCGGAAGGCGAGGCCGTTGGCGGTGCCGGAGCCAGAGCCTGAGGCGGGTGTTACTTCACCATGGTGGGAGACGGCGGCAGATCGTCCGAAGCAGGGGATGTGTATCAGACGCCTCTCATTCCGCTCCGCACGTCTCAGCAGCACCCTGTGCTCCAGCCATTGTCACAGCAACCAGCCTCGCTCAGAAACAGCCTTCGAGCCTCCCGGATCCTAGCCCGGGAGGCCCGCTGGAAACCACTGAGCACTCGGGACTCGGGTCCCAGATGAGAGGGACCCGCCAGCCTATGGACTGACACTCAGCCAGTGCAGGGCAGGGGATGCCGGGCCCGATCAAGCCCCACTTGCCCACAGAGGGACCAACATGAGAATGCAGCCTCCACAGCCTTTCCTCCCTTCTCTGTTCTAGAAACAGATGAGCTCCGCGCACACTCTTGCCTACGGCTGTCCTCAGGAAGCCCAGGCAAAGCCGGGATGTGCCCCGACTTATGTCTGTAAAGCTGCCGGCTGCTGCGTGGAGGACGGTCCTACAGAGGCGGCCCTATGGCTTGGCCCGAATGCCCCCTGTGTTCCAAGAGCTGGGTGAAGCCAGGCTGGGAGCGGCCCCGCTTTCCGGGCAGCCAAGCACAGCTCCTCCACCAGGCAGGGCCCCGGGGAGGCTGGTGAGAAGGTTAATGAGGCTTATCAGACACCTGAGCTACCGGAGACCCAGGCGAGCAGAGCAGCGTCGTCCTGAGCCATCTCCTGGGCAGCACAGGCCCGGGCTCTGCCTTAGAAACCACAGCAGGGACTTCCCTGGTGGCGCAGTGGTTAGGAGTCCGCCTGCCATTGCGGGGGACACGGGTTCGATCCCTGGTCCGGGAAGATCCCACATGCCGTGGAGCAACTAGGCCCGTGCACCACAACTACTCAGCCAAAAAGTTAAAAAAAAAAAAAGAAAATTAGAAACCAGAGCAGAAGTGCCGCATGGACGCAGTGGGGACCTGTGCAGGGGTAGTGCAGGGACCCGCGGCGGGTGCCGGCCTCTCTCGGGGTCTCACGGGGCTGTGGGCAGGGACCGTGAGCCCCACGTCACAGAGGAGAAAGCCGGCTCTGGAGGTGCAGTGATTGGCCGAGGAAGGCATCTCGACATCGTGCTGGGTCCCAGCCCATCTGCCTGCCTGCTCCCCGGCACAGACCTCGGCAGCAGCCCAGCGCCCAGGAAATCACGGGTGTGGAGGCTCCTCTGCTCTGCGTTTCCTGCTCCTTCACACGCATCACAGCCAAGCCGGCGCCAGGCTCCCTGCGGACGGCCTCCACCCGCCCAGCGCCCAGCCCACACCCCGCACAGCAGCCACTGTGGAGCTGCCAGAACCCGGCTGAGATCCTGCAGCCCCTCCGCTCTCCGGCCTCCACCCTCAAGTGCGTCGTCCGAGCCCTCCACATCGCCTGCAGGCCCCACAGGCCCCGACTTCCTGCCGTCGCCCACCCCGCATGTCCAGCTCCCGGGAGGCCGCATCAAGGCCCCTGCCTGAAACGCTCTTGTCTCAGACCCTCGCCATCCCAGCCCCGCACCCCACAGCCCCGCCTCAGCCTCTGCACCGCCTAGCTGGACACAGGCGTGCACGCACACTTCTTAAATGTTTACTGTCCCTACCTCACGTGGGACTCTTGAGAGCAGGGGCTGTGTCTGGCTGGCTTTCTGCATAAGCCAGGTAGAAGGTGCTCGATGAATACACGGTCCATCGGCTGGACGAGCACCTGCCTGCCAAATTGAAGCCACCACCCCCGCCCACCTCCTTCCCCACCTGGAAGTTCTCCACCTGCACTCACTGGACAGACAAACGGGGGCCTCGTTCACGGATCACACCCGAGCCCCCTCCCCGACGCCCGCCTGCCACCCACCTCCCACCGGGCGCATCGCCAGTTTCTCTGACCTTCCCAGCCAGGCTGTCTCATCTGACAGTTGACTTTGGGGGAAATTCTCTGGGCTGCTGATACCCAGAGTGAAGTCCAGAAGCATCTTTGGGGCACAGAGGGTAGGACTGAGGCCCGACCATGATGGAAAAGGGCTCCCAGAGCATGGATGCTCGGGAGAGGGCAGCTGCCCCCCTCCAGCTCCGCAGGGGTCAGTCAGGTGAGTTTCAGACATGTGGGGTGGGAATTTCAAGGGGAAGTACGGTATCGAGGTGAGGGACGAGGCTATTTTCCCTTCTAAGCTCCACACCTAACAACTCCCAGTTAACACTGTCCCTCTGGGTCCCCACACCCATGAAGGGTGTTACCATTTTGCCATTATCTCCTTTTCTAGGATAGACTGCATTCCTCTTGACCTTTTGGTGAACTCCTACCTAACCGTCAGGGCCCCAGTTCAAGGTCACCTGGTCAGTGGAGCTTCCCCGATGCACAGGCCTGGGCCCCACGCCACGCGGGCTCAGCTTTCTTTTCTTCGTGGTCCACAGCCCTTGACTCTTGCCTCTATGATAGCACACACCACAGAGGATGTCACCTGTCCCAAACTTGGGTGCCTTTGGGGGCCAGGAAGGGAACATAAAATGCAGCAAGGTGACAGAAAAGGATATCCTGCCTAGAGCAAATTCAATAAAAAACAAACCAGCAAATCACCACTGAGCAGGCCAAACGAAACGGTTCACGGTGGGAACTGGCCCAGGGCTGTATGTGCGGGGCTCCTGGTTTGTAACTCTGCCTCTCGCCATCAAGAACGGGCTCTGGGGACTTCCCTGGTGGCGCAGTGGTTAAGAACCCACCTGCCAATGCACGGGACACGGATTTAATCCCTGGTCCGGGAAGATCCCACATGCTGCGGAGCAACTAAGCCTGTGAGCCGCAACTACTGAGCCTGTACTGTAGAGCCCGCAAGCCACAACTACTGAAGCCCGTGCGCCACAACTACTGAAGCCCACGCGCCTAGAGCCTGTGCTCCGCAAAAAGAGAAGCCACCACAATGAGAACCCCACGCACCGCAACGAAGACGAGCCCCCACTCGCCGCAACTAGAGAAAGCCCCGCCTGCAAAAACGAAGACCCAACGTAGCCAAAAATTAAAAAACAAATAAAACAAAAAACGGGCTCTGGTGGGGACAGACCCCATCTCATTCCTTTGCAACCTGGCGCAGAGCAGGCGTCTGACCAGGAAGGAAGCCCTCTGAGGGCAGGTCCTGCGGTCAGGCCAGTGGGAGCGAGATGAGGCTGGCGGGGCAAGGGCTGCTCTCCAGAGAGGGTTCCCATGTGCCCCGGTGGGAAGTCAATTCTGCTTAGTAGGTTAAATAAAGCTAATAAATAAAATCAACTGCACCGTTGGCGATTCAGGTCCCAGAACCTTTGTCCAGCACCATCCCTCCCGATGGAAACAGAAGAGGATTTTATCTGAACAGCCTTTCTCCCACAGGACGAGGCCGGCAGTGGGAAGTTCCTTGCTTCTTCATAGCAGAAAGGGACTTTGGAAAAATTAGTTCTCAAGACAAAACTCCCAAAACTGGTTGGAGAGACCCAAATACGAGCCCCCATGCTGCTGTTCATCGTGTCTCGGAATGTGGGGAGTCTGAACCAGGAGGTGGTCTGCAAGCTACTCCCCGGCCAGCCGCTGTCACTTCTGCCTCAGTCCTCAGGGAAGAGCTCAGCCCCGGGCTTGAAAACAAGCCTCGGCGGAGAGGCAGGTGCACTGCCAGAAGCGACGGTAAGACCCTGCAAAACCTCCAATGTGTTAGCGGGTGAGACAGGCCGGAGGGGATGGAGCCTAAGTGAGGAGAACCGGGGCAGCAACACCGGACGGGGGCGGGGGGGGGGGGGGGGGCGGTGCGCGGACCTGACACAGACGCGCCTCCCAGCGGCTGACAAGGGCTGCGGACAGATTCCTGGGCCCAGGTTCCTCCCGCCCCCGAAACATGACTGCTCAGGATCCCAGCGTCAGAGGCAACTTTCTGTGTCCCTTGTCACCATGCAGCTCTCCCTGTAGAGCCACCACCACTGGAAGAAGGGAGGCGGGACCCCTGGTTCCCCACCCTGCTCCACCAGCCGGGGGACCAAGGGTGATCAGATGGCTTCCTGGCATCTGTGTTTCACCTCCAGCATCTTGCGAACAGTGGTGGGAACCCGGGTGATGAAGGTGACAGACGCGCTGTGAGCCCCTCCAGGCTGACTGTGCCGGAGCTCGCTGTCTCGGTACATTCCATCCTCAGGCAGCCCTGCAGGTGCATCTCAGAGCCTTTTACAAGACGGGTCCCAGGGCACAGGAAAGGAGAGCTCAGTCTGACTCCGAAACCTGTGCCCTTCGCTGTGTGCACGGCTCCTCCACAGACCATGTCCTGTGCTTTTTTCATGAAACCGCCTCCTCCTGCAGGAATCAGTCAGCCTGTCCTTAAGTCCTGGTGGGAAGAAAGGCCCAGCCTCCGCCCATGGGGGATGTGGGCAGCCTGAGCTCCCGGTACAGCGAGGAGGGCCTGGGAAGCTGGTGGCCCTGTGCTGGCTACCAAGGTGGGACTCACAGGTGGCCTCTTACCTGCTTGTAGCCCCTTCAGGCACAATGGGGTACATGGGGACGAAACCCAGGCAGGACGTCAGGCAGCAATCTGTGCCCCCCAGGGAGGTCAAGAGCAGGGGCCGCAGCACCCGGACTAGGACTTGTGGCTGGGCCGCCACCCAGCATCAGACAAAGCCAACCCATTCGCTCCTTGGCCCAGAGCATACCTTCCAGCATGACAGGAAGGTGGCTCCCACGCCCCACGGGGTCCCACTTCCCCTGACTGGATGAACACCAGGCCCTCTCCTGCTTCCGGGGCTGCGCATGAACACAGCCCTGGAGCACAGCCCCTGTCTTTCCTCACTGGGAACTGTCCTCCTTCAACACCCAGCTCCAAGCCCGGGAAGAGGACTGCACATCGTCTGTGTCCTGGGCACCAGGCAAGCAGCCCCGTGACAGCATGGCACCCAAGCAGGAACAGTCCGAATTTCAGATATCTGGTCCTGCTATGGCCACATTAAACACACGTGTGCTTGTAAGGCCACATGATTCGGTTCCTGGTTTGGCAGTTCAGTCCCTGCAGCAGCAGTATGGACGGCACTCATGCTCCTTAGGTGCTTGCACGTCTGTCCCCCAAGCCAGACATGAGCTCCGAGGCACAGGGACACATCTCATGTGTCTTCCTTTTGTAGGTACTCAGAACAGCACCTGGGAGAGAGGAGGTACTCACAGAACAAACCCTGAACCCACTGACGTGCAGTTTCTGTCCTGGGTGTCACATGGAAACTTCCAGCCAACAACCACAGTTAAGCTCGACAGAGCACCTTCTAAGTTTCAGGTGTTTTCCCCTTTTCATCTCACTTAGCTTGTCTGTTGCTCCAGACAGAAGAGGCCAGCTCAAGGCCGTGGCTCTTAAATTATAACCCAAGAAACAAAGGAAAATGGAGCAAAAAGGAATCTTTAACAATAAATGTGAGTGGAGATCAAACTTGGCCTCACCTCCAGCGGGGGACCTTCATCACGTCCCACCTGCCATGGGGCAGTGTGGGTGCAAACATTAGCCGTGAGTCATTCTCGCCAAAACCCTTCCACCCGAGTGTCTCTGAACCTCTAAACTCAACCCCCAGCTTACAGAAAATGCAAAGGATAGAGGAACAAGGGAAAAGACACCACGAGGGAAACGGGAGACAAATCCAGAAAGCGACTCTTAAAAAACATGAGTCATCAAAACAGAAGTGAGGCATCGTTCTGGACTAAACCCACACTGGACTCCAGCTCAAGGGGGAAAACTCTATAAAAGACATTTTGGAGGAAGCTGGGGAAACTTAAAAATGGACTAAGTAGATGCTTATAGAAACAACGATTTGCTTAGGTATGATAACACACTGTGCTTATTCTTAAAAGCTGTATGTCGAGGTATCCAGGGGTGGAGTATCATGCTATCTGCAACTTACTTTCAAATAAAAAAATTTATATTACACATACAAAAAGATAAGGCAAATTCAGCAAAACACAAGCAATTGTTAAATCTATGTAGAGCATATATGGGGCTCACTATGTTATCCTTCCAACTTTCCTATATTTTTAAACTTTTTCATAGTGAAAAATTGGGAAAAATAGAAGTGTTAATAATATCCTGAGAATGAAAATATTGCTGATAGGAAAAAGTACCAACTGGAGATCTTGGAAATGAAAAACGTAATTGTCAGAATACAGAAACTAAAAGATGAAATGAACATCGGAATAGAGGCAGCTGAAAAGTAAATCAGAGATCTGGAAGGTGGGGCACGGGCTGCCAGAACACAGCCCAGCAGAACACGCTGTCGCTACAGAGGCCAGACCCTAAGCCCAGCTCCCGCCCTGCGCAACCTCCAGAGGAGAACAGGGAGAATGACAAGAAGGAATGAATCAACGCAACACAAGCAAATCCCACAGAGCTTCAGGAACACGGGACTTTTCATATTGATTACACCTACTGAGTTCAGAGAGGATGAATGGGAATATCCCATCACCTGGAGAGAGTGCTTTACTCACCTGCCAGGACACATGGGGAAGGCACAGTGTCAGGTGCAGACGCACAGAACGACACGGTGAGTGTGACTTGGGGGGTGGATGGAGTGCTAGGAAGAAAAACTAAGCAGGGCGAGGAAGGGATGAAAAGTAACTCAGACCTCAAAAACATGACCCAAGGACCCCGCGACAGTGTGTGGTTCCATGTACACATGTGTCCAGAAGGGGCAGCTCCACAGAGATGGGCTGGGGGAGAGTGGAACAGGCATGACTGCTGATAGCTACCAGGCTCCTGTCTGGGTGATGAAAATATCCTAAAGTTGACCCTGGCGAGTATTCAAAACAACAGGAAAAAACACTGAATTGCACACTTTAAATGGGGGAATTCACAGTATATGAATTATATCTCAATAAAGATTTTTTTAAAAAGGAACTTGGTGGAGTACTACTTTGGACAGGATGGTCAGGTAAGGCTGACTTACGTAAAGCAAAACAATAACGTGTTGATATACATACACACGTACAGACACACAGAGCAAACTGCCCCAGGCATCCTAGCACACGGGGGCCTTCCATCTCCCCGGCTCTTGCATGGACCCCACTCTGCAAGCTGAGGTTCCGGACCCACCTCCGGCGCAGACATGCCCCTCCGCCTCTCCCCGCCCCCCGTCCCGCCCTCTCCCTCACTCGCTCCTTCATTCGGCCAATACTGGTCAAGAGCTTATTCTGGGGAAAATAACCTGATGCAGACCGCAGAGCTGGAGTTTACATTGAGGTATTTACCTTGTGATTTCAATATTAAGGTTGATTTTTCCCATGTATTTCATCTGTAATGCAAACATGGCAGATACTGACAATTCATAGCTGGCAAACTGAAGTTTATCCTGTGATCCATTTTTTTCATCATGAAATCATCCACTGTTCGTGTCCCCACTACAGATTTAAAACCCGAGAGTAAAAAACAAGTTAAACCAAAACAATAAAAGTGCTTCACTGAAAAATATAAACAGAGTATTTTTAATTAAAAAAAATCTGATTTTTACACTTCTCAGACATAAAAAAAGGCAGAGGTGGGGACTACCTGGCTTGAAACTACAAGGAACTTTCCTCAGGGAAAATGGAATCCCTCAGTGATGTGGTCCAGCCTCCTCACATGGCGCCCAAGGAAACTGACATGCGGAAGGGAAATGACCCACTGACTGTCCGCCGTGAGGTGGAGGTCACCGCTGCAGGCCTCTGGGATCAGGATGAACCTTGTCGCCCACACATGGCGACTGCCCTCGGGCAAGGCCCGGCCTGACGTGAGCCTGGACTCTGCTTTCACAGTCAGATCTCATCTGGGACCAAAGGCCTCCTGACAGCGTGGCAGGCTCTCTCCAGTGGCCTCTGACCCTTCTGAGTCATCAGACCCACCCTGTGATCCAACATCCGGAAATACTTATGCAATTTCCCAAGGAGACCACTTTGAGAGGGACAGGTCCTAGTGACACATCTAAGCTCCAGGTTGTCGCCTTTTAAACAACCTGTGTGGAAAGTCACATACCTGGTCTAGGGCTACTCTGACCTCTTCCTGGGGTAGGAGAGGGAGGCCTGCAAGGCCAAGCAGGACAGGTAAGAAGGGAGGGGATGCGTATGTAACCCACGGAGAAGGGCGCTCCTAGTGACTAACGGTCCTGACTCACTACATCCCCAGAGCAGGTTGCAGACGCCTCTACCTACCAGCACTGGCTGTACGTTCAATAAAACAGCGCAGTGGTTAAGAATCCACCTGCCAATGCAGGAGACACGGGTTCGAGCCCTGGTCCGGGAAGATCCCACATGCTGCGAGGCAACTAAGCTAGTGCGCCACAACTACTGAGTCTGCGCTCTAGAGCCCGCAAGCCACAACTACTGAAGCCCGCGCGCCTAGAGCCCGTGCTCCACAACAAGAGAAGCCACCGCAATAAGAAGCCCACGCACCGCAACAGAGTAGCCCCTGCTCACCGCAACTAGAGAAAGCCTGCGCGCGGCAACAAAGACCCAACACAGCCAAAAATAAATAAATAAATTTATTTAAAAAAAAAACCCCAGCATTACATAGGCCATTCTAGAAGGCAGGCGCTTTCTTTTGTTCACACTGGCCATAAGCACCACTTCTGCCAATTAATCTGAATTAATAAGGATTTGTTTAACAAGCAGATGGCATTAGTATGTTGATGTGACACCGCTAATCAAAATGTTAGAAAATGTAAAATGCAAGTGATACACGACGGCCCAGATTTCACATTGGTCCCAAACCTTTCCACGTGTGTGTTCATGCACATGTGTCTGTGTGTGTGCACGCACACGTGCGTGTGGCAGCTGGTAGTGGTAGAGGGCGTGAACAGCAATGAGGAAAAGGCGCCACACGAGGAGCTGGCAGGCAAGGTTCTGGTTCAGACCTGCCACACATGGCCTTCATCTCCCCGTCTGTGAAATGGGGTCTCACCGGGTGGCTGCAAGGACCAGGCAGAACAGAGCACGAGAACAGTGGTGAAAACTCAGGAGATGGGGGACTCAGGGAGGGAGGGCTGCCCCCTTACTACTAAGCTTCACGATCCCTCACGCCCAAAGCCTCTCTGCAAGGGCCACACAGGGCTGACAGAAGGAAGGAAAACACAAACAGGCCGAAACACCAAAGGGATGGAAGCAAAGAAAGAAGGCAGGTGGAGGCCGTGAGCTGTGAGAAGGCCCGGTCTGGGCGATGCCACCCCCCTGTGACCCCAGTGGGCTCGCCTTTTCATACACAGCGGCCCTCCACGGCACAGACATGGGGATTCTGCCTTCATTTCATAGCTGGCGAAGCAGATCAGTGCACAAGGGCAGCTGGGCAGCCAGGCTGAGAAGCTGAGCCTCCCGAGCCCCAGGCCACCATCTCTCTCTGGGGACCCACGCCCGTGTCAGCTCCCACCTGCTGATGCTCTGCTGTGCGTCAGGTCCTTAAGCTCGGGGTTGACAGGTGAACAGATCAGGAGCGGTGATGCAACGTGCCCCAGGCGGCAAAGCCAAGATTGTGACCTGGGGCCCGAGGCTCTACCACTGGCCCCCATTCCACCATTTCCCACAGCACGTGCTGCCTCGGAACTGGCAGAAACCTCAGGAGGCAGGTTCGTTTTGCCATGAGGATGATTGTCACCGGCATCAAGAACAGATTTCTTGGGCTTCCCTGGTGGCGCAGTGGTTGAGAGTCCGCCTGCCGATGCAGGGGACACGGATTTGTGCCCCGGGCCGGGAAGATCCCACGTGCCTCGGAGCGGCTGGGCCCTTGGCCCATGGCCGCTGAGCCTGCGCGTCCGGAGCCTGTGCTCCGCAACAACAACAACAAAAAGAAGCACTTTCGGACCAGGAGAGCGATGGAGCGCAAGGTCCCGCAACGTGGAGCCCAGGCCCCAGGGCAGAGACTGAGCTCTGTGTGGGAGGACGCTGGCTGCCTTCCCAGCATGGGGACAGTGACCCCGACAGAAGGCCGAATAAAGGGGCGCAGCTGTTCAGGGCCGACCCGTGTGCGCGTCCCCTGTGAGGTGCACAGACCAGTTTACATAACAGGCCTTTGTGTCGTCCCAGATAAGGGTGGGTGAGCAGAACTCGGATGTGTTCAGGATTTAGAACCGGCTGAGATTTCCCCGGGGATGGTGAGGTGGGGAGGGGCAGGTTAAGAAATAATCCTAATAATAATCCCTAGGGAGGAAAATGCTAACAACAGCAACAATCAAATAATCTCTTATGTTTGTAATTCTTTGGTTTTATTCACAATAGCACTTTCAAGATACACAAGAGATGGGTAGCATTGTCTGCCTTCTCTTACAGGGCGTCAGAAATGGAAAGGAGGGTGGTTGTTTTTTTTTACGGTACGCCCTTTTATGTCTTTGAAATTTTGAAATTCTGAACCATGTGGATGAATTATCCAAAAATATACAAGGGGAATTTTTAACTATTTTGAGCATGTCCATAGCCGTCCAACAACCCTGAGAAGTAGGCAGAGCAAAGATCATTCGTTCCATTTCAAAAAGGACGAAGCCCGCGGCTCCAAGAAGGGACAAGGAATTGGCCAGGGCTAGGATGAGGTTGCAACAGACCTTTGGACACCTAGTCCAGGGTTCTCCTGCAGAGACATCACCGCTGAGAGGCCAGCAGCTCCCAGAGTTGCCCCCAGCTTCAGCCTGCACAGCTAGAGCCCAGTGAACTCACACAGGGCCGCCCGGGGGCCCACGCCACGGCCAGAGCCTTCCCACCAGCAGGGCTGCTACGGGAGCTGCCCAGGGCTGCCTGATGCTCTGTTAGCTGACAGCACCCTGAAACTCCTTGGGGTTTCCACCCTCATTCCTGAAAATCTAGAAAATGCCCAACTCCATACGCTTCTCTCCAAGTGCGGTGACCACAGTTGTCTTTTCGCTAGAGTCATTAACGTGCAGATCTCAGGGTCATCGTTACGAACTGAGAGGGACTCAGAAGGGTCGTCAAGTGTAAAAATAGGCGCTGCAACTAGGAGCCAGGGAGACCCTGGGTTCAAAGCCTGGTTTTGCCACTGACTTGTGTGGGGCCTTGGGCGTGTCGGTCACTTCCTTTATTGTGGCCTCAGCTTCCTCCCTATAAATAAAAATCAATGAACACACAGGTAGTGAGCACTACCTATTGTAGCACTGACACTATTGTAGGTGTGGGGATTCACAGGTACGCAAGGCGGTGTCCACTTTCAAGGAGCGGAAACTGTACGGGAGAGAACCACAAACAAGGGAATGTCAAGTCCTCGTAAATGCTATGAACCTACCCCGTAATGGGACGGAGGGGCTGGGAGGTCAGGGAAGGCCTCTCTGAAGAGGTGGCCTGTGCAGTGACAGCCGAATGATGAAGCAGCTGTTGTTACATGGGGATCTGGGGGTGGAATGTGCCAGGCAGGGCAGCAGATGCAAAGGGCCTGAGGCAGGCATGTTGGAAGGACAGAAAGGGCCAGTGAGGCTGGGGACTGAGTGTGGGGCAGGGGCAGGGAGATGAAGTGGCCGAGGCAGACAGGAGCCCAGCTCTCCAGGTCAGCTGTTGGGATGTCATTCTGGTCGCAAGAGGAAGTGACTATAGAAATAAAGGGATTTAATTCAATCTGTGATGTTCCCCACTTTTAATTTTTTTAGCAGCAGAACTCTTCAGTCAAAGACATGCAGAACCTCAATATAAAACTGGATAAAAGTAAGCTAGTTAAGGCCCTTCTGACCCTGCGGTCTCTCGGCCTCCCCGCTTCAGTCCGCAGCTCCCCAAGCACAGAGCAGCTGGAAAAGCGCTAGGTGATCTCTCTCTGAGGTTCCTCAAGAGCTAACAAGAGCCAGCAAGCACAGGACAGGCGGCTTTGAGATCCTGCTGGATGCTTTGCTGGACCCCAGACAGGCCTGGGAAGGTTTTAAACTAAATCCCTGATGTGAACATGCTTTCTGCAGAAACAACAACGACAAACTCTGGTTCCTCAAAGGTTCCAGTTAACAACCACAATGTTGAAACTACAGGGACAGAAAAGAGATCAGTGGTTGCCAGGGCCTGGGGTGAAGGGAGGACGCTGCCACAAAGGGACACAGGAGAACATTCCGGGCTGATGGAAGGAATCTATACTCTGAATGTGGTGGTGGTGACAGGACTGCAAAGGTTTGTCAAGATTCACAGAACTCGACACCTGAAATGAGGCACATTTACTGTGTGTAAGCTGAACTTCAATAAACTTGATTTTTAAAAAAATCACATTGCTGGAAGACACCCCAGAGATAGTTTATGGGCGAGGAAAAATGACCTGCAAATGACCTGCCCCCGCTGAGTCCCGAGAGCCCAGCACCCAGGGCCAGGGAGGCTGTCCTCTCGCCCCACCCACCCAACTGCAATTCACAGCGTCTTCAGTGCCTGGGCCTCAGGATTCTCTGGCTGCAAGATCAAGAAGTAAATACTTGCACAGGCTTTCCCACTCCACACAATCAGAAGCAGCAGTCTGGTGTAGGGAAAGACCCCAACGCCCTGGAGTCCGAAAAGCTGGAAGAAAACTTGCACATCTGTCACTTCCCAGCTGTGTGCCTGGGGAAGCCTGCCCCGTGTGAGGTGGGGTTAATCACAAGAACACATCTGTAAAACAGCTGGCACACATCAGACTCTTGAGAGGGGTGGCTGCTGTTAACTCTTAGGGGGGTTACCATGCCTACACTGCTCTCCTGATCCCAGAACCACCCGGCTGCCTCCCAAGTAGAACAATCTGAAGGTGACTAGCAGGAAAAGAAATCTCGAAGTGCTTGCCCTGCATTGCATAACCTGTGCTCGGTACACAGTGCACCCAGGGCTCCCGCACAGGTTATCTCGCCAGGTAAACAGGAACACCCAGCCCCTCCTTGACCACCGTCAGCACCGGGAGTGGGGAAAGGGGAGGGGAGGGGAAGGGGAGGGGAGGGGGAAGGGAAGGGG
>NW_021703780.1:100553129-100819502 GCF_005190385.1 Monodon monoceros
AGACCCCGCGGCCGCGGCCCCGCCCCGAACTCGCCTGGCCCGGCCTTCCGCGCCGCGCCAGGCCAGTCCGGCCCTCAGGGCAGCGCTGGGCACCGCCCCTGGCCCGCCCCTGGCCGTACTCTTCCAGCGCTGTTCTCGGTCCCGCCCCCAGGCCTACTGGGCCCTCAGCACTGCCTCTGGCCCGCCTCCAATGAGACTCCGCCCTCAGACTTGACCCAATCAGAATCCACCTTCAGACCCGCCCCGGCCAGACTCCGCCCCCAGCTCTGCTTCCGACCCCGTCCCCATCCCGACTGCGCCCTCAGGGCTGCCCTCAGCCCGTTAACACTCCTCGGCTCCGCCCTTAAGCCCGCCCACAGCACCGACCCCCGTACCCGCCACGCCCCCCACCGCCAATTTATCCTCTGCCTCCGCCTCCTCCCCCCCGCCCCCGCCCCCGCCCCTCCCGCTCACCTAGGACTAGCCAGCTGCCTGGCCTCTCCTACCAACCTGGGTTCTCCTACCTGGTCTCTCCCAGACCCACAGAAAGGAGTGGGCTCGAGGGAAGGGTAACCTGTTAACCCAGCCGTTGGGTCCAGAATGGCCTCCTTTAGAATGGATCTCTGGGGAAGGGAGACCACTGGGTCACCTCGGTGCTCACACCAAAGGGGCTGCAGAATCCCTCTAACAGAGGATGGGAGAGGCGGTAGCATTTTTCCTGTACTGAAGAAGGGAAAGGCCTGGCGCACACTACAAGGAGGAAAAGAGAAGGCTTCCATGAGGCCAAAAACTAAGCTGGCTACAGAACTGGGGAGGAGGCCAGAATCCTTGTGGGGCTGTGTGCTCAAGGTGAACCCCCCTCCCAGGATTCTGGGAGAGTGGAATTAGGGAGCCCCGTTTGGTGGGAGGCCAGGTTTGGGGGATTCCAAAGCCCAAAAGGCAGCCTAGCAGTGGTGGAAGCAGCTGCCCAACCGTCTCAGGATGGGCTGGCTCAGTTGGGGATTTGGGTCCAGTTGGGGGAACTGACCCACCTGATAAGATTGACCTGAGCTGAGGAACAAGGGTGGTTCATGGAGAGTTCTGTGTTAGGGCAGACCCGTTCCCCACATGGCCTGGTGAACCAGGGCTCCTCGGAGAAGTGAGACCCAAATGTCTCCCAGGAGCTTAAAATAGATCACATAGGACCTATTCCCCAAAGTCTCCCCAGTTACCCAGATGGAAGGGAATTGAGGACACCCCTGCCTTCTTCAGACAGTACCCTTACAAAGGGGCCGCAGAACTTCAATTCCGTGTAATTTTAAAGTTCGATTAATGCCTGCTATGGGTCAGGTACTGTTCTGAGGTCTTGGAATCCGTCAGTGGTGAACAAAGCAGAGAAAAACTCATATCCTCCCCAGTAGAAAAGGGAAGACGGCCTTCCTGTAGCTTAAGGAGACCACAGAAAGCAAGTTCACCAGGACTAGGACTCCCAAGGAACCTGACCAGCTTTACTGGCCAAGTGGGGAAGACACTGGACCAGTAGGCAAACGCAGACCCACGGGGATGGGGGAAGGGTTACTGATCTCCACTCCCATGAGAAATACCCAACAGCACCAGACAGGAGCTCCCCAAGTGCCAGGGAAAGCAGGTGTGGGAGCCCAGCTTTGTTACATCACGTTGGAGCCAAGGACATAGCCTCCATCCAAGGCAGAAGTAGGCTGAAGGACATGGGATGGAAGGCTTCCCCCTGCTGGGCTGGCTCTGGGAAGCGGGGACACGTTAAAGCCCAGGACCCCAGAAAACAACGTCTGTCCCAGTTGCTACCCACAGCACCAGGTGGAGAGGAGGAGGGGAAAGGTGGCTCCAGGAGGGGCCCACATCCCACCAACCAGAGGCACGGGGAGAGGGAGGAGGCTTGGGCAGCTGTGGGCGTGCTGGGCAAGTGGATGGCCAGCTGAACTGGCCTCTCCACTGGCCTTGCCTGGAACTGGTTTGCGGTGGGGAGTGTTGGCCTGGGTGTGGACTTTGCCAGAAAACACAGCCACCATTTGCATTTGTGGGGTGATGGAATCGTTCTAAAACTGGACTGTCGTGAGGGCTGCATGACCCAGGAGATTTATTAAAATCATTAAGTTGTACACTCACAGTAGGTTTTTATGGTATGTCAAGTGTATCTCAGGAATGCTGTTAAAAAATCTGCATTTCCTCTCTTTGGTGGTAAATTCTTGGACAGCACAGTGGAATTTTATCTGAAAATGAATTACGTGCCTTTGAAATGGAGTAATTAAAAAATGTTTATGATGTCTCACTTAATGCCCCCCAGCTTTTTTTTTTTTTTTTTTGGTTGCACCACATGGCGTGTGGGATCCTAGTTCCTCGACCGACCAGGGATCAAATCTGCACACCCTGCATTGGAAGCGCGGAGTCTTAACCACTGGACAGCCAGGGAAGTCCAAGGCCCCAAATTTTAAGTAATGCACATCCCAAAATCTTTTAAATGTGTCAAGAATTTAACATTCTTAAAGCTAAAGGTGGGTGAGCTGAAGGAATTTTCACTGTTTGTGCTATTGCCACACGGTGGCACCATCCTAGCTGGTATACGGAAGCACCTGCTGCGACCCCCAGCGTTGCGTGGATCAGAACTCCTCCAAGTGGTGAGAGACTTTCTCCCCCTTCCTTCCTTCTTTTCTCATCTTTTCCTTTCCTTCTACAGTCACCATTATTAAAATATATAGCCTCTAACGATATCATCCGAGTTTTCTTTCTTTGAAAGAGCCCAGGCTACGGATGAAATCGTGCCCCTGGTCAGAAACAAAGGTGGAAAACACCAGGAAGACCAGACACCAGCCATGACGCCCTGTGTTCTTAATACAGAAGAGTGCTTGCTGCAAAATGTTAAAAAACTGAAAGCAGCAAGAATGCAAAAATATGCCACAGCAGCTGTGGACTTAGGTGCCCTGGGCTGGTGCTGGCTGAGGGCTGGGAGGACTCCTCGGGGCAGCCGCCTGGTGGCCAGAGAAACATCAGACGTCCGCCCTCCCCTCCCAGTGCCCCCAAACCTCCTAACGGAGGCCAAAGGAGCCCTGCTTCATTCCAAGGTACCAGTCGCACATAGGAGGCTCTGACTGGAAACACAGGGTCACCGGGCTCAGCCCCTCTGCCCCAACCTCCACCAGCCCCGCGGTGCCCTCCCACCCCAGGCGCTGTGCCCGCCCTGGAGGGGTGCCCTGGCTTCCTCCCCTCGCAGCTTCCTGCTGGCCCCCAGCCCCCCCTGTCCGCACCAAGTGGGCCTGCTAGACAGACACCAGGGACAAGCCCCAGCCCGTCGGGAAGCCCCTCTCACCTCTCCCACTGCCTCTGCTCCCCTGCCCTGAGGCTCCTCCCCTAGTTCCCAGCCCCTCACACTTGCTAGTTTTCACACAGTCCTACCCGGCCCCACCAGAGGGACCTGGGGCACAGCTCATCTCCCTGGGGCGAAACGCAGGCTCGGTGATGCAGAAAAGCGCCAGGGGCAGCCCTACAGGAGACCCTTCCTCTACAGTCTGCCTTCTTCTGCGGGGGAGAGTGCGAGAGGGTGAGGCAGGAGGGGAGCAGATGTGGAAATCCGCCACCCCCACCGTGGACCTGTCTGCTCTTTAGTGGACCTGATGTCCCCCGGCTGGATTCTGCTGTCACTGCTTCCATTAGTACGAGCAGGGGCTTTGGGAGGAAGCCGTGAGATGCTGGTGGTAGCAGAGGATGGGGTGGGCATGGGGTGGTCTGGGAGGAAACGAAATGGGCCCCCTCGCCCTGGAAGGTTTTAATCTCGTCCAGGTTTACAAATTGCCCGAGCCAGAGCACGTGGGCCCGGGGCAGAGTGCAGAGGGCTGGGGTGCAGGGGAGAAGGGTGCTGCGGGGCCCGGGTGGGGCTGGTGTAGGAGTCTTAAGGTGTGACAGGTGGAGATTGGTGTTTCAGACTCACTAACCGGGCCGGTGGGGCAGAGGGGAGAGGAAAGGCGAGCGAAGTCCATGGACATGTGTATCTATGTTTGGGAAACTGAGCAGAGCCAAAGCTGATATAAACCATGAAACAGACTGTGTCAAAGTTTCCGTGGAGCTGGGCCATGGAGACCACACCCCCACCAGTGGCCACACTCCCCTGCTGTTCCAGGCCTGGGGGGAGCCCTGCAGAGGCCTCCTCTCCAGCCCCTGGCAGACAAATAACGGGGACCTGCAGTACAGGAAGAAGCCTGGGGTTTGGCCCATCTCTGCCAGGGACACCTGTGCATCACGAGCAGCGTCCCAGCTTCCTCAGACGCCGGACACGGATTCCCGTGCTGCCCACATCCCATTCGGGGAAGCCACCGCGAGACCCTGGGGGGCCGTCGGGGGGAGACTCGGGGGACTGTCCAGGGGCGCCGAGCTCCACGCACCTGCCAACCATCTTTCCAGGGACAAGAAACACCTGTCGTTTGAACCTCCTGCTCTCACTGAATGCGAGGAGCCCCACCCGAGTGACCCTTGGACGAAAACCCTGTAACTGGGCCATCTGAGCTGGGCCCTCCAAACGCTCCCCAGGGGCTGGCTGTCCCAAGGCCCCCCACCTCGCCTCTGCCCACCCCATGGGACTGCCCAGACCCGGGGGGAACTCGGACGGCACCAGGTCCAGTCCTGGCCTTTAAGACACGGCACCTGAGGCCGGTGTCCAGAGGGACCTGCTCCAAGTCCCCACTGAGTTCGCTCCTGAGCCCCTGCCTGGGGCCAGCCCCGGGCTGGGTGTGGGTCCCAGGGCTGAGTCTGACCCTGCCCGGCCCCGGGCCTCCCAGCGCTCCAGCCCTGACCCTCTCTGCTCCCTGCACACACTAGCCCAGGAGCTCGGCCGAGGGGCGCCTCCAGCCCTGCCTCCAGGGAAGGGAAGCCCCCCCACCCCCGCCCCCGGCCCAGTCCTGTGCCCTCCCCTCCCCTCCCAGCTCTGAAGCCCCAGGTCGCCTTCCCCACGGCCACTCCCCACCCTGCCCGGCCTCCGCCTGACCCCCTCCACCCTGGCTCGGGAACATCCTAAGGCAGGTCACACACTGACGGTCAGCCCCTCACTCAGGCTGGCACTGCTCCGCTGCCCCCAGTCTCCTTCGGGAGGCCCGCCGGACACGCCCAGGACCCCTCCCGAGGGTGGGGAGCCCCCCCACTCTGCCTGGAGCTGCGGCCTCTGCTGTGGGTTCTCCCCGCCGGGAGGGAAAGACTCGGCGGTGGGTTTGGACCGACTCCCGGGCATCCCCTGTGTGCTCCCCAAAGGCCGGCGCCACGGGCCCTGCTGCTTCAGCCCTGATCCGCAGCCGTGGGTGCGGAGGCCATGGGAGGACGGCCCCACCACCTCCTCAGCTCCCAGACGGGCTGCCGCTGGTCCCAGCCCTCCCACACCAGGGCTGCATGTTTCGGAACCCCGTCCCCTGCGGTGACTGTGAACCTCACTTAGGTCCCAGTGCAGACACGGCCTCAAGACAGGCAGCCCAAACCCGGAGGTTGCCTTTCACACAAAAATCTTTAATAAAAATAGCTCTCTGCAGAACCAGTCCTAGACAGCAGTAGCAAACTCAAACTCCTGCCACCTGGGCAGGAAGGAGCAAGGCCAGCTGAGGGGTCTGAACTGAGGGCAGGGCTGCCCCGAAGGGTGGAGCTCCGCAGGCTGCGACGTGTGGGATGTGGGCTCGGGCCCCACACACCTTCTCATTCTTCCAGAGGAGTTACAAACACGTCTGCGTTTTTTAGGAGTGTCACTAACTGGTCGCCCTCCGCACCAAATGACAGGAGGAGGCTACGTGAGACACTCAAAGGCTGACAGGGAGCAGCGTGTCCTACACACTCAAGACAGAAGTAAGTGGGTTCACACGTCAGCAAAACGCCGGGACGAGGTGACACCAGGGCATCCCGGCAGGCAAACGGCCCTCGGTCAGCACGCAGGGGAGGGAGGGAGGAGGAGAAGTGGCAGGCAGCCCGGGGCTGCTCACCCACCACGGGGCTGGGCGGAGGCCCCAGCTCGGCCCTAGTAGCCCAGGAGCCGCCTGGCCTCCTCGCTCTGGGCCTGCAGCGTCTCGCTGGTGTACTTCTGCAGGAGCTCCATTTTCTTCCTCCGCACAAGCGCCTCCTCGATCTGCGGGCGGGAAAGCGGAGGGCTCAGGCCGCAGGCCCCACGCCCCACAAGGCCAACTCGCCGCCTGGGCCCGGACGGGAGCCCAGCACCCTGCGTCCGAGGGCCCCGATCTCCGCCAGGGGAGCAGGTGAGCAACAGAGTGCTGGACTGCTGCCTCCAAGGTAGACGGAACGGTGCCTCGTCTGGACGCCTCGCCCTAACCTGAGCCCAGGGACCAACGCCCTGTGGAAGGGAGTGAGAGCCGCCCAAAGGGACAGGAAGGACCAAGAAAACCACACAGAGCCCCGTGGGGCCCCTCGGAGGCCAGGCGGCCCCCAGCCTGTCCTACCTCTTGCTGCGACGGCACCGGGACGTGAGCGATGAACTTCTGCTGCCCGTCCTCCCCTCCTTTCTCCTGGCCGCCCTCCTCATCAGACTGCAAAAGAGCACAACCAGAGGCCGCGCAGAGGAGGCCGTTAGTAAGGGCTGGCACCGCCATAACGTGCACCAGCCTGCAGCCATTGAAAAGGAAAAACAGCGACGAGGAAGCTCTGTTCTCAGACACAGAGACACCCAAGACACAGCGTTAAGTACAAGAAGCAACAGAACGCTGTGTTTTGCGCGACCTCTTGTAGGAGGAAGAAAAGAGAAGCCAGTGATCTCAGTGAGAACCAGCGGACAGAGGACAGGGCTGCGAAAGATAAGCTCTGTTAAATCTCTGTATACTTTTTGTGTTTTGAGTCTTGAGAATACATTATTTTTTTAATTAAACTTGAAAAAAGCACATAAAGAAGAAAGCATCACTCAGAGGCTGCCTGTGAGTCAGCAGAGATCACTCATAGCCTAAGGAATGACGTAGCCCTGGAGGCATGAGGAGAGAGGAGGCCTGTGTGGAGGCAGGTCCACTGCCCGCAGGTCCATTGCCCGCAGGTCTCTGGGCCGGACCCTGACCCCACCCCCCGCCGCAGGTCACCAGCTGCCAGGAAAGCCGCGGCGGAAGCTCTCAGACGCCGCTGGTAGGAGAAACTGGTCCCAGGGCTCTGGGAAAGTCGGGCTGCATCCACCGAGGCGAGCCCAGGGTGGAAGTTCCACTCCTCAGGGCAGACTCCAACAAGGAAGGCTGTTGTAGCCCCAAAGAATCCACACATGTGATGAAAGACACAGCACTGCCCACGCGCGTCACACCACGTCAGGTCCCTCGGTGGACACTGCACTGTCACTGTGCAAGCCACTGGGGACACTGGGTGAAGGATGACACAGGACCCTCGGCAGCAGCTGTGCAACTTCCCCTAAATCTTAAGCATTTCAGGATAAATAATTTTTACATCCTCTGATGGCTTTCCATCGTTCTCATGGTAAAGGAAAATGCTTCCCCAGGGGAGCTGGGGCCCTTGCTTGGCCCACCTCCCCTCCCGCAGCCTCCACTCTGCCCTCCAGCCACCGGCCCGTCCTCTGTCCCCCGCGCTCCCATGGGCTCGTCCGCTCACGCTGTTCCCTGCTGCCTCTTCGCTTGGTTACTTCCCCCTTGTTTCCGGATCTCAGCTGAAGGGTCACGTCCCCAGCAAAGCCTTCACTGGCCCTGCCTTCACCATGTCGCTACCCAGAGCTCCTATCACAGCTGCCATTTCCCACCGTGTCTGCTGACCGGACTGTCCCCCAGGGCTTCAAGCTACAAGCGAAGCGTGTTTGCTGTCCTGCCCCTCGAGTGGGCCTCACAGTAGCCACTCATTAAACAAACATCCCTTGAAAGAGCAAATGGATTATTTGCATCTAGAGAAAATCTTCCTAGGGCACGCTGCCATCCTGTTTCAAATGCCTGCCTGAGGGCACGAACCTCAGGTCTGCTAGATCCTGTGTGACGCTGACTAAGTCGCTAAGCCTCTCTGAGCCTGCTTCCTTGCCACTGACATCATGGCAAGCCATGTGACATCACACAGGGCCTGACCCATAGTCCAGGCATGGGTGCTTCCCTTCCCCTTGCTCAGTCGAGCAAATCAGTTCCATCCTGGACCTGCCCAGGGAGCAAGGCCTGCAGGGGTGCTGGGAGCAAGGGGGCTCTGCCTGAGGGATCACAGCTCCATCCCCAACCGGGACCCCCTGAGGAAGTCCCTTCTCTGCTCTGGGCTGATTTCCAGCTGTAACAGACAGTGGTTAAGACTACAGAAGAGTTACTGACACTGCCATTTAAGCAGAAACAATGAGGTCATGGGCTAAAACACACTGGCTTCAAATGTGTTTATAAATCCGATTCCAGCATGTTCAGGAGGGCCCATCTCTAAGATGCACGTAAGTCATCCCCGGTGTAAAGCAGTTTAACAAGTGCCCTCACAGCCGTTCCTCTCTGGAACCCTCCCTGTGAACCCGGAAGGTGCCCTTCATCCCCACCGTCTAGGAGAGAAGGCCGAAGCCTCAGATGGTGGCAGGGCCAAGAGCCGGGCCTCGACCCTGGCCCCTCGTCTGCGCTTCCTGCTACCGCGCCCCCATCCTCCTTGGCACAGAGAAGGCGGTGAGCGCCAGGGGGTCCCGCGCCGCCCCCCAGTACCTCCTGGTCGGCAACGGCGTAGATGTCGGCCTCCTCCTCCTCCTCCTCCTCCTCCTCCCCTCTTGCCAGCCGGGCCTCTCTCTCTGCTTTCCACTTGTCCACTAACTCGGCTCTGACTGCACACAAGGGAGAGCAGGCGTTACTCACTCTGGCCTCTAAGAAAGCGTCAAACCCCATGCAGGGCGAGGCCAAGGCCTCCCTGCTGGAAAGGGTCACCTTCATCCTGCCCCGGTGGGCAGGAATCACACAGGAATCAGATGGGAGGGCAGCTTTTAGCGGACACACCCAGATCCTCCCCAGTTCAGCACCCCGAGGTTCTCAAAAAACTAAAACTAGAACTACCATGTGATCCAGCAATTCCATTCCTGGGTATATATCTGAAAACAACAAAAACACTAATTCGAAAAGATACATGCACCCCAATGTTCACAGCAGTACTATTTACAGTTGCCAAGATATGGAAGTAAACTAAGTGCCCATCAACAGACGGATGGGTAAATAAGATGTGGTGTATATACACACACACACACACACAGACACAGACACACACACACACACACACACATGCATATACACAATGGGATCCTACTCAGCCATAAAAAAGAATGAAATAATGCCATTTGCAGCAACATGGATGGACCTACAGATTATCATACTAAGTGAAGTAAGTCAGATGGAGAAAGACAAGTACTGTGTGATATCACTTATATGTGGAATCTAAAAAATACAACAAACTAGTGAATATAACAAAAAAGAAGCAGACTCACAGATACAGAGAAAAAACTAGTGGTTACCAGTGGAGAGACGGAAGGAGGAAGAGGCAATTTAGCGGTAGGGGATTAAGAGGTACAAACTATTAAGATAAAATAAGCTGGGGCTTCCCTGGTGGCGCAGTGGTTGAGAATCTGCCTGCCAATGCAGGGGACACGGGTTCGAGCCCTGGTCTGGGAAGATCCCACATGCCGCGGAGCAACTAGGCTCGTGAGCCACAACTACTGCGCCTGCGCGACAGGAGCTTGTGCTCCGCAACAAGAGAGGCTGCGACAGTGAGAGGCCCGCGCACCGCGATGAAGAGTGGCCCCGGCTCACCACAACTAGAGAAAGCCCACGCACAGAAACGAAGACCCAACACAGCCAAAAATAAATAAATTAATTAAATAAAAAAAAATTGGATTAAAAAAAGATAAAATAAGCTATACAAGGATATATTATACAACATGGGGAATACAGCCAATATTTTATAATAACTGCTAATGGAATATACCTTTAAAAATTGTGAATCTCTATACTGTACACCTGTAACTTACATAATATTGTACATCAACTACTTCAATTTTTTAAAAAGCCCTAAAAAAACAATGTTCCTTATAAAAATACAAATAAAACCCCATTTCCAAGGGAGAGAAAAGAAACCAGATGCCAGCAGCAATGAAATGAAATGCCCGCAGACCTACGTTTCTTTTCATATTCCTGTTCCAAAGGCACAATAACACCATCGTCTTCATCTAGGTAACCGTAGTATTCAAAATCGATCGCCTTCATGAGCTCAGCGCGTGTCTTTCTTGGAGGAGGAAGAGCTAAAAGAAAGAATTTACCAGCTTAGCTGAATTCCCCGTCATAATCTCACTCAAGCCTTCTCCTCATACAATGTTACGCAGGCATATAGTAGGTGTGTTCATCAAAATATCATGAAATAGGCACTTCTCTACACTAGTAATGGGATTATATACGTGGTACCACCCTTTTTAAAATCAGTGTTAAGGGCTTCCCCGGTGGCGCAGTGGTTAACAATCCACCTGCCAACGCAGGGGACACGGGTTCAAGCCCTGGTCCCGGAAGACCCCACATGCTGCGGATAACAACTGAGCCCTTGCGCCACAGCTACTGAGCCACAACTACTGAGCTCACGAGCCACAACTACTAAAGGCCCGCACACCTAGAGCCTGTGCTCCACAAGAGAAGCTACCACGATGAGAAGCCTGTGCACCGCAACGAAGAGTAGCCCCTGCTCGCTGCAACTAGAGAAAGCCTGCACACTGCAAGAGAGACCCAATGCAACCAAAAGTAAATAAACAAATAAATTTAAAATAAATAAATAAGTAAAATTAAATCAGGGTTGAAATCTTTGACCCAATTAGTCCATTTAGAAGGAATCTATCCTAATTTAAAAAAACAGAAACAAAAGCTGGCAAAGCTTTACGGACAGAGGTGTGCATCACAGCATTATTCATACAACAGTGAAAACTTGGACAGCCAAGGACTGTGATCTGCAATTCAAGCATGGCGGAGGGGAGGCGATCCTGCAGCCCCAGTAATGCTGCTTCACAGGTGCTTTAACAACACAGAAAATGCCATAATATTTAATGAAAAAACTAAGAATACAGATAAAACAAAAGAAACTATAAACACAAAAGATAAATGAGAAATTCCTGAAGAAAATACTTTCAGACTAAGAATTACCATTCAGAATATTTAGTAATACTTGAAAATCAAAAGGGAAATGACAATCCAACAGATTAGTCAAAGAATGAAAGCTGATAATTGAAGAAGAAAAAACTCTTATGTATGAAAATTTCATTTAGTAACTGAATTCGATTGTCAATTTCATTAGTAATGGGGGGGAAACAAAAAAATAAAAATAATACATTGTTTCAAGCACCAGATCAGCAAAAATGTTATAATTATAAACATCTAGAAATAACTTAATACCAAAGGAGGGATGGTCACACCAAGTACGGTTAATCCCTGAGACTCTCTAATCCGTCACATCACTTGGCATTCTAAGGAGAACCATGAGAGGACATGGACGGACTGCACACACAACCCTGTCCACCCCTCCACCGCGTGGGCTGCATCCAGGACGGGGCTGAACCTAGCAGGCTCAGAGCACTGCATGCATTCCGGCCACAGGATGGAGCTGTGATCCAACCAAAGCCAACCAGACTCAATTCTGGGAATTCTGCTTCAATTGTTCGGGGGGGGGGGGGGGGGGGGGGGGGGGGGGGGGGGGGGGGGCGGAAATCTGTTGCTGAGAGAGAACAAAATTTAAGTCGATGACGGACAACCAGCCACCACAAGAGGAGAGTGAGACAGAGAAAAAAGCTCACAGGATGGAAGCCAAAACTGCAAAACGGAGCAATGTGACGTGGAACCGGCCATTCCTGAAGGCAAACTTGTCAGTTATGTGAGCCAATAAATTTATAGACTTTTCTGCCTAAAGTAATTGGGGTTGAGTCACCTGTCACTTATGCTGATGTAATTTAGTTGATGAAATAAGCATGGAAGTGCATGGAAAAGGCTGGAAGGGAACATTCGAAACAGATAATAACAGTGACGGGTCATCTCTAGCAGGGCACTGGGATGGGGGTCAAGGGGACTGTGCTACTATTTTTATTGGTTTTTTGCCATGCGGCATCCGGGATATTAGTTTCCCAACCAGGGTTTAAACCCGTGCCCCCTGTAGTGGAGGCACAGAGTCTTAACCACTGGACCACCAGGGAAGTCCCTGTGCTACTATTTCCATTATACGCATTAAGACTAAGTTGCGCACTTTCTTGGTTAAAAAAAAAAAACACTCTATGACTGGAATAAATAAAAATAAATTTAGAAACAATGTAAAAGCAAAAAAAAAAAAAGTAACATACACAGCACACTCTCATTTTAGGAGCCTTAAAACTCTGGAAGGGGATACACCCCAACATGTCAACAACCATCATCTATAAGTTGTGAAAACGTGGGTGTTTTTTCTGATTTTCTGTATTTTACAACTTATCTATAATAAAATTATACTGCATTCATAATAAACGGCATGACATTTAAACTCTGAATTATTTTAAGTGATGTCAATCACGCATGCAAAACCAGTGTGTGCGTAATGAATTTAAGAATGAGCAGAATTGTATGTTTAAACAAATAGGAAAACCGACTGGAAGGAAACAGCAGAACGCCAGCAGTGGGAGGAATCCTGGTCTCATCCTTCTCTACTTTCCACACTGCTTTCTATAAAATGCTTGGCCTGCTTCTTGAAAAGTCAAAATTAAGATACACAGAAATTCCAGACCAGCGGTTTCCAACTGCATTTTGGAGGCTCCCAGGGCTGTGGAGGGAAGGGCAGGAGTGGAGAGGGTACCCGGCTTGGATTCGCTCTCTTCCACTTGTGCATTTCGGGGTTTGGCCCAAGGTGTCACGTGTCCTTCAGTTAAGAGTTTTTTCAACTAAACACGTAACTGAAAATGAAGCTGACTGAACTGCAAACAGGGAGATTCCTCGTTCACACTCAGACGGGTATGGGCAGAGCCTACAACCTGATACCTGTCAGTTCTGGGTTCCCGTTCTCACCCCAACTGTGTGCCCACCTGAGAACGATAATCCTCTGAGGACACGGGGCTGCTGTGTGGCTAAGAAATGGCATAGGAAGAGTGCCCTGCAGACGGCATGTCTACTGTTACAAGCAGGACCAAGAATTCCAGGCTAACACCCTGGCGAACATCAGTTACTTACGTTCTCTCTCAAACAGTTCTCTGACGCCAGGCAAGTCTTTCGCTGCTCCGAAGTACTTGTAACCTCGATTTCCTGGGACTTCTTTCCCTTCATGATCCAGCATTTTAGGGCCAACTTTCTTATTGGGAAGGAAGAAGAGAAAATGGATCTGATCCTTAAACCCAGTATTTCCATGTTTGCAAACAGATTTAAGATAATAATGCTAAAGGTAGAAAATATTCATGTACAACAGAAATATATTTAGGTACTTTTTTTAATCCCTTAAAAATCAACCTAAATACCTAACAGTAAGAGGATGATTTAAGTAAATTATAGCATATTCAGGATGGAATATATCCTATAGCTTAAAAATGATGGTTCATATGGAACACTTTTATTGACTCAGAAAAACACAATATAATGTTAAGTGAAAAAAGCCTTTAAAAAATTGCAAAAAACCTAAATGGCAAGCAGTAGAAGACAAATGAAATATCCAGAAGATGGAATTCTCTCCACTAAAAATGATGATGTTGACAACTTCATACAGTATGTGACCCTGGACAAGGCTGTGTACTATAAGGGGAAAGGCCATAAAGGATGAAAATCAATAAAACAGCCAAATGACTGTATCAAAGTTAAATGTCTTAAACTCTACCATGGTTATATAAGAGAACATTCTTATTCTTAGGAAATACACACAAAAGTATTTCTTAGGAAATACCCCTTAAGTATTAAGGAGTAAAGGAACATGATGTATTTAAGCCTCAAACGGTTCAGAGAAAATAAATCTCAAGGTACACACAGAAAATGATAAAGCAAATACAGAAAAATGTTAAAAACTGGTAAATCTGTATAAAGGGTACATAGGATTTCTCTATACAATTTGTGGAACTTTCTATGAGCTCAGAAATGCTTTTTGAAACGATTATATAAATGATTATTTACTGACATGAACATATGTGTCTGATAGACTGTTAAGTGAACAAAGCATATAGTTAGAATAATGAATCATTATCTGTAAAAATAAATATATATGTATATAGAAAAAATTCTAGAAAGATAAGTAGAAAATGTTAATAGCAGTCATTTCTCAGTGGTAGGAAGATACATAATGTAATCTGTACCACACATAGAATATATAAAATTTTTTTATACTTTAGAATCTTATATTTTTGTTATGTATTCTTTTTTTTTTGACATAAAAGTAGGTACTCTTTATACAACCAAAGTTACCATTTTGAAAAGAAGTATAAAACCTAGAACCAAAATTGTACATACATGAGTATGACCTCAGTTACAGGACTCACGGAAAAACAATGGACGGAAATATTACAGAAGTTGCTCCTAGTTAAAAGGACCGTGACTGCATGGTGTCCTGCTCTGTACTTTTCTGAACTTAATAACAATATATTACTTTTTCTCTTATTATTGTACTAAAATACACGTAACATAAAATTTGCCGTCTTAACCATTTTTAAGTGTCCAGGTCAGTGGTATTAGTATATTCATAGCGTCATGCAACCATCACCACCATCTTGTAAAACAAACTCTAAACGTGTCACTTTTTTTTTTTCAGTTGCACTGAGCGGCTTGCAGGATCTTAGTTCCCCGACGAGGGACAGAACCTGGGCCACGGCAGTTAAAGTGCTGAGTCCTAACCACTGGACCACGAGGGAATTCCCTAAATGTTACTTTTGTACATAGAAAATGAAAATAAAATTCTTTAGCATTAAAAAGACGCTAGGGCTTCCCTGGTGGCGCAGTGGTTAAGAATCTGCCTGCCAATGAAGGGGACACGGGTTCGAGCCCCAGTCCGGGAAGATCCCACATGCCACGGAGCAACTAAGCCCATGCGCCACAACTACTGAGCCTGTGTTCTAGAGCCTGCGAACCACAACTACTGAAGCCCACGCGCCTAGAACCCATGCTCCACAACAAGAGAAGCCACGGCAAGGAGAAGCCCGCGCACTGCAATGAAGAGTAGCCCCCGCTCACCGCAACTAGAGAAAGCCCACGCACAGCAACGAAGAGCCACCGCAGCCAACAAATAAAAAAAATTAATAAAAAAAAAAAGACTCTACAAGGAAATACATAAAAACATTACTGTTGACTCTGGGTGGCGGAACTTAAGAATATTGTACATATTAATTTTGTAACCCTTCCAGGAAGGGTAGTAAACCCCTGCACTAAAGCAGTCTGACAGGGAGCAAAATCACCATCACAGAACTACTGAAGATGCAGTGAGAACGTTCCTAGCACAGGTACTCCAGGAGTGGAAGTGCCTTTCCTTCTGCAACAAGAATAAGTGCCTCATTTTTAGGCCAGGTACTAACGTGAGAACTGTGGTTTTGCATTAAATACATAAAAAACTGCACATATTTCTTACATAACATACTACAGTCCACTGACTACATACTACTGGTTCAAATGACCTGGGAAAATGGGGCAGGGCCTGGGGCAGCATTTTTCAAAGTTGACACCCACTGGCGGGTCGTGAAATCCATTACATGGGTCATAATCATCAATTTTTTAAAAATCAAGATAGAACAGAAAAAAAAAAGATAGAACAGAATAGAAAATATCAAAGTGCAGCAACATATACCAAGCATCTTTTCAGTACTGTGTTGTGATATAGTGAGTGAGTGAGTGTGTGTGTGTGTGTGTTTATTTTATAGTGGGTCATGGGCCTAAAAGCTTGAAAGTCACTGTTCTAGAATACTGCATTTAAAGAATCCAGAGAAAGGAAACACAGGCATGTCCCCAGGGCCCCCTTGAGTACAGAAGCCGACAATGGAATGGTTGCCCCAATTCTCAAGGAGTTCAGAGAAGGCTGTGAGGGGCCACGGTCATTTCAAACAAGAGGCCCAGGGAGCCCGAGCGGCTCACTCTGGAACACCTGGCCAGTACACGTACTGAGGCCTGCGCTGTGGACCTTTAAGCACCACTGGCCCGTGCTTTCACGTTTCCTGTCCACGCGCAACAGGCACTTTCAAGCCTCCTTTCATCTCTCCAGTGCCTACTCTGTGGCAGGACTGCGGAGGCAGCAGGAGCCACCCTGCAGGCAGACAGCACCCGAGCTCAGCCCCCAGGGCTGCGGCTTACTTACCCCATAGTCAGGACCACCCAGCTCCTTGATCCGGGCCTCCCAGTGTCCCTTCTCTCTTAGCAGCTTGTTAATTTCATCATTCAGGTCACGAATTCGGAATTCACCTAGACCAGCTAGAAAACAAAAACGTCCTATCGTTTCTTGAAAATACCAGTCGATGTTGTAGCCTTAAGAATGAATGTCAACACCTAAAAAGGTGCATAACACAAAGATACTATTTCAATTTATAAGAAAACCCACCCACACCGAAATCATGGAAGGGCAACAATCGTGCACAGTTTCAGCAGTGCTGGGGGGGAAGAAACTTCATCCTCATTAGCAACCGCAGAAATACAAACTGAAGCAATGCTGCAGCTCCATTTATACCACCACTGAAACAGTAAATTCTTAGAGGTGGGGACACAGCGTCCAATCAATGTCAGCCAAAATGCAGTGAGGCAGCGTCAGCATTAGGGTTGGCGGCAGTCTGTGTTAGTCTAGTCCTTTCAGGAAAGGGCTTGTTCCCACCTTGTTAAGTGGGAACATCTTTGACAAAGACTAGGGCCTGAGAACTGAGCCTAAGGGACAGATTTATAGTCTTTATTTTTTACTTATTTTATGGCCGCACTGCGCAGCACGCCGTATCTTACTTCCCCTACCAGGGATCGAACCTGTGCCCCCTGCAGTGGAAGCGCGGGTTCTTAACCACTGGGCCGCCAGGGAAGTCCCTAAGGGATGGATTTAAAGGGATGACGACAGGGAGTTTGCTGAGGTGTTGTTGTCGGCGGATGGGAGCCGGGAGCAGTTGGGGCTATTCCAAGGGAGAAACCCTCCCCTTCTCCACTGAATTGCTTTTGTACTTTGTCAAGTCAACTGACCACATACGTGTGCCCCTATTTCTGGACTTATTACTCTGTTCAACTGGTCTGTGTGTCTATCTTTCACCAATACCCAATTGTCTTGAATACCTTTAGCTTTACATTAAATCACGAAATTAGGTGTTATGAATACTCCAATTTTTTTCTTTTTCAAAACTGTTTTGGCTATTCTAGTTCCTTTGCCTTTCCATTTAAATTTTAGAAACAGTTCGTCAACATAAACCAAAAACCACTGCTGGGATTTTGACTATGATAGATTTTGAAAAGAAAAAGAATCGACACCTTTCCTATATTGAGTCTTCCCATCCACAAACACTGTCTATGTCTCCATTTGATTGGTTCTTTGACTCTTTCATCACTGTTTTATAGTTTTCAGCATACAGATCATATATATATTTTGTTAGATTTATACCTAAGTATTTCTTGTGTTTTGATGCTTCTGTAAATAACACTTTAATAAAAGTTCTAGTTCCAAATGTTCACTGCTAGTACACAGAAACAGAATTGATTTTTGTGTATTGACTTTCTATTCTGTGATCTTGCTAAACTCATTTATTCATTTTAGAAATCTTTCTGTAGATTCCTTGGGATTTTCTACATAGAAAATTATGTCACCTCAGAACAGAGCATTTTTCTTCCCTTCCAATCTTTGGGCCTTTTATTTCCTTTTCTTGCTTTATTGTACTGGAAAGGAATTCCAGTACAATACTGAATAGAAGTGGTGAGAATGGATATCTCCACCTTGTTCCTGATCTTAGGAGGAAAGCATTCAACCTATAGCTAACTATAGGTTTTTTGGTAGAAGTGCCTTATCAGGGAAAAAAAAAAGTTCCCTTCAATTCCCAGTTAGCTGAGGTGTTTTTTTTGGTTTTTATTTTTGCCTGCATTGGGTCTTTGTTGCTGCACGCGGGCTTTCGTTGCGGCGCTTGTTGCGGCGTGTGTGCTCTTCTTTGCGGTGTGCGGAGTTCTCTCTTGTTGCCGCGTGTGGGCTTTCTCTCCCTAGTTGTGGAGTGCAGGCTCCAGGGAGCATGGGCTCTGTAGTTTGTGGCACACAGGCTCTCTAGTTGTGGCAAACGGGCTTAGTTGCCCTGTGGCATGCGGGATTTTAGTTCCCCGGCCAGGGATTGAACCTGTGTCCCCTGCATTGGAAGGCGGACTCTATACCGCTGGACCACCAGGGAAGTCCCATGTGTTTTCGTTTTTTCTTGATCAGTCTGTCTGATTGGAAGTTTATCGATTTTACTGATCTTTTTATTTTTTTAATTTTATTTATTTATTTTCGGCTGCGCTGGGTCTCCGTTGCTGCTGCATGTGGCACGTGGGCCCCTGCATTGGCCGGCGGATTCTTAACCACTGCGCCGCCAGGTAAGTCCTGATCTTTTTAAAGAACCCGCTTTTGTTCTATTTTCTCTATTCATCTTGTTTTCAATTTCATTGACTTCTTCTCTTTATTATTTCCTTTCTTCTGCTTACTTTGGAATTAATTTGCTCTTCCTTTTCAGTTTCTTAGGGTAGAAGCTTAGATCACTGACTTTGAGACCTTTCTTATTTTCTTTTAATGCTATAAATGTTCACCTAAACGCTGCTTTACATGCATGCCATAAATTTTTTTGTCCCCTGAATTCTGACATTATGTTTTCATTCTCATTCAATTCAAAATATTTTCTAATCTCCTTGAGGTTTCCTCTTAGATATATGGGTTGTTTAGAAGTATGTCTAACTTCTAAATAGTTAGGAATTTTCCAGATGTCTTTTTGTTATCCATTTCTATGTTAACTGTGTTATAATCAGTGAACATACTTTGCAAAATTTTAATTATTTTAAGTTTGCTAACATTCATATTATAACCTAGAATATGCTTTATTTTGGTGAATATTCCATTTGCTCTTAAAAAAAGAAAATGTACTCTTTTCTGTGAGGTGGAGTGTTCCATAAAGGTCAACTAGGTCAAACTGATCGATATTATTGTTCAGTTCTTCTATGTTCTTACTCATTTTGTACCTACTTGTTCTATTGATTATTGAGAGAGGAGGCTGACGTCCCCAAGGCTAATGGTGGATTTGAGAATCGAGCACTTTAAACAGACAAGCTAGCTTACCATTCTGAATTTGAGCCACTTTTTTTTGAGATCTCTCCAATGATCTGTGAAAAAAATAAAAGGCAATATATTTTTATGACTTTTGAGTAAGTCTGAAAGCATAAGAAAAAATAATTCAAAGTGAGTAATGAAAAATTCTTAGAATTCTGGTTGAAGAGTCATGTAGCTACAAAAGCCATCAGAGACCTGTTCTGTAAGATCAGATTCACCCAGCACGTACCTGTCGTCTCCACTTCTCGGCTTTGGGCAGCTCAGTACACTCCGAGGCAAGGAAGGGTCTTCGTTCCTAAGGAAAAGCCAAAACACATGCTGCCGCTGTGCTGTATGAGATTACAGGCTTTGTGCAACACTCATGACTGACTCAGGCCTGAAGCCTGAAATGTCGAACAGGCTAAAGACATCTGCAGCTTCGGTTGCAGGTGCTCTTCTTCAAGCCTTATGGCTCACGCTGCAGCCTCTCCTTAGGAGAGAACTACACAGGCAAAAACATTCACTGCACTGCACCTGGTACAGGCAGCCACTGGAGACAACATAAAAGTCCAGTACACTTGACCCTTGAGCAACACGGGGGTTAACCTAAGTATAACTTACAGTCGGGCTTCAGCATCCGTGTTTCCTCCGCATCCACAGATTCAACCAAGCACAAACCGTGTAGTTCTGTAGTATTTACCGTTGGAAAAATCCGTGTATAAGTGAACCAATGCAGTTCAAACCCGTGTTGTTCAGGGTCAGTTGTTCCAGAGAGATGGCGAAGTACACTGGTTATACCCATTTCATGGCATACTTATACTACTTAGGAAATGACAGCTCTCAGTGTTTAGAACAAACATAAACATACATGCATGTCCGTGCGTATACAGGTGTGTGCGCGGGTGTGTGTATAATTAAAAAAAAACAAAAATATCCAAACAACAGTACATATCACCCCTAACCTGGCTGAGTCTCCATGAGCTAAGGTCATTACTGGTTTCAGGTTAGAGCTGCTCCTCACAGCACACCCCACTTTGTACTAGTCAGTATTAGACAGTGCTGGGATAACATGGAAACCCAATCATCATATTACAGAGCAGACAGAAGCACACGTAGTCAGATCATCACACTGCCCCAGCTACCTGGGATTCAAGTGTACAGACTCATAAGACACAGGAAAGCATGGACGAGAAAGAGGAAGATCTGGAGTCTGAAGTCTGTTCAGGAGGGAGTTGTACTGCACTTCTCCTCAATAATTTAAAAATTCATGAGGAAGATTTAAACCAACCTTTACTTTTCCCTCTTCCAGCTGAGCTTGGCGAAATCTTGCTAAGGCCGTCCTACCGGGAACAGAGGAGACTCCGTTAGATCCTGCTCGAAGATCTCTTATCATCCAAGTTCCTGGATGGGTAAATCTGCTCATGACCATACTGAATGTCAACCATCACTCATAAACATATATACATATTGCAATCAAGAAACCAGAGAAGTTATGAGTTTCCATGTTCCAAAAAGTAGGGCTTATAAGGATTTGTGTTCCTTCCACCCATACGGCGTGTAAGGACTGGACTGTGGGAAACTCTACTCATCAGGCCACTGTGGTGAGCAACACATCCAGATGTTAAAAAGACTAATATTATGGGCTGTCACTCTAACAGCCCCTGCACCACCCCAGGTGAGCCAACGTTCATCCAGAATAAGTTCTGGGAGCTGTCAGAAAACACTATGGGGAAAACAAATGTATGGGCAACTACTATACGAATACTATTTCAACACAGGTAGAGAAAGAAAGCTATATCAAAAGACCAAACAGAAATTTACAGACGAAATCGAGTTGATACGTACATGGCCTTTTCCGCATTTCGGGCCTAAAAGGAGAGAAGGGAAGAAAAACACCCATGTTTAAAGAGCTTTTTCTTTTACTTTCTAGAAAAACGTTTCATTTACTTTGTAGAGAAAAGTTCCACAAGGACACAGGCACAAGCAGAATGCCTACACTAGTGCACGAACACAGTAACAATCGCAACATCGATCACAAGATGCCCACATCCTGTGGCCTTACTTATGCTGCTCTCTCTACCTAAATTCTTTACTCCTCCACTCCCCCAAACCCCTTGGATCTGGCCACTCATCCTTCAGAATTTACCTGTGTTATCACCGTCCCAGATAATTCTTCTGTGGCCCCTTCATCCCAGCCAGGCTGCCCCGCTTTGTCTGGGTTTATACCTACCACACAATTTCCACCCAGCATCACAATTGTCTGTTCCCTGCCAGTGAAATTTGAGGGAGGAAAGACTGACTTTTACAAAGTGAGTTTTATATAAATACTGTTGCACTAATGTCAAGTCAATTATCCCTGAAACACAGTGCTAGGCACGAACACATTTTCCGGGTCGTAGTGTAAGTAGAAAGAGTACTTGCTGAGTCAAGGACTTGAGTTTCACTCCCAGCTCTCCAACTTACCATCCCTGAGAAGTTGTCTCTCTAAGCCTCAGTTCCCCCACCTTTACAGCAGAGATCATACCTTTTATCTCATAAAGATGTCATGATGATTTAATGAGGTAAATACATGAAGTCATCAGATGCTCAGCAAAAGCGAGCTCAATTTAAATCTTTTTGACTCTCCCTTTCAATGGACACAGAAACAAACTTGTCAAGTTTGTTTGGTAGATAAATGAACACACTATCTACTAAGGAATAAAACAGAGGTTCTCCCAGGAGAAGCCATCATCTTGAGGGCTGAGGCTGTGTCCTACCTATTTCATTAAAGCCTACAGATTCTAAGTATTTAATTTAATATTTCTCAATGCTTACTCCATGCTTGAAACACCACGCTGGGTACTAGGAATTTGGTCACGGTTCTTCCTTTTGAGGGAACTCATAGGAATTTCCCCCAAAAAACCATAAATCTTGGGATAAGGGCATGTACCAGGGGTGATGGAAACCCACAAATATGAATGTGTGTTGGTGACAGTTTGCCAGAAACATCCAGGCCCAGGGATCCTTCTGTCCTGCTAGGGAACGGAGACCGGCGATTCCCTATGTTTGTCAGAGTTCAGAAACAAGAGGCAGAATCAAGAGGCTGAGCCGGCTAGTATGAAGCAGTAATACGGGGCATATCCTCCGAGGGCTGGAGAATAGAAAGGGCTGCTTTTTGTCCACCGATTTCTCTCGTCCTCCGGATCTTGGGCTCATCAGTCTACAGTGGCATCCAATACACCTTCTACCATGTATTACGGCGTCGTGTGCTTCGCTTAATGAGACCACCATGGTAACCAACATGTAAGAGTATCTCCCTTGTGCCGGCACTCTGCGTGCTCCGTCGTGAGCGCTTCTAGAACAAATGAAGCAGCCGACCACCAGCGCCCGACTACAGCGATCACACCCTCCTGCGGTCACACGACGCCGGCCACTCGTCCATCCCTGGACCCCGACAACGCGCCAGACACCGCGTCAGGCGTTAAGGAGGCAGCGGTGGGAATACCCTGCCCTCGGGAAGCTCCCCGTTGGGGAGCCGGAGAGCAGACACAAGGCAAATAGCGCAGGAACCGCTGCTGGGCCCCCCACGGGACGCGGCGCCGGCCCTGCGCCTCCCAGAGCCTCGGCTTCCCGGTGGGGAACTACAGCGCGCCGTCCGGACTAAGCACGGCCGCGGACGGCGCGGCGGCGCCGAGGCTCAGCTTCCTCCGGCCTCTGGGCTCACGCGGCGCGAAGACCCCCGCGTCCCAGCCGCGGATCCTGTAACCCGCAGGGGTCCCCTGGGCGCCCCGGACCCGGCCCGCCGCTCGCCTCCCTCACTCCCCGCCCCACTCACCATGGTGCGAAGGAGGGCGCCGCCCTCAGGCCGCGCGGGCCTAGCCCGGGGAGCTTCGCCGCCCCAGGCGCGGCCGACCCGGACGGGAACTGAAGGTTCTAGGTGACCGCACCACCGCCTTCTGAGTCGGAAGGATAACTGGGAAGGACCAGAAGTGAGGGACCGGAAGCGAAATGGAGAATTGACCCGGGGAGGGGAAGAAAACGCAGGCGAGCTGCCGTAGACGGCCCTCCCTCGGCGTCTGGACCTCGCACCGACACGCCCGTACGGAAAATAGGGGCGCTGGCAGAACCGCGCTTGCGCAGTGGAATCGACGTGCCTCTAACTGGGCGCTGGTTTTGCTCTCGCGATAACAACGGCGAGACGTCCCGCGGCAACTATTGGTACTGCACACGCGGTCCCGCAGTTGTGTGTGAGGCTACCCGAGATGTGTGTGCAATTATAGGTGCGCATCCCTCCTGCCCTGTCTGGTTCTGTGAGAGCAGACACGCCCTGTGGAAGTTACTCGTCCTCATCCCTCTGAGTGGACGGGGCCCTTGGACTGGGCCCCCCCCCCCCCCCCCCGTCTGCGTGCTCTCCAGGGGCAGGAGCTGGCTCGGCCTCGCCAACCCCCACTCGCCTCCCAGGCGTTTACTTGCGGCCTGTGCTTTTTCTGAGATTTTCTCTTCCTGGAATCGAGGGGTCTGTCGGAGCTGGACCAGGGCTTGAGGTCACCCTTTTAAAATAAGAAATGTAAGGTCCAGGGGAGATGAGAGAGGGACAGTCAGTCGGTGTCTGCTGGGCACGTTGCGGGGATCAGAAGGGCCACAGTTCAGGACCAGGGAGGCAGGGGAGAGGCCACCGGTAGGGAGGTTCTGGTGGCTCCTCCCTCAGGGTGTCAGTGATGGAGCGAGCTGTGGTGTGACATTAAGGCGGGGGCCAGTGGCTACTTCAGCCATTTCCAGCGGCTCCCCCTTTGCAAGCATGGTGCTTCGCTGTGGCGACTTGCTCCGCCACAGGGCCTAACCGATGCCGGGAACTACGGCTGCAGGCGGGAAGCACAGGCCAGTGGGAGAAGCAGCTGACGTGTGTGGTTCAGGATCAGTCAGGACAGACATGTACTTGGGATAGACACCAGGAGCTCGTGCCTGAACCATGACAAGTTTTCTCCTTAAAAGTTTAGGCCGTTCTTCTAGACGCCAACGTCCCACCTCCCTGACGGCTAGGTGTGGGTTTGCCGGTAAATAATGGCCAATGGGAATTGAATGAAAGGAATGTGTGCCACTTAGGCGGTGCCCTGAAAAGTATGGACGTGCCTTTCCCTTTTCCCCTCTCTGCTGACTGGTGACTATGGGAGCAGCCACCGTGAAGGAAGAAATTAAGTATTTTGAGAATTGGGGGGGGGGTCCCCTTCCAGGCTGACAGCCACTTTCAGACTCCAAAGGCAGATAATCCTTAGTATTTGGTGACATCACTGACTTGTTGAGTCTTTGCCTGGAGCCCACTACTCAATCTTCAGTTGTATGAACCAATAAATTCCCTTTAGTGTTGCAGCCAATAGTCAGACTTTCTGGTACTTGAAACTCAGAGCATCCTTCCTGATCCACTTATCTTGCCACAGTCTGCTAAGTGTCCTTCCTCTCTAGGCTCACACTGATCCTGTCTTTGTCCACATCAACTGTCCCTGTTGCCTGCAGAACCCTTCTCCTCCATCCAGCCACCTAATCCCCTGTTCATGCCTGCTTATCATTTAAGGCAGTTCAGACAGCCTGGATTCATAACCTGATTCCAACGCTTCTTAGCTCTGTGGCCTCAGATGACATACTCAACCTCTCTGTTTAATTTTTACTCTGCTGTGAAATTGGCCTGAGTATTTACCTTCCTGTTCTCATTTTACCTCATCCACGAAATTGGGACATTTGCCTTAAGGAGCTGTGGTTTTATAGGAGACACTACACACAAAAACTGCTCAAGGCCACAGTCCTCACGGAGAGTCGCCGCGGTTTCTTGCTTCAACAGTGCTTGGACGGAACCCGGCGCTCGTCCCCCGCTCCGGCCGGCCGCTCAGAGCCAGCCCTCGCCACCACCTCACGGCGCCCTCCGATCGCCCCAAGGTCCCCGCTGCCGTTACAGCGCCACGCAGCCACCGCCACCGTTTCACCTCAGCCGCCCGCCATGACGACCGCGTCCCCCTCGCAGGTGCGCCAGAACTACCACCAGGACTCGGAGGCCGCCATCAACCGCCAGATCAACCTGGAGCTCTACGCCTCCTACGTCTACCTGTCCATGTCGTACTATTTTGACCGCGATGATGTGGCTTTGAAGAACTTTGCCAAATACTTTCTTCACCAGTCTTGTGAGGAGAGGGAACATGCTGAAAAATTGATGAAGCTGCAGAACCAGCGGGGTGGCCGAATCTTCCTTCAGGACATCAAGAAACCAGACCGTGATGACTGGGAGAATGGGCTGAATGCAATGGAATGTGCGCTACGCTTGGAAAAAAGTGTGAATCAGTCACTGCTGGAACTGCACAAACTGGCCACTGAGAAAAATGACCCCCATTTGTGTGACTTCATTGAGACTCATTATCTGAATGAGCAGGTGAAATCCATTAAAGAATTGGGTGACCACGTAACCAACTTGCGCACGATGGGGGCCCCCGAATCTGGCATGGCACAGTATCTCTTTGACAAGCACACCCTCGGAAATAGTGATAATGAGAGCTAAGCCTTAGGCTGGCTTCCCGTAGCCACAAGGATGACTTCCCTGGTCACCAAGGCAGTGCATGCATGTTTGGGTTACCTTACCTTTTCTGTAAGTTGTACCAAAATATCTACAAGTCCTTTCCTTAGTACCATTCCTTCAAATAAAGTAATTTGGTACCCAAAAAAAAAAAAAAAAAAAACTGCTCAAAACAGATCTATGTAAAGTTCTCAACTATTTCAAATACAAAAGCCCCATGCACTACAGTCAGATGTAGTGTGTGGGCTCACCTAACTCCCATGTACCGTCAGCTGGCCAGGCTCAGGGGCTTGCAGGGCTTTGTAAAAGCTCTCTTAGGGGCTTCCCTGGTGGCGCAGTGGTTGAGAGTCTGCCTGCCGACGCAGGGGACACGGGTTCGTGCCCCGGTCCGGGAAGATCCCACATGCCGCGGAGCGGCTGGGCCCATGAGCCATGGCCGCTGAGGCTGCGCGTCCGGAGCCTGTGCTCCGCAACGGGAGAGGCCCCAACAGTGAGAGGCCCTCTTACTGCAAAAAAAAAAGAAAAAAAAAGCTCTCTTAGCCTTTAAATCACTGTTTAAGATCGACAGGCCTGCCCTTACTGTAATCCTCTCTTGTTTTCTATGTCCACCTCCACACCCACCTCAGGCACAGGTCTGGCATGGAAGATTTTATGGCTGAATAAAGGGCACGTACAAGGCTGTGCTGCCTTCTGTTCGGGCCAACAGCCCCAGCTGATGCTGCTTCCTAGCGACCCTGTGTGCTGTAACAGAGTTTTTGTAGTAAGCGTCTCTGTACTCATATCCTAGTATCAACCACCCATATGTCTATATATTTTATCTATATATCCACAGTAAAACTGTAAAAGATGCTAAAACTAGGAGATTCACTATCAAGGGATGTGTGCTCTGGAGGAAAAGCCAAGGGTGTGGGTAGGCAGCCCTTTTCTAGTGTCTCAGAAGGATTAAAAGGACAGATGGCTTTTGGAAGAGATTAGGTGTGTGACTCATGGGTCCCTTCAACCATTTCAGCAGAAGCCAGGAAGAGAGAAGGGATTATCCAGAAATGATCTGTGGAGAAACCTCTTGTGTAACACAGTGAATTCCCATGACATACACAGGAGACCCCCCAGGCTGAACATTTTACACCAGCAGAACCGCTGCCAGCTTGGACTTCGAGGGACAGAGAGGAAACAAAACGAAAGGCTGTTCAACTTCCAAAATCGTAGGGGCAGCAAACAGACTGATGAAAGTAGGCAACCGTATACCAGTGCCACCCTTCATGGGAAAGAATGGATGGCTCTGGGGGAGGCAGCTCAAGCAGAGGAAATGCTCAGGCCTTAAAACGTAATACTGTTGGGCTTCCCTGGTGGCGCAGTGGTTGAGAGTCCGCCTGCCGATGCAGGGGACACGGGTTCGTGCCCCGGTCCGGGAAGATCCCACATGCCGCGGAGCGGCTGGGCCCGTGAGCCATGGCCGCTGAGCCTGCGCGTCCGGAGCCTGTGCTCCACAACGGGAGAGGCCACAGCAGTGAGAGGCCCGCGTACCGCAAAAAAAGAAAAAAAAACCTAATACTGTTTGCCCTGCTGGATTCTGTAACTGGTTGAGACCAGTGATGCCTTTTCCTTCCACTGCCTCCCATTGTCAAAGGTGGTGTCCTATGGCTCCCACTGATTTGGGGGAGCAGATAACTTTAAAACAAGTTATAAAACCGCAGACAGGAGTTTTGCCCTGGGATGGATCATACCCAGATCTCACCCATACCTGACTTAAGACAGTGAGATTGGGGACTGTGGAGCCGATGACATTTAGATGAGACTTAAAGACTGTGGTAGGCTGACACTCTCAGTGATGTCAGGATGAGGTGAATGCATTTTGCATGTGAGATGGCTGTGAATCTTGAGGGAACAGAGTGCAGCCTGAGGTAGTAGCATACCCTCCCCCTTTATGTACGTGTCCTGATCCCCAAACCCTGTGAACGTTACCTTATATGGCAAAAGACTTTGTAGATGGGAAAGTAATACAGTGGTTGATTCCTTGTAATCAGAATAGATGTTGGAACATTCTGTTCTTAGGGGAAAATAAGGATGTGACAATATGAGAAAAAAATAATAAAAAATAATTCATAAAAGGCCATCACTTTGTAATTTTGGTAAGAAAAGGCAAACGTTTACCAAAAAAGTTATGGATACTTCTGATTATACAGGTGTGTACCTATTTTGCCTGTGAATAAGTGAATAGAAACGTATCAAACAATCCAGAAAATTCATAAACTATACAAAGAACAAAAAGCACGCTCAACACCTGTGGCCTACTATAAAAACATATTTTAAGAACCCTTCGTTTCTTGAAAAAAGGGTTCCAACATTTAAAATGTCTGAAAGATAGTAATTAAAAGAGACTCATCATGTACTAATGTATTAAGAGGAACTGTTCTGAAAGAGGATTCAACCTCACTTCTAGAATCTCAGGTTTTAATCGACTTTGCGCTTCTGTGCCCCACACTAGAGTTAACCAGCCAGAAGTACCAGAAACTCCCATGCTCATGAGGAGATGGCATTCTTTTGGGTTTCACAGGAGTATTAACATCCAAGAAAAGAATAAAAATGGAGTATGGTAAAATCCTTAGGAAGGGGTATGACTGGAGCATCCCAAAGTTATAAGAAAAATTTTAGTTATTAACAAAACTTTAATCCATTATATTTGTAGTGTTTGTTTCAAATTGTCAAAGCCAAATCGCGTTTCTAACCAAAGTTTAAATTGTGAACTAACTGGGAATCAAGATCTAAATGCCCAAGAAAAACTGATTTTCAAAATGTGGCTCAGGTTTAGCCAAGAATGCATTAAACACGCTTTAGAACAGTAGACGGCTCCCCCTGCGCACCCCAGCCCTGGAGTGTCTCCGCGGCAGAGCAGAGCCAGGGAGCTGCTGTCATCCCTGGTGGGACAGGGCTCTTCTCCAGTTCCCTGCAGCACCACCTCCTCCACTTCCCAGCTCACCAGCTTCACCCACATCAGCTTTTGCCTTCCAGCCTCCAGAGTTAGCGGCTGGACACTAGGTGTCCCAGAGCTGGCTCATCCAGTCCCATTTCAGACTTGCCCAACACTGAGAGGTATTCCTCTCAAGTGGCATGCAATCTGGTGACACAGCAGGAAGAGTTTGAAAACAAACAATAGGTATCACTGATTATTCTACCAAGTGCTAGGCCCTCTACCAACAACGTCTCAGGTCATCCATCATAGTGATTCTTCAGTATAGGTTTTTTTTCCACTTTACAGATGAGCTTAGAGCTACTGGCTCAGTTTCAAATACGAGTGAACAACTGACCTAGAGCCAAGATTTCAATGAGGTCCAACACCACAGCCCATGCTGCCTGCACGATGCTACGTAGCTTCAAACACGAGCAAGGCCCTGCTGCTAAAACCAGAAGGGTTTTGGAGGCCTGGGTACAGAGGCACCAATAACCCTTGGGGGAGGTGAGAGATTACTTAGCCCCGGTTTTTAGAAGTCACACATAACTCCTGGGGTCTGTGACTGAAAACTCTGACCTCTGTCTTATCTGCTCAGGTTCACGTTGTAGAATATTTCACCCAAAACATTAGCGGATAAGCAAATGGTCTCAGCTTGGAGACGAGTGTCACCTCATCTATGGTAAACAGACCATATCATTTGCACAGTTTCACTTTCCCAAATTAAAAATACCACCTGGAGGCAATGAAAGAAATGCCCATACCTCTATATCAGCCAGAAATCTTCTCCTGACCTTGAAACATTCATCCAGGTCTAATCAGTTCTTGGTTCGAAGGCTCCCCAAAGCTCCATGATCAAATAAGGCAGCCTCATAAATGGTAGGAACATCACCTAAGCATCAAGTACTGAGAAAATGTGCCTAATGCATGAATCTCTGTGGCCTGACCAGGAAGTATAAATGTAGGTTGAATGACACGAGTTCCCCCTTCTCCTTTTGGGGAACTGCTCCCCACTCCTCCCCACATGCATCCACCTTAAGTGGAGGCCCTGAATGCAATAACCTCGCTCCAATGACTACCACGACAGGGGGCACAAGAGGGCAAGCTAACTGCAACTAGTAACATGTAAACTGAACCTGATGGAAGTGGATGGCTACCGTGGGAAGGAAAAGGCTCGAGGGAGGACGACTACAAGCGCAGGTAGCCATGCTTATGAAAGAAGTCCATCTCAGTGAACTGGGGGAAGTCCTACTGAGAAGTCACTGAATTCATTACCTCTGCCACCAAATTATCTTTGCCCAAGCTTGGTGACGTAGTCGTGTCCTCTGGGGAGGACAAGAGTAGTCAGGTTCCAGGCCATGGTTCACTTCATGTTGCGAAGTGTCTTCCATGAAAAACGCAATGATGAAAACGGGGAGCCCGGACGGACGGCAGCTCACGCACACTGCTCAGTGCAGCTGCCTGTGGTCGCCTCAGGCCCACTTAGGAAGTTTTTCAAGCGTAAGAGTAGAAATGGAAGTGTGAAAAAGACGTTTATGATTTTGAAGACACTGCTATGACCATCCTTGCCATCACATACGTATCAGCTAGCTCAGAAGACAGGTTTGACACCACAACTTGCTACCAAAACCTTTACTAAGAGATTACAAGTAGTTAAATTCCTTGCCAAGGTTTGTGGTGGAGGTGGAAATGGATAGATGGGAAGCAGTTATGTTTAGTGAATGCTCTTTCAGTTCTATGGCAAGCAGAAAGGATAATTACATGTACATAAACCACTGTAATTTACAGCATCAGCTCTGGACTGAGCTGTTCTCAAATTCCAACCATGACACTGAGGCCATGACGTTGCTTCCTTATCCCGGTAGCTGTCAATCCAGCGGCACCCTAGAATCACCGGGAAGCTTATAAAATACTGCTCAGGACCCACTCTGAGAAATTCAAGCCAAATGCCAACATCTCATAATTCTAGTAAAGAAGCCCCTTAACACCTACTCCATAAAACTGCTGTTAGGACTGACGCTTTTAAACGGCTTTAGCAGTTACATGCTCTGCATGGCATGCACTTAAAGGTCAGAGATGTAGCCCTTAATACTTCAGGTCACATAGAGCAAATGGAATGCCTAATGCTTATTACATATCAGAGTCCAGTACAAAAACAATGTAGTCAGAATCTTTTGGAGAACTCACACTTTCTTCCAGTTTTAAAATTATGGAATTAAGGGACTTCCCTGGTGGTGCAGTGATTAAGAATTCTCCTGCTAATGAAGGAGACACGGGTTCAAGCCCTGGTCTGCGAAGATCCCACATGCCGCGGAGCAACTAAGCCTGTGAGCTACAACTACTGAGCCTGTGCTCTAGAGCCCGCGAGCCACAACTACTGAAGCCCGTGCGCGTAGAGCCCGTGCTCCACAACAAGAGAAGCCACTGCAATGAGAAGCCCGCACACTGCAACGAAGAGTAGCCCCCGCTCACCACAGCTAGAGAAAGCCCGCGTGCAGCAAAGACGACCCAACGCAACCATAAATAAATAAGTAAATAGAAAGATAAACAAAATTTTTTTTAAAATTATGAAGTTTAACTTAACACGGTTGCAACCAGTACTAATTCATATTAAGGCAAACACATCCCAAAACAGGGAATAAGAGACAGATGATAAAAGACAAATATGTGCTGAAAACTTCTTTGACAGCCCCAAATTCTCAAGATTTTGCTTCCAACACTTAGAGTAGACAAGGTTACAAATGTACTTGTAACAGACAGCATGTTCTGAATGTATTCTGGAAGAGTAAACCACCCCAAAGCCCTGTGCTACTAATCAAGGTAAACGTGCAGTTTTTTGTTCTGCACTGGACTCCTGAAAACACAAAACACTATGCACAGGGGCCTCGGATGTTACCAAGTCACTAACTTCATTCCATCACTGTGGCCTTTCACTGCAACACAGCATACAGGTTTTGCGGGGAGGACTGGAATTCCTGACTTATCTACGGCAGGGAAAGGGAAGAATCTTCTCAGTTGCTTTTTTTTTTTTTTTTTTGCGGTATGCGGGCCTCTCACTGTTGTGGCCTCTTCCGTTGCGGAGCACAGGCTCCGGACGCGCAGGCTCAGCGGCCATGGCTCACGGGCCCAGCCGCTCCGCGGCATGTGGGATCTTCCCGGACCGGGGCACGAACCCGTGTCCCCTGCATCGGCAGGCGGACTCTCAACCACTGCGCCACCAGGGAAGCCCTTAAAGTGTCAAAGCAAGAATGCACCGACCAGTAAAATTAGCATTTCTAAAATTTGTTTTGCTAGATAAGCAGTAAGATGCAGGCTCTGTGGTTCGTCACAGCTAAAAACTATTAACAGTGTGGCTTTCTTTGCTGTGTGTATCTAAATTAGATGGAATAGAGAATTAAATGAGCTAGCCACCTGCAGCTAGGTGGACTTGATTCTCCTGGGGGACAATGTCTCACTGCCATGATTTAGAAGCCAGGAACCTGACCTCCTGACCCTGGAACTGCTACATGCTAAGGACAGACTATTCCATGAATAATTTAACATATAAAATAATCAAAATAACTGAAGCTCAACAGCCACAATCTTCCCAGACAAAATCCTTCAAGGCACTCTTTTCCCTACAACTTCAACAGAAATTTGACTATTTCTATTAAGAAAATCAACTTTTCCTTAATGGGTAATACTCAGTATTTACCGGGAACCTCAAAACCACGAAGGGCACTGTATCACTCGGTACCACCTGGCTTTGCCGGACCAGGGAGCAACAGTCTCCATTTCTCCCAACTGCGCAACAAGTTTACGAACTCAAGTCAACATCTGCACGGGGGCAATAAATGCTAAAAGCCTCAGCGGACGGGTGATGAAGACCGAGACATTCCGGACTGTTCGGGAGAAACGCACACCGCTACAAAGAAAGAAAGAGGCTGCCTTAAATGACCGTTCTGTATCAAGAGTAAAACTGATGTAACACAACATTACACACTTGGAAGACACTCTCGCCAACACAAGTTCAAGCTGACCCTAATCACCAGGAAATAAAGGGGATATAAACCAGTGAAATGACACCAAGGAAAATCAATCAGTAAACATAGGGCACTCAAGAAAATCGTGCCAGTTTCAAAAAAAAAAAAAAATCAAGCTTATGAGGCGGGAAAAGTTAGGAGAGACTGAGGAAACGTACCAACCAAATGCAACTTACAAACCCTGACTGGATCCTGGTTTGGGAAAACTGGCTATGCAAGGCTTTTTTGATACAACTGGGGCTATCTCAACAGTTGTATTAGGGATCAGATGGTACTAGGGAAATAATGTCAAATTTCTTAAGCATGACAGTGGTATCGTGATGCTGAGAGAGGACATCCTAGTTCCCACAAGATGCATGCCAAAACAGTCACACCTACAACTTACTCACAAACACCTCTGGACAACTGTTCGCTGTTAAATCTAGGGGTGGGGACACGTAAGTGTTCACTGTACTGGTTATTCTAAATACCACTTACAAAACCCTTCAAAACAGGCTTGTAGGCAAGAGCTCCTCCTGGTCCACTCACTGAAGTCCCTGATCAAGAAGCTTCAAGAAGTTGAGGAGAAATAGCTATTCTACAAGTACGCAAAACGGAGGCAAACGCTAACAGGTGAAAGATGCTACCTCCAAACAAGCCTCACTTTTGACAAAACCATTCATGTATCAAGGCAACGTTACTATCTGAAAACTGTTTTTAAAAAGTAGCCTTAAGGACTTCCCTGGTGGCGCAGTGGTTAAGAATCTGCCTGCCAATGCAGGGGACAGGGGTTCGAGCCCTGGTCCGGGAAGATCCCACATGCCGCGGAGCAACTAAGCCCGCTCGCCACAACTACTGAAGCCTGTGCACTCTAGGGCCTGTGTGCCCCAATGACTGAACCTGTCTGCTGCAACTACTGAAGCCCACAGGCCTAGAACCCGTGCTCAACAAGAGAAGCCACTGCAATGAGAACCACACGCACCGCAACGAAGAGCAGACCCCGCTCTCGCCAGAACTAGAGAGAAGCCCACACGCAGCAACCAAGACCCAATGCAGCCAAAAAATAAATAGAGTTAAAAAGATATCTAAGGAAGCATTAAAAAAAAACACAAAGTAGCCTTAAAACCAAGTCTGACAGCAAAGCATTAAAAGCCTACACAAAGTGCTCATTGGCTCCTAGCAATTAGCTCAATATCCCTGTAAAACACATTTTCTCACTGGACTTGTTCAGTCATCAAGGTCAATGCAAAGAAATGCTACCTTATGAAAGCACACTTCGTGGTCTGTTTCAAATAGGTCCTTAATTATGTGCATCAAAGGGTCTCGAACAAAAGGAAACTGCTAGGTACTACAAACGCAGCGCGCTACGTTGCAACAAAGCAGTTTTAAATATCTCGTTTGCTGTTTTATGTTTTCCACTTGAGGTTGGAAACACTGGGGGAAAATAACCTCATGTGCACTGGCCCCCAACCCTGAATTTAATTACATGTAACAGTGATGTCTTTGAAAACAGGGCTTCCCTTACGCTGTCTCATGCTTGTGCTAGAAACTAAAAAAAATTCTAACAGAAAGTAAGCTTGTACTCAAAAGGAAATGAACCCATGTCGTGATTTCATTTTCTTGCCTACTCTGGACTATTAATTTGACCAAGCTGGAATTAGCACAGCACAGCTGAAACACCAAATCTTAACACTGCAGTGATACACCAACACAAACTGACCAGACTTTACATGGAGGGTGAAAAATGCACGATACATCCAAGGTGAAATCACATGGCGGTGTGAAGGAGGAACAAATGAACTAACCTGCGGAAGCATGTGCCACTAACTGTGTGTTGTTTGGGGTGGGGTGGGGGGGACCACAAAAAAGTACAGAGGGCATAGGGTCGGAAGCTTACTTCAAGTTCCCGGCTCTAGGCACCCTTCAAGAAAGTTAAGCTTCTAGTAACTCACCTATAAAGTGAGTTTATTAAACCAGGTAACTTCGAAGGTCCATCTCAACTCTAGCTCAGACCCTAGGAAAAAAAGAAGGAATCCAGCATTTCAGATCCCCCTAAAGCCCAGGAAAAATATGAAATGCTAAAACAGCAATGGTATTAGAACTGTTCAGAATGAACACAGAGCTAAAGGCCATCATTATAATGAATGGATTAGAACGAATTAAATTTTCTATATCCCTGCAAAACAACTGACCCCAAAGTATCTGAAGCCTGTGCTTCCATGTAACAGCTATTTTTCATTACTGAAGACTTAACTTAGTACAAAAAGAAAAGTCCAAACTGTGAGCTTTCAGTCCTCCACATTCCCCTGTTTAATATGGCATTTTGCACTATATACATTAATGAACATCTGAAACAAGCAGAAAGAACTTGAGCCAAACTCCCCTTCCTCCTCCAGCTTTATTGGATAGTTTAAAGTTACACTTCTAGTTTCTAGGACTTCAGTCGCTTTTACCATCTGACCTTTAAGAACTGATTACAACAAGTGAAACACAGTTGTCTAAGTGATACAGTATACAAAAATAACATCTTCATTTCTGTGAAAATGCACTTCTCTGCAATTCCTGAATAGCTCCAAATTATGCTAGCTCTGAGCATAGATGTTTACTCTGGGTTTTAGATTTAGTCTTTGAAAAAATGTGTTCTACACCTTTGCCATCGCCATCTGTTTACCCAGCATCAACGCTGCGGGGAAGTTGTTCCTGTTCAGGCTTTTATCCCAAGTTTTCTTGCACAGCCGTTAACACGCATGTTTGGTTTTTATTTTGTTTACTCCCAGTCAACTGTATGTCCTATGTAGGGCCTGATACAGATGTTACTTGATGTTATTTAACAGCTACTGAGGTCAGACAATCCAAGGCAGTCATTATGCTAAAATTAAAGTTATTTATGGAAGAGCTCATGGACGCTTCCAGGATTGGTTTTTACCTCCTACATGGGAACATATTCGAGAAACCCAGAATGGGCTTACTGGTCTGACTCAACTCTTCCCATTCATCAATCCCTATTCACCAGTGGCGCGGAAAGGGGGTTCTTTAACAAAGCATTATACGTAACACCTCTACCAAACTAAACATAAACTTTTTTTTGTAGTTAAATGCAGGAAGTCGGTTTTTTTCCACCCCTTTCCTCCTTTTACACGGCAAGTAAAGCTCACTGGCCTGGGAGTAGCCTCTATCTGCCAACCTTTGGCCAGTGAAGAGGATTCAATCAGAAAAGGAGGGGCGACAGAGGACAGTAATTAAGCCGTGGCCTCGATCGTGCACTCCCGTGCAAGGTGCCCTGACTCGCCACAGCGGTAACAGTTGACTTCACTCGTCTTGCTGCAGTTGATGGCTACATGACCAGTCTCGCCACACCTAAAGAAAGGAAAGTAGAACAACTTCATAATAGCGCTCAGAAAATGCCCAACTGGACTGAAGCAATAGTTACTGCAGAACAAAAAGCAACAATAAACCAGTACAGTTTTGTTTTCAGGACAGTAAGTCTTATTATCCCCTAAACTAAGACCAAAAAGGAGGAATTTGATAGCGAAGCTACCCAATTGTGCAGCCTAAGGCATAAAACCAAAACCTTTGCCGTAAGAGTCCAATCGACAACACAACCAAATCACTGGCCAATGTTATACTTTCACACAAATTAACCCCTAAGATTTCAGTTATATACATATCAAAACTTATATAAAATTTTACACTTTCACGTGTACGTATTATTATATGTCACAGACAGGCAGAGTCTTCTGGTTTCATGACAAAAGATTTGTGTGTATGAATTACACGGTTTTCTACAAAGTGTCTGAAAACCCCAAATTATTATAACAGAAAATTTTTTTTTGGTGGGGGGGGGCCCCCACCCTGCACAGTAGGCGGAATCTTAGTTCCCTGACCAGGGACCAGACCTCAGGGACCAGACCCATGCCCCCTGAAGTGGAGGCACGCACGGAGTCCTGACCACTGGACCGTCAGGGAAGTCCCAACATTCTTATTTTGAGACCATTAAAAATTCCAAAGTTGTGCCGCGTGCCGCCCAGCTGCTATAACCCACCAGGCATCACGGTAGGACACTGCCCAAGGCAGACAGTTGGGCTACGCAGGCCGGAAACCTCTCCTACGGTCGCAGCCACCTCAGGGAATGTACTACCGCCACGGCCCTCCCATTTACAGCCAACTCACTCTCCAGGAGCCCCTGCAATGAGCTCTCCGCCAGCAGCACGCCAGCAACTCACCTATAGCACTTCACTTTGGTGCAGTCTTTCTGAATGTGTCCGAACTCTCCGCAAGAATAGCACTTCTGCTCGTCTGCGTGGTCACAGTCGCGGGCCAGGTGGCCGGGTTTGCCGCAGTTGTAGCAGCACTGCTCTCGCTCCCGCTTGGGCTCCTTGCAGTCCTTGGCAATGTGACCTCCCCGGCCGCAGTTATAGCAGGCTTCAACAATAAGGAAAAGAAGCAGACCAAGACTATAAAACCTTACAGACGCCGCTACACGTCAAACCACACAGCACACACCCTCAGAGGTGGAAAATGTCTTCCAACGCAGTAGAGCGTGCTTGCACGGAGAGGAAGTGTTAAATGCTTACCATCCTCCTGCAGATCACAATCCTTGGCAAGGTGACCAGACTCACCACAGCGGTAACAGATGTCTGGAAGCGATGAGGAAACAAACTGGAAACCTATTTTGGGCAGAAACAAAAAGAATTTGGCTATTTAGACCAGTCTTGATGCTTACGAATACTGAAGTACTTCAAAATTTTTTATTCGACAAAAATACCTCTATCCGAGGTAAAACCACCTCTGCCACGGCTTCTCATTCCACGACCACGGCCCCCACCAGTGGGGCATTCCCGGGCCCAGTGGCCAGATCGTCCACACTTGAAGCATTCATTACTGCTCATGGCTGCAGCCAGATCTTCAAAACATTAAAAGTGACAACATTAAACCACTTGAAATTACTTTTAGCTTTTATTCCCCGTTTAGTGTATTTCTGGATAATTATTCTGGAGAAAAAAAAAATATTTTTTCTAACCAATATATTGGTTAGAAAAACAATCACATAACTATATATGTAGGCATTATATATCTATTATGAAATATGTTAAAAGTGAAAAACACATTGAAAACATGTATTTTCAAAAAACTTGTGATCTTTACAATCATTAAGATTATGCATACATGTTAATCCAATTATTAATGAGATGGCGGGACTTACAGGGTTAGTATCCATGAATATCCACTATTAGAAATAATTAGTAATACCTCATTCCAGGTCCAACTTAATGGACATTTTCATGGTTACAAGCCAGTAAACTTTATTGTGGGCAACTGGAAGTCATTTACTGGTTATAAAATTGGAATAACCCAGTGGGGCTGTAGTATGGATTCTGGGAGTGGATGAAGAAACGCTCTCCTCTGCGCCCTTAGCACCTAACACGGTGCCTAATGAAACTGCAGCACTACGCGCTGATTCAGTATTTAGAGCAGATGCGCTAGAAGAAATGCAGGCACTTTTGTCTCTAGATGACAGGGTATGCTAAAAATATTAGAAAAAAGACAAAGAGGAACACCAAAGTAAAATGCCAGTAGCACTGGGACCACTTTTTCCCTCTTCTATTCTCCCATTTCCAAATTTTTCTGTAATTTTACATTTAAAACAAGGTTACTTGGAATTTCATAGTAGACCCCTTTATTGGTTATTGTTTCAAAATAAAAGCAAAACTCCAACTAAAGCAAATGCATTTTACACTTCTTATGTAACAACCTAAAAATAAGCACGGGCTATTCCTAGAATAGAATGGAATGGAATGGAATAGAACAGAATGGAACGTTGCAGGACAAAGTCCCAGTAAAGTCGCCTTTAAAAAACAAACTAGTTAAAAACAATGTAACCTTTACATTTCCACACTTGCATAGCTCAACATTTTTACCCTTAATTCCAGTGTCAAACAATGGTAAACAAAGTTTTAAAAACACGTTGTAGAGAAATCTAGTGACTAAAAATTATGCTCAAGTTGCAAGTCTCCATCATCAAATATTGAAAAGAACTCATTACCTATCCCAACTCTGCAATCAGAGCCAGGATAAATCTTCAGAGGAGTCTTTCTACCAGCCCTTGCCACTTGCCATATAAACTTATTATCAAAAGGGGGTAGGGGAAAGTGCCTGAATGCATAATGCACATTTCTAGTCAGATGAAACCAGTCAGCGAAGATTAAAAACGTATTCTTGCGAAATTACATTTGCCTTCTTATACGGGTGCTGGCATTCTAAGTCATGTGGAGGGCTGGTTTCCACCAGAGAGAATACTCATGACTAAAAAACGAATGGCACATAAAATGATCACAGAAAAAGGCAGCTTACGGTATGTCGTCCTCCCCTCAACCCCATTTTCATTTTGCATCTTCTGTTTACTCGGGACCAATTTGAGCACATTCACTCTTGGTCCCAAGGAGTTCTCTGCACAAACGATCACTTCCTTTCACAAGGTAATCCAGGCAATTTGACAAGTTCTGAGTATTTTATAATTTTCTTATTTCAATAAGATACTTATCTTTTAGAAAAATGACAACCCAATATTCAATATGCATTGTCAAAGATAAAGAAATGATAGCTCCGGGCAACCTCCCTTTTAGACTGCTGCTTTAAAAGGACCTCTTGTTTCATAATGGTAAAGTCAAAGGAAATACGTTACAATGAATCATCAGATGTTTATCAGTGTATCGAATAAAGACAGCAGTTAAAATTTTACGTTTACTTTTAGCCTACAAATATTAGTTTAAAAAATTTAGCTACTCAAGAACTGATAAGCTAAGTGTGGATTTTCCATGAACTGTTTCTCTCCCTTTGGCCAAGCCGACCTCAATCAGCTGGTCTACATTTACTCCTTTATGACAGAGAGCTCTTTAGTAACATTAACCCAACTGATTCCCACTATGTTTTTAAGGCACGCTACTGATCCTGGTACTCATCTTACATACAAATGTACTTAGTTCTAAGGTCTTTAGAGAATGGCATGCTATTATTCCTTAGGAAAACTAGAGGCGGTAAGACAAAGCTGCAAATCTATCATGGCTCCCTGACTCCCACTGCTCTAGGCTGCGAGTGTGCAGCACTGTCCTGCCCTGCCCCCACCTCTCCCGCTTGTCACCACCTTTTGCAGCCTTCCAGGGCCAACTCTATAAAAGAGCCTGACCACACCACCCAGCCTGGAGCTATCCTTAATCCCAGGGCACTCTGCACTACCATTTTGCTTTTTATCATATTCCTTCAGAGCAGACGCCGAGTAATTCACCTTTGAATCATAATACCCCATACAATTATCCTTTTAGTAGCAGTATAACAGTATTTTTAACCGCTGGGTTGTTGTTATTGGTTTTTTTTGGCGGGGGGGGGGGGGGGGGGCACCAATAGTCATTTGCTGAATGAAACCAATTGTGCTTCTGGTACAGACCCGATCCAATCCAGAAAGTACTGACAATAAAACACCTGAATTCTTGCTATCACAAGAGGTGCTGCACCATTAATTTAAAGTAGTGATGCTGAGAATTCCCTGGTGGTCCAGTGGTTAGGACTCAGCGCTTTCACTGCCGGGGCCCGGGTTCGAACTAAGATCTCACAAGCCATGTAGCACCACCCAAAAAAAAAAAAGTTAACGATGTATTTTCAACTACATACTCAATAAGGATTGAGTACAATCACTCTAAATTCAGTATGTATTTCAGATTGTCTAGTAAAATCCCCACATGTAACTGAGAAATTTTTACTCCTGGTCACTAAAATCAGCAACTGAGCCAGGACCCCTAACTTGCCATCCAGAGTCTCAGCAACATTTTATGGAATGCTACAAAACATATATACGAATTTAAAAAACAAATACCGTATTTTCACTGTTGCCAGGCAGTAGGAGAGCATATTTTTCTCTTCCTTTTGCTGCTAAAAATCATTTCTGTATCTACACCCATGTATCCTCACACAGTATAAAAAGACTTGGGGACTATAGGGCTAACCACTTAACCGAGCTTAACCACTTGCTGCGTTACCTCAAGACACCTGACCCCTCTCCTGTCTTGAGGAAGATAAAACTGATCTGTAACGAGATTACTACCAGGTGCCTTGTGCTTAACAGGTGCTCAATTTTAAAAAACGTATGGATATATGTACACTGCTCACAGTTATTCCTGCCTTTCCACTCTTCTCCCAGTTAAGTTGGATTGTAGACAGATAGATGAGCACTCAGTCCAGGGAATTCCCTGGTGGTCTAGTGGTTAGGATTCTGGGCATCCATCCTGCAAGCCGCACGACACAGCCAAAACAAACAAACAAAACCAACCTACACAGCAGGCTTGAAGTGGGCCCAACTCTGCTTATACTCAAGCTTCCCATCTCATAAAATCTACTTCCTGAGGGGAATGGATTAAAAGGGTGAATTCCTAATGACTTCACATTTTCAACAACAGGAATCAGGATCTGTTTCCATTTCGATTGCTGTGTATTGAATTTTCACTGACATAAATCACATGTAGAGATGTGGTAGGAGCACAAGGCATGCCAGGCAGCAGGAGGAGTAAGGCAGTCGAGATACGGTTTGCAAAGACGCACTGTGAGGCCGTGTAAGCCAAGCTATGAGGCCTCTTTTACAGGTACTGCACTCGTCTAGGCTTTAAGGCTTAAATCCTGGAATTGGTACCAAAATGCAAATGGTAATACAAATGTCTTCGTGAATGTAATTCTACCATATTTTCGACACTAAGAACAAAGCCAGTAAACTACTTAAACCTTAACGGCACACGGTCAAGACTAACAATGCGTTTCGACGACTAAGAGACCATGACTCTATAAATACATTTAAAATAAGTAGCAACAGGCAAGGCGGGAGTGGGGAGCGTGACATAAAGCAGTAGATAAGGATCGGGTTGGATTGTTTTCCTAACACAGCCACATCGACTCACATTTGCTGTGTCTCCAGTCACCTTCCCCAAACTCAGGGTTACCCGACTCATCCACGTTGACCTAAACTGCACTGAGACCACAGTGGAGCTTCTGCCCCTTGAATGCACTCACCCATTTTTACACCCTAATAAGTTGCTTCAGAGTTCCAACATGGTACTGAAACACTTCCAACTGTTGAAATAAAGATAAACTGCAGACAGAATGGAAGGAAGCAAGTTATACTGTGCACTACCTGCGTTCTGGCCAGAATACTGTAGAACAGAGTACAGTCCTGGGAGCAATGCCACTCACACCCATTTCTGCCTGCTCTGAAGGGTTTTAATCAGTAGCTGAATACCTACTATAAGTCAAGGATTGATAAACACATTATCTGTAATCCCTACAACCTTGCTAGTCATGTATTCTTGTCCCCATTTTACAATAAGGAAACTGAGGATCTGAGACCAAATGACTTCCCAAAGCTATACAACTACTGGGTTGGCCACAAAGTTCGCTCGGGTTTTCCCATAACATCTTATTTCTAGAACTTTTTGGCTAACCCTACAGAAAGTTCTACACTTGATCTTAGCCAAAAGGCCGAGAAGCGATTCAGAAAGTTCTAGAGTCAGGATTTCAACAGGTAGCTCCAAGTCCTCTGCAGAGGCTTTTGTTAGGTTCAAGTGATACTGTACATGAAAATGCTATCAGAAAAGCACACCAATTTAGAGAAGTCAAAATAAAACTAGAATCGATAGGTTTCTAAAAATCCACACCCACGAATGAATTTAAAGCCACTTTAGATTTTAACCTTCTTCCTGAGGCAGAACTTAGGAGTGTCACCACAGACCAAAGACTGGCAACCTGACTTCACTAGTTAACACCCTCATCTGCAATTATGGAGCAACTCCAGGCGACCACCCTACTGCACTCTGTCCTGATTAACAGAGCCCATCCACTCACAGCGTGAATGCTGGTAGCCACAAGCTCTATTTTATTATTCCAGCAGTTTTTTACAGCATGAAAATGGTGTACACTTTACTGTGAATCTCTCAACAGCATGCCCTTACTGCAGCAGCATCTCACACTGCCAGAATAAGAGTTCTATTAAGTGAGACAGTACAGAAAGAGTGTTCTCCACACAGCAGGCCAGGATGCCTTGGCATCAGTCTTCTGCTCTCCACTTACTGTCAGAAGGCTAGGAAGAGGAAAGAAGCCAGCAATTCTGAAAAGAAACTCTCACTCCTGCAAGGGGAAGAAAAAAAAAAAAAGCAAAATCTCTCTTGTGGTCAAGCGTTTAGACAACAGACCAATCATTCCAATTAGTCAAACTGTGGTTCTACTGCCTTTAAGTACCCATCTTAAGCCTCCATTTAGGTACCACAGACTTCAATCAGATTTTAAGAAAGGTAAAAAGAATCCAATCACAAAACTGTATTACAAAACTCGCTTATAATACCTTAAAAAAGATCGCATTCGGCCTGTTCCAGATGTTCAAATACAAGTGTAATAAATGCCCCTTAAGTTTTCCACTGATTTGGCTCAAAATATTTTAAAGAGACTGCACATATGAAATACCTAGCTTATCAATATGAAAAGGAATGTGGATCTTTGGTTGCTGAGAAAAACGTTCCCAGTTTATCTGCGACATATAAGTACATAAATATATACTGTTAGCTTTTTTCAAATACTGTTGCCAAGAGGTGCGATTTGGAAAAATTTTAAGTCCTTAATTCAGCCCTTGGGAACCTAATAAATTATTCCTTTTATATTCCAGTACACAGAGCTCCTTGCAGACAAGAATCAAGCTCAACAAACTAAAAACAGCATGAAACTATGTACGAGGCACTTTGTAGGTGTTTGATTAAGCCTCCATCACAGTAATTTTTAAGAAGCATTTGAAAATAACTGCTTTGCAGAGGGAAAAAAAAAAGCCTAAGAGGTAGGAACTTCTTTTCATCCATCTCTTTAGAACCTCAAAACCTTACACTCAACTTACAGGGCTTGAGCAAACGAATAACAAAGTTCTTAATTTAAATTAAGGTTAATTCACTGATGCAGAAATTAACTGGTTATGTTTCTCTCCCAAAACTGCGTCAAACAATAGGAAAAAGGGAAAAACCTGTTTTTAAAAGCTTGTCATTTGGGGGTACAAGATGAGAACGTAAATTACTCCTCCTGAAAAGAAAAAAAAAACGAATCCCGACTCTTGGCTTCTTTACCCTACCCCTTCTGTGGATCCTTCTGAATAATGCCTGAAACACACTATCTTAAGTCACAGATGAAAACTGAGCAATGTTTTCTCTTCCTAAGACCCCTAAAACCAGATGTAGTCACTTCCTTCGGAAGTGCCCTGTGGCTGCGGCCATGTGGTTAACATGTGGCAACAAGCACAAGCTTTACCCATAATAAAATCAACACCCAAACCCAAATGTGGGCCATTATGCCATTCTAAAATAGGTTTTCACGTTTGGAAAATCCAAATGGAGGTTGGCTAATTAATTTTCTCGCCTCGTTTTTAGATTAAATTGTATTCGTTTCACCTGTCCAAGAGATGATGCAAAGGTTACTGCTGCTGCCATGATTTTGGAAGTTTGACAAATTCATGCTTTTTTCTGATAACGGGGTTTTTTAAAAGCCTCCGTAACTTAAATTAGTGTTGACTCAAGAAAAGCGGGCCTTATCTGCCCCTTCCCGAACTGCACCGTAAAACAAGTAACTTAGCATGTCAATGACGATAAAAATTCAAGAAGCGAGAAGCTATCGGGAAGTAGGCAGAGCGAGTCCCGAAGACTCACGGGCCTTCCGGCGGGGTGTCCCCCCACCCTAAACGGAGGACTTCTCCAAGGCCCCACCTAAGCCCACACAGCCCCTGGCACATGGCCCGCGCCAGGCCCAGCCCCCGTGCCCCCCGCTGCTCCAGGGCCCTCCCCCACACACGGCCCCCTCCTCGCACGTTCCCGCCAAATCCACCCCCGCCCTACGTTCCGCGACCCCGGAGCCCCCGCCTCGGCCCCAAGGACGCGCGGCCTCGTCCGCGGCGAGGCTGCGGCCTGGGCCCGGCGGCCCAATTGCGGCGGCCCCGCGTCCCGGGCGGCAGGCAGGGCGGGAGGGCGGCCGGCCGCGGGGCGCAGTCCGGGGCCGGGCGGTGGCGGCCCGTTTCCCGCCTGACGCAGCAGCGGCGCAGGCCGGAGCGCGGCCGCCATCGCCGCCTCCCTGCTCCCGACCCTTCGTCCGCGGCCCCCGCACCGCGGCCCCCGGCATGCTCGCGGCCTCACCTTCGGCGTCGGAGGGGACCGCAGCGGCGGAGACTCGGACGCAGGCCGAGAAGGCGGCTCGCGAGGCAGCGGCTGTTTATTTTCAGGGTCCTCGCCTGCGCCACACGCGGGTCTGCACACGGCCCCACACACGCCGCTGCGCACGGCTCTCCTCCGCCTCGCCCACGCGGCCAATCAGCGCGCGGCGCTCGGCCGTCCAATTAGGGCCGCCTGTGGGGAGGGCCGCCCCGCCCGACGCTGCGCGTCGGGCGGGGGGCTCTTCCCCTGATCGCGCGGCCCTTCCCGCCGTGCCCCGCGTGAGGCCTTCTCGCCCCGAGACCCAGCCTCTCTGGATCGGGGATGTCGGCGTCCTGGCTCGGCGACCGTTCTGGCAGCAGCGCCGAGGGGCGCCGAGATGGGGTCTCAGGGAGGCGGCTGTGGTGCGCGTGGGGCCGGGAGGACTCCTCCCGGTGGCGGGCTCCGGAAAGCGTGTGCCCGCGGACCCTGAGCTGGCGCGGCCGGAGCCCGGCCCCACTTCCGGGGCCTCTCGGTTTGGAGAAGTCGGACTGCCCAGTCACGCAGGTGGCCGTGGCTGCGTGGGCCTGAGATTCGTTTGGGTTTTTCTGCGGCCCAGGCAGAGCCCCGGAGGCCTCGCAGCTCCCACTTGCAGGACTGATAACACCCCCTTTCAAATAAAAGTCCCTCACTGGGGAGCGGGCGGGGGTGGAAGGACGGCCCGCGACCTCGGTCCCAACACCCGTGTCACCGGAGGAGCATGTCATGAGTGACGTTCCCTGCGACAGGAGGGCCACCCGGCCTGGGCTGTCACGGTCCCGAAAAGCCTTTAGATTTTCTCCAAAAGACATTGTATATATAGCATAGATATTCTGTCATGGAGGAATAAAGTCAAACTGTTCAGTGGTAAACTCAGAAGTTACAGAATTTTGTGTCCCATTTGGGAATGGCCTTTATTAAAAACATAAAATTTTTAAAAAAGTAAGAGTCCCCAGTCTCTTGAGCCCTAAAAGGCCCTAAAATCACTTCAGTCTCATACTAAACTTGGCGTGCTCTTGAGGTTAGTCTGCGGCCCATGTTGCCTGATGCATGCGTGCCAGGAGTGTATTTTTCATTCTTTTAATGACTTACACTTGGAAAGTAAGCGCTCCTATCATTTGTTATTAAGATGTTAAAACTAGGGTGATCAGACCTTGTTTGTAGTGTTAGTTCCGCAGGTGGCTGTGTAGACTTGAGCTATTCATTTGCCCCCGGTTTCACCTCATTTGAATCCTAGTCGCAAGGCTGTATGGCTTCTTAAATCATGTTGTGAGGAGGTAGTATAGCAGAGTGGTTAAGAGCTCAGATGCTGAGAGTCAGGGTTAAACCTGATCCAAATCACTTAATTATTGTAAAGCATTTAGCAGATTGTGTTCAACATAGTGCTCAAGAGAGGGTAGCAATTATCAGAGTGGATGGACTATTTTAAGGGCCAATGATTTTTTTTTTAACTGTTGTTAATCAAGGCAATTTAAAGTAAAAATATTTTAAAATTAAGTATGAAAAGTCCCCATTTCCAATAAGACTGAGTTGCCTGGCACTTTATGCATTAAGTTACAACACCAGAGTGACCAATAATAAAATGGTATTTTGTGCTTACATAGTTTTATTACCAAGAAGCTTATACAGCTTCATGGACTTCCCCTCCCTAACTGCTGAATCTTTATAATATCTTGAGGTAAGGCGTAGTGTGGTAATTGCAGACACAACTAGTGATTTCCTAAGCCCTAACAGTGAGTCAGTGCAACACAAGAGCCTATGTAGGAAGTCCAGCCTGGGTGCCTCCACGCCATACCAGGAGGATGAATTAAAATTGTCGTAGGAACCATAAATTAACATTTTCTGACTTGATTTTTGTTTACCATTCCAACCACAGTGCTACATAAAACATCTGCTATTCATTATAGACGCAGGGACTGAATGTTCCTAATATTAAAAAATACACTTAAAAAAAAAAAAAGGTGGGTGGGGCTTCCCTGGTGGCGCAGTGGTTGAGAGTCCGCCTGCCGATGCAGGGGACACGGGTTCGTGCCCCGGTCCGGGAAGATCCCACATGCCGCGGAGCGGCTGGGCCCGTGAGCCATGGCCGCTGAGCCTGCGCGTCCGGAGCCTGTGCTCCGCAACGGGAGAGGCCACAACAGTGAGAGGCCCGCATATCGCAAAAAAATAAAAATAAAATAAAATAAGGTGGGTGTGAAATAAAGGTATTAGACATAATGTTCTTCTATAGGTTTAAAAGACTTAAGTAGAGGAATGGAAACGTAATGTGGTCTTTGCTGTTTGGCTCTGGGAGGAACAGCTAATGGCTCTTCTCTACCTGGCGTCCAGCTTTCCGCAATGACTACTCTCTACCTGGCGTCCGGCTTTCTGTAATGACTATTATTAATAGAGCCAGTCTGGTCATGAGGCATTCTGACTGACCCAGAGAAGGTCTGGGATGGAGCTGAACTACAATGACTCGTGTTGCGTGGATATGTGCCTCGGTACACCTGTTTCACTAGCGATGTTTGAAAATAAAGGGAAAAGGCCACCCCACTCAAAAGATAAACTGCCAAGTGTATTTGAAGGAAGAGGCTCCTATCATGTTTCCCTCCCCTGGAGATGTATTTTATCCCCTCCTGCCCTCCAATGTTCAGTCTAACCCAGGGTATTGTGCGCAGCATTGCAGGGGTTACAAAGGTGAGTTAAGACACAGACCGTGCCCTTGAAGATCTTGCAGGATGACACGGGCCAAAAGAAGTATTCAGTGTCCTCAAAGGACCAGCTAAAATGCTGTGATTCAGCATGATTCAGGATTCTTTCAAATGAGTGCCAGTTGAGCAGCAACATCTGCCGACTCCTAATTTCTGCCTAAAAGGCCTGACTGTCCAGCACAGGCCTTAGATCCTGCTGTTAAATGGAGATGATACTGTGTATATCCTTCTAAACCCTCCCATACCAACAGGGAAACAGTCTCTGACTTTGCTTGGAAAGTATGCAACTAAGGTTAAGGAGGATAAATTGTTTCCACCTCTCATGTCGGCTTCTAAAGCAGAAACATAGCTTACTAAGCTAAATCCTGAAATAAGAAGCAGTTATACAGTACTAATAATAGCTAATAGGTGGGCTTCCCTGGTGGCGCAGTGGTTGAGAATCTGCCTGCCAATGCAGGGGACACAGGTTCGAGCCCTGGTCTGGGAAGATCCCACATGCCGCGGAGCAACTAGGCCCGTGAGCCACAACTACTGAGCCTGCGCATCTGGAGCCTCTGCTCCGCAGTAAGAGCGGTGCGGTAGTGAGAGGCCTGTGCACTGTGATGAAGAGTGGGCCCTGCTTGCCGCGACTAGAGAAAGCCCTTGCACAGAAACGAAGACCCAACACAGCCAAAACTAAATAAATAAATAATAAAAATAAAGGCATTCCCTTAAAAAAAAATAGCTGATAGGTAATATAGAGAGAGTTCTTGTTACAGTGCCTGGCATAAAGTAATTACTATAAAGTATTATCCATCATTATTGTTATTAGCATTATCTACTGAGTGCTTACTATACACCAGGCATTGTTTATAACCTCTTTGTAAGTTTTCACAAAACCCCTGTGAGATAAGTACTTTTATTATCCCTATGGGGAAATAGGTCCAGAGAATTTAAGTAATCTGCCCAAGGTCAGAGAGTAAATAAATGACTGGGCAGGCTTCAAACAAGGGCGGCTGAAGTGCTTCACACAAAGCTTCCAGCCTCCCAGTAGTTATTGAGACTGAATCCTGCAATTTCCCATTGACTCCTTAAAGTGACAGAGTGGGGAAGGATAGCTGATGACAAGGAAAGTATGAAACACTGACTAATCATTTAGTGAGCTTTCCATTGGTTGGCTTCCTCCTCTGTGACCTTATGTTGAAACTATCTCTCCTTCTGCAAACTAACTGGTAAAAGAAAAACTTTATCTGAAAATAGTTTAAAAGTTTCAAAATAAAACCACCCATCTTTTTTTTATTAATAGAAAAGTAGATGCATTCATTTTAAAAAAGTACTTTCGGGACTTCCCCGGTGGTCCAGTGGTTAAGACTCCGTGCTCCTAATGCAGGGGGCCCGGGTTCAATCCCTGGTCAGGGAATTAGATCCTACATGCCGCAACTAAAAGATCCCGCATGCCACAACTAACAGCCCGCATGCCGCAATGAAGATCCCTCGTGTTGCAACTAAGACCCAGTGCAGCCAAATAAATAAATAAATATATATATTTTTTAAAGTAATTTCATGTCAAGCATCTACATTATTTAAACTTTGAAATACGTAGTGAATAGCAAGATAATGGTGTGTTTAAATTGTTCCCAAAGAGTATTTTACAAGATGTCTTACGTTGTGTTTTGAGAGAGCACTATACAGTGTAAAATTGGATCATGTAGCTCTCATAATCTATAAACATAATGTAATTGATTTTTAAAGACTAAATTTAAAAAGAACTATTATATAATTGGGTGAATTAGGATCTAAAACCTAGAAGGACATTTAGTCTAATCTCATAGCATTTAGTCTCATTTTAGTCTCATTTTAAATTTAAATTTAAAGAAGACCTATAGAGTTGCACAGAGTTCCTACAAGTGCTAAAAAGAACTGATGTTTCTTCAGCCATAAAAAAGAAAGAAATAATGCCATTTGCAGCAACATGACTGGACCTAGAGATTATCATATACGTGAAGTAAGTCAGAAAGAGAAAGAAATACCATATGATATCATTTATATGTGGAATCTAAAATATGACACAAATGAACTTATGTACGAAACAGAAATAGACTCACATAGAGAATAGACTTGTGGTTGCCAAGGGGGAGGGATGCATTGGGAGTTTGGGATTAGCAGCAAACTGGTATAGATAGAATGGATAAAGAACAATGTCCTCCTATACAGCACAGGAAACTATATTCAATATCCTGTGATAAACTATAATGGAAAAGAATGTGTGTGTGTGTGTATATATATATATATATATATACACACACACAAACGCACACACATATACACAACAGAAACACTTTTCTGTACAGTAGAAATTAACACATTATAAATCAACTATACTTCAATAAAATACATCTTTTTAATGTGAAAAAAAACCTGATGTTTTTAATATGAAAACAGGTGCCAGCCACATGTCATAAGGGCTGTTAGCTGTGCTCGTGCCCTGATTAGCCCAGGTAACCGCAGTGGAGTTAAGAAAAGGAGGGCCCAGATCTAATACTATACATTTCTTCATTGTGTCTCCAGCCCTGTTCTGTGGAAATGTACGCAAATGGCCATTCTAGTTTATAAATTAGTAGCTTATGAGTTTGGCAAGGATGAATCAATAACCAATTTCTCAATCTTGAGAAATATACTCAGACTTCAATTTAAGAAACGTAAACTTTAGACTCTACATTTTCATAAGGACTATGAAAATGTCCTCCAATTATGTATTATAACTACAAAAGAGAATGTCTGAGTTTATACCTGGCTGAAGAATGGCTTTTAGGTAATTAAATATTACAGTTACAGCTAATGTTCCCTTTAACCATCCCCACCCCAAGTCCCACTTCTTTCTCTTCCTCCCAATATCATGCAAATGGTATATATCCTTCTGGTCCATTTTTTATATTACGTAAATAAATGTATGTATATATTAAATGTATAAACTTGGGCAGACTATTTAAATATAAATTTTTTATAAATATGTAAAATTTATAATATTATATTGTATTATATATTCTGTAACTTATATATTACCATATGTATAAATTATATAAAATTTATATATAATCTATAATATGAATAATTTAATTATATAAATATAGGTTTATATAATTTTTATATATGGTTTATATATATCAAACAATACATACATAGTATCATATCTATCTGCTTACTTGTTTGTGTTCCCTTACAAGAACCTAAGAGCTGCAAGGCAGGGACTTTGTCTTGCTTTGTCTGTTTTCTGCTATACTTCCAGCTCCTAGAATGGCTCCCTATACATGAAAGGCACTCAAATTGTTGCTGAATGAATAAATATCAATCTTTATCTTGCTTTTTTAATTTGGTATTATGTTTCTGAGATCTGTCTATCCATATAAATGTATATACACACATATATCTGTATTCTTTTCTAGTTCATTATTTTTTACTGCTGTGTATTATAGATATACTATATTTTATTTATCCATTTCCCTAATGGAGGGTATTTATGTTATTTCCACTCTTTTGCTATTATACAATGTTGTAATAAGCACCCCTGTGTGCAGGTCTCCTCAGGCACATGTGGGAGTGTTTCTCTACGATACACAAACCCAGAGGAGAGGTGCTGGCATTGAACAGGCTGTATTTTACGTTTCACTGGTTGCCTGCCATGTGACTCTCAAAGTGGCCATACCAAAGTATACTCCCAGCTGCAGTGGCTAAGGGTGCCATGTTTCTCAAATCTTTGCCAACATTTTATACTGTGAGATGATTTAATTTTTGCCTATCTGATGGGTAAAACATGGGGTCTCTCTTGTTTGTTTGCTTCTATTGACATAACTGTAGATTCACGTGTAGTTGAAAGAAATAATACAGAGAGATCAGATGTACTCTTTACCCGACTTCCCCCAATAGTAACATCTTGCATAATACAATGTCACAATCAGGATATTGAAGTCGATACTGCCCCCTGATTCTGTTCAGCTGTCCTCAATTTTACTAGTACTCTGTGTGTGTGTTGTTTAGTTCTATACAAGTACGTCTCATGCACAGGTCTGTGCATCCATCTCTGCGCTCAAGAGACTGAACGGCTGCAACGTTGAGTTCCTGCAGAACTCAAAGACATGTATGTTATGTATATCTCTTGAGGAGGAACTAGAACTCTATTTTATTGCTGAACTATTGTTTCTTGACTGCTTTTCCTTTATCCTTGCATTCCCTCACTTCCCTTAACATCCTTAATTACTGAGACCTGTTCAAAGGCAAGCACTGTGGCCAGGCTTCGATACCAACATGGCTTAGACCCAAAATGGCTTTTCTTATGTCAAGAAAGCCATGCCTGGTTCTGTTTCTCCAGAGACCACCTGCCCTACCTGGTTACACAATCTTCAAGCATTACAATTAAAGCTGCTGTGAACATTTGTGTAAAGGTTTTTGTGTGCACGTTTCCACCCGGTATCTTGTCTTTTTCCCACATCACAGTGAGGCTGAACATACTCCATACATTTGTAGGCCATTCAAGTTTCCTCTTATGAGAAAGGCTGAGTTGCTCATTTTTTCTATTTTGTTGTTTACCATTTTCCTACTGACTTGAAAGAGTTCTTTATATGTTCTGGACACCAATCCTTTGTCAGTTATACGATGTTGTGCTTATTGATGGTTTAGTGATAACTGTTTCTCAAAGTGATGTAAAGAGTCGGAATTGATAAAAGAATTTCTGAAACTTGCATTTGGATGAAGGGACAGAGGGGTTTCATTCAGGCTGCCCACACTGCGTTTGCGGAGATGGCTGCCCTCTCCCCAACGCTCTGTAGCACCACCTTTGCCTCTGTTATATGCCAACTGTATGTTTTAATGGTGGCATGCAGGATGCCAGCCAGACAGCATCAAAGCCTCTGCCTGCTGCAGGGCAAACACCAGGCATCCTTACGTTTGCTTTTAACAAACGCATTCAGACGCGTTATTGCATCACAAACCCATGCTTCTCAGCATTTCGACCCTCGGAAGCTGCTGACTTCATGATGTACTTTCTTCACGATGCTGCCATTTTCCCCAGCGCTGCAGCCGGAATTTAGAATCCTGACTCACCCTCCAGCCAGCCACCGAGAATGCTGATTATTCTGGTATGGTCAGCGCTCTCAAAGTGACTTTGACGGGGGAAATAGCTCCCGGACAAGCCCAAGCCAGTGCAACCTCAGGTAACAGGGAGGCCTCTTCTTTCCTGACTCTCTCATCTGCTCAGCCTCTTGTTCTTTCTGCCTTGGCAGATGCAGAAGCCACGCTCCTGCAATCCTGGCCAGAAAGCTGCAGACTGTACGAGCTGGCAGAGCCTGCACTGTCCTTCTGAGCTCAGAGAGTTGTCTTTCCCATCAGCACCGAAGTCCCGGCTGGGGGGCAGCACCCACAGTGCAATGGTCTGTAGAACTGAGTTACAATTCCAAATTCAGTTTGCATTTCGATAGATTACCTTATAAAACATTCACTCACCAAAATTATCTTGATTATCTTTTATGCACGTTGCGGTTCCCCAAATTGCCAATGGAGAAACTGATACACAAAGTTTCTTATAATTTCCCCTCAACCCATAGCAAAAACATAAAGGCAGGTAATAGGATTTCGAGGAGCATGAAATCTATACCTATAAAGTGTTATACCAAATAGATATTAAAGAAAAGAAGCTTTGGATATTCAAAGGTCTGTGGTGAAGGCCAAATAGTTATAATATATGAAAATGCTTTGCAAATTCCACACTGTTTTACCAAGGTAAACTGTGATTAAGATCAATTTCTGTTAGCCTGACACACGTCATGAAATTCTTTTTCTAGGGCTTCCCCGGTGACGCAGTGGTTAAGAATCTGCCTGCCAATGCAGGGGACACGGGTTCGAGCCCTGGTCCCAGAAGATCCCACATGCCGTGGAGCAACTAAGCCCACTCGCCACAACTACTGAGCCTGAACTCTAGAGCACGTGAGCCACAACTACTGAGCCCACGTGCTGCAACTACTGAAGCCTGCACACCTGGAGCCCGTGCCCCGCAACAAGAGAAGCCACAACAATGAGAAGCCTGTGCACCGCAACAAAGAGTAGCCCCTGCTCACCGCAGCTAGAGAAAGCCTGCACACAGCAATGAAGACCCAACAAAGACAAAAATAAATAAGTTAATTAATTAAAAAAAGAAATTTTTTTTCTACACTGATTTATTACAAGTAAAGAAAATATTCTGGACACATGAATAAGCAATCATAGTATTTCTCTTGCATTTGAAGAATGATTGGAAGTAATTTTTCCCTTTATTTAGGGGTTGGTTTCCTCATTTAATGCAATAAAAGTTCTCTGGGGACTACAACTGACTCTAAAAGTTACTGGTGCTGAAGATTTATCCAAAATGAAGTCTGCTTTGAGTGGCACAGAATTCAAAGACAGCTCTGGACCAAACTGAACTGAGTGGTGAATTCGATCTTTTCTGTGCTTCCTCCTTTCTTCCTTTTGGACACTTCGAATCCACATCTAGTTTCCTAGGGATTTCCTGAGTTGACCACGGCCACTTTCTTCTCTCTTCCAGGTTGACCAGCCCCATTCCATCAGGGACTGTCATTTTATCAACCCATGCATGCTACGATAATAATCACCTCATTTACATAGCATTTCATAGTTTGCACATAAAAATTCAGTCAGAATTTATTGTGAGATTATTACGTGCCACACTCTGCTGGGCAGTTCCACCTTTGTTACATTATTTAGTCATTTGTAATCTTATTATCTGAACCTATGAGGGTTTTTTTTTTAATAAATTTATTCATTTATTTATTTATTGGCTGCGTTGGGTCTTCGTTGATGCACGGGGGCTTTCTCTAGTTGGGTGAGCAGGGGCTACTCTTTGTTGCAGTGAGCGGACTTCTCATTGTGGTGGCTTCTCTTGTTGCGGAGCATGGGCTCTAGACATGTGGGCTTCAGTAGTTGTGGCGTGCAGGCTCAGCAGTCATGGCTGGCGGGCTCCAGAGAGCAGGCTCAGTAGTTGCGGCGCATGGGCTTAGCTGCTCCGCAGCATGTGGGATCTTTCCGGACCAGGGATCGAATCCGTGTCCCCTACATTGGCAGGTGGGTTCTTAATCACTGCGCCACCAGGGTAGTCCTGAACCTATGAGGTTTAGAAATCTCATAGATTCAAGCACGACCTCTCTAGGTGGGATCTAGATATTTAAGTAGGAGGCATTAGCAGCCTAATGTTTTTCACAGCGAGAGATGCCTGGATGCTTTAGGTGGTATATGACAGGGCATCAGCTAAAATTGCGCTGTATGGTAATAAAGTGTCATCTCAAGGAGGAAGCCTCAGTTTGGTGCTTACCAACCTTTAACTCCTCTGTGACACTTTACCTACCCTGTGTTGAGTAGCCATCTTGGATGTTATCATTTTATTGTGATAACACAATATACAAGTTATGCTCTTTTCTCACTTGTACAGTAGGGTCTCCTCTTTTTTTTTTTTGGACATACACACATAGATGTTTTATTTTATGGCTGAACCATCTGAGAGAAAGTCGCAGATTTTGTACATTTTTTTATAGAGATTATAATTGACATATAACATTATATTAGTTTCAGGTATACACCACAATGATTCCATATTTGTATATATTGCAAAATGATCACCACAAAAGTCTAGTTAGCATCCTTCACCACAGTTACTCATTTTTTCCTTGTGATGAGAACTTTTAAGACCTATTCTCTCGGAGGGGTAAGTTAGGAGTTTGGGATTAACACATACACACTACTATATATACATCAGATAACCAACAAGGACCTACAGTATAGCACAGGGAACTCTACTCAATATTTTGTAATAACCTATAATGGAAAGGAATCTGAAAAAATAGATCTATATGTACGTATGACTGAATCACTTTGCTGTATACCTGAAACTAACACACACTGTAAATCAATTTTACTTCAATAAAAAAAAAAAAAAACACTTCATACCAAAACAAAAGACCTGTTCTCTCAACAACTTCCAAATACGCAATACAGTATCATTAACTATATTCCTCATGCTGTACATTCTATTCCCAGGACTTATTTATTTTATAACTGGAAGTTTGTACCTTTTGACCCCCTTCACTGATTTTCACCTACCCAACCCCTCACAACCCAGCAACCACCAATCTGTCCTCTGTTTCTATGAGCTTGATTTTTTTTTTATTTCCACATATAAGTGAGATCATGTGGTATTAGTCTTTCTCTGGCTTATTTCACTTAGCATAATGCCCTCGAGGTCCATCCATGTTGTTGCAAATGGCAAGATTTCCTCCTTTTTTACGGCTGAATAACATTCAGTGGTTTACATGTACCAAAATTTCTGTATCCATTCATCTGTCAAAAGACACTTAGGCTGCTTCCAAAAGTTTCCACTTAAAATAAGAATAAAATGTGAGTTAATCTAAAAATAAACATGAAGTAAATAAGAGCAGAGGAAGTACACAAATGTGAAGAGTCAAAAGGATAGGTGGATGTGACAAAAGGGAGTCACGGCTGTGCCAGTGGAGCCAGTGTGGAAACCTAGTGAAATCCAAAGGACCCGTCTATCGGCGGAGGAGGAGAGGAAAGTACCCAGGGCAGCATCTTCAGAGCCTGTCGCCTGGCCTGGGGTCTGCTTTTGGGCTCTGACGGGCCTTCAGGGTCCGCTGTCAGAGTAATCTGTGTGATAATCAGGGTGGAAGAAAAGAGCCTCAAGAAATACACTACTGCCATTAAACGTAAAACCCAAGATTTTCTTGAATATGGCAAGAAAGCTGTTGAAGAATCAACACAATGGTCAGCTATCCTGGAGGATTGACAATGTTTTAAATTGAGGGGAAAATAAGAGGACAGAACCAAGTTCCTGCCGCTTCCGTCTTCTGTGTGCAGAGTCTTCAGACAGAAGAAGCTGGAGCAGGGCTGGCGCTGGGGCACCCGAATGTCTGCGGACGCGCAGGTCCACCAGCTTTTCCTGCTGCCTTGCTCTTAGGGGCAGCTGTCTGCAGGGCTGTTGGGTGGGGGTGGGGAGGGGGTGAAGTGTTAGCAGAAGGGACTTTGGAGAGGTCCAGCCCCTGCATGTCGTGTATGTCTAAAAATCCAGTGTAGGTGGTAGGTGGAAGGTCTTTTTAGCCATAGGCGGCATCTCAAGTGCAGAGCAACAGACTCACTCTGTGTGTGTCTGTGTGCGTGCTCACACACACACTCCTGCATGCAGCACCTTACACGCCCTTCATGATTGGAAGAAAAACACAGACGGTAAAACCTCCTCTCAAGATAAACAACCCCAAGTGTGTTGACTGGGCCTCAGGGGGATCTAAGACCCCACTGGAGGTGAAAGTTGTCTTTGATTTCTGGTTTTTATTTCCTTATCACTCCCTTTCCCCTTCCTTACTATTATCTTTCCAGTACTCTTAGGTAGTGGCCCCAGCTGAATAGAGCCAATAAATCACTTCCCCCGGAGAGGCTAGGGGACGTCAGCCAACAGTCTTAGCTTTTCCAGGGTTTCATCCATGGCTCCTTCTTGGAGACCCCATTAAAGTCTTTGTGGTAGATTTCACGGAGAGGCTAGCAAATACAGTCTCCTCAAGGCTGTTCACATCATAACCACAGACCCTTACCTACTTCCTTCTCCTACCATCTTTTAAGACCTTTATACATTCTTCTATAAAGGACAGAACTTTGGGTTATTATATAGGGACATAAACAATAAAACTGTAGTTTAAGATCTGCAATAGGGAAAAGAAGAGAATTCCGAAAAGTCAAATCACAGGAAGTTTTGGAAAACACACGGCTTAGTTTCATGACATGATTCTAAACTGTAGACCCTCCAAGGTCAAGGGGAGGCAAGACGTGACTAAGGTTTACAGTAGCAGCTCCTAGCAGAGGCCTACAGGGGATCGTTACGGAGTGCACGAGGACTGTCCTCGTCCACACCACTCCTGAGACTGCCCAAACCGCCCGTGATCCTCAGGGCCAGCATTTCTCAGATCTCACTAGAAAGTTGCTAAGACAAGGCATCTTCCACAGGCTTTTCCTGTTTCCTAAGTACCTCCCAACACCATTCCGGTGACAACGTCACTGGCATGGGTTTTATGCTGCCTTTGCGATGATACAGCAGACAATGTGGAATCTCCAGAATCGATATTAATACAAATAGTTTTTAAATGGAACCACCACACAAAGGGAAGGCTGACACTTACCTCACCAGAGAGGGTTGTGAGTTTAGAATAATGTATGTCAGAAGCGCTTTTTACACTGTAAAGTGCTATCCATTTATTAGTTATTACTGGAATATCAGAAAACAACCCACAGGACTTTACAAAGAGTCATTATTCCAGGTCATTTTTACTCTCTATAACAAAGCACTGATTCTCCAACATTTGTGGTCAGTTAATCATTTTGGCAAAAATACCTCAAGACTTGCCATCTCGTTCACTCTTACCGTCCAATCCAAGACTTCTATGAGAATAAGTGGGAAGAATAGAGCTATTTTTAATATCCAGATATGCTATAAAAGTCACCCTTTTAGGTCTTCCCTGGTGGTGCAGTGGTTAAGAATCTGCCTGCCAATGCAGGGGACACAGGTTCAATCCCTGGCCCGGGAAGATCCCACATGCCGCAGAGCAACTAAGCCCGTGCACCACAACTACTGAGTCCGCACGCCTATAGCCCATGCTCCGCAACAAGAGAAGCCCCACCGCAGTGAGAAGCCCGCGCACCTCAATGAAGAGTAGCCCCCGCTCGCCACAACTAGAGAAAGCCTGTGCACAGCAACGAAGAGCCAATGCAGCCAAATATAAATAAATAAAATAAATTTTTTTAAAATGTCACCCTTTTATAGTGTACAGTTCACTGGGTTTCAGTACTTTCACAAAGCCATGCAACCATTACCTAATTCCAGACATTTTTTTTTAGGGCAGCTTTAGGTTCAGAGCAAAATTGAGCGGAGAGTACAGAGCTCCCACATCCCTGCTCCAGAAATACCGGCAGCCACCACTCATCTCACTATCTCCCTAGTTCTGCCTTTTCCAGCGTGCCCGAGAGTTGGAATCATACAGTTTGCAGCCTTTTCAGGTGGGCTTCTTTCACTTAGTCATACGCATTTCCGTTTTCTCCACAGATTTTCATGGTTTGATAGCTCCTTCCTTTTTCCTGCCAAATAATATTCCATTGTCTGAATGTACCACAGTTTATGTATCCATTCATTTACTGAAGGATGTCTTGGTTGCTTCCAAGTTTTGGCAATTATAAATAAATCTGCTATAAATGCCTGTGTGCAGGTTTTTCTGTTGACATAAATTTTCACCTCCTTTGGGTAAATACCAAGGAGTACGATTGCTGGATCATACAGTAAGAGTATGTTTAGTTTTGTACGAGTCTGCCAAACTGTCTTACAAAGTGACTGTACCATTTTGCCTTCCTACCAGCAATGAGTGAGAATTCATGCTCCAGGTCCTCGCCAGTGTTGTCAGTCTTTGGTTTTTGGCCCTCTGACAGGTGTGTAGTGATATCTCATCACTGTTTTTAATCTGCAGTTCCCTGATGACGTATGACGGTAAGCATCTCTTCACATGTATACTTGCCATCTCTACATCTTCTTTGGTGAGGTGCTTGTTCAGCTGTTTTGCTCTTTTTTTTTTTTTTTTTTTCGGTACACGGGCCTCTCACTGTTGTGGCCTCTCCCGTTGCGGATCACAGGCTCCGGACGCGCAGGCTCAGCGGCCATGGCTCACGGGGCCCAGCCGCTCCGCGGCATGTGGGATCTTCCCGGACCGGGGCACAAACCCATGTCCCCTGCAACGGCAGGTGGAGTCTCAACCACTGCACCACCAGGGAAGCCCTCATTTTTAAATTGAGTTGTTCCTTTTCTTATCGTTGAGTTTTAAGGGTTCTTTGTATATTCACAATATTTAAAAGTTTCTTTGAGATTTCTTCTTTAACCCACATGTTATTTAGAAGTGTGTTGTTTAATCTCCAAGTATCTGGGGGGGGGGCTTTCCAGATCTCTCTTTGTTACTCATCCCTATTTTAATCCCACATGGTCTGGGAGTAGGCTGGCATCACGTGGCCACCCCGTGTTACAGGGCAGAGTCATGGCCCTGAGTACTGACATCACTGAATCTGCAGCATCTGAGCTGAGTCTGACTATAACTTTAATCTGGAAGGATTAATCATCTAAAAAAAAAAAGTCCAAATCTCCACCTCTCTATGTTTTAAACTGATTTATACAATTGAAAATAAAAGGCTCAGTGTTCAGTAAAGGAAAACTAAGCAGATTTCTGTTTAACAAACCATGGCCTAAATGTACCAAGCCACGTGGATTGGCGGTAGACTCTCCTTCTGAATTTTTTTATTGTGGTGAAATATACTTAACATACAATTTACCTTCTCAACCATTTTTAAGTGTACAGTTCAGTGGCATTAAGTACACTCACGCTGTTGTGCATCCATCGCCACCATCCAGCTCCACAACTTTCTCATTTTCCCAAACTGACACTCTGTCCCCACTGAACACTAACTCCCCCCTCCCCCTCCCCCAGCCCGTGACACACACACACCCCCATCCTCCTTTCTGTCTCTATGGATTTGACTGCTCTAGGGACCTCATGCAAGTGAATCATACAGCATTTGTCTTTTTGTGACTGGCAGAATTTCCTTTCTTTTTAAGTCTCCATCTGAATTTTTATTTCTCCATTTTGTTTCAAATTAAAACTACAACAGTACAAATCAGTCCTGATTTAGCAAATGAACGTGCTGTGTGCAGCTGACCTAAAGACAGGGTAACCACCGTCTCCAGAGGCTGCTGCCTTTGCAAGGATGGTCATTTGCACAAGGACCTCAAACCTCTCTATTGACCGTGGCTGAGAAGCAGCAGAGCATTATTTAGTTTTCTTTGCCAAAAGAGAATCTAAATTGTGCTGAATCAGAGCAACTATAAACATTGCTTGCTTTTAGATATTTCACTTTATCAGGCAGGCTCAGAGATAATCAGCCTGTGTCCTGGAACTGTGCTTCTGAGAAACAGATACAAATGAGTTGGCAGAGTCCATAAGCAAAATATTTCAGGCCCTCCTAATCTAGGACAAGCCAACTAACATAAACCGTGGTTTGTATTATACAAATCTTTATAAAAGGCGAGCATTAACTGGTGCAAGGAAATTTCTAGTCTATAGAAAACGGCAACATATAAAGCGGTTAATGATTTATTCTTGTACTTTAATATTTTACTATATATACTTTTTCATATAATATTTTCTAAGTACCATAATTTTATCACCTCTTCCTATTGTAAATTTATCAAACTGAAAAGTCAAAGCAATAAATGCTGGTGCATCTAGAAAAAAATCCAACTGCTTTCTTACATTGTATCACCATAAAATATGCGGTTATAGTCTGTATGTGTAAGTATATATGTTGCATATTTATATTATTATGAAGAGTGTAAATATATATTTATGTATGTGTATATATGTAAAATTGCATGGTATTTACTGGTTTTGACCAAATTTAAAAGATGGCCTCCAGGCTTCCCTGGTGGCACAGTGGTTGAGAGTCCGCCTGCCGATGCAGGGGACACAGGTTCATGCCCCGGTCCGGGAAGATCCCACGTGCCGCGGAGCGGCTGGGCCCGTGAGCCATGGCCGCTGAGCCTGCGCGTCCGGAGCCTGTGCCCTGCAACGGGAGAGGCCACAACAGTGAGAGGCCCGCATACCACAAAAAAAAAAAAAAAAAAAAAAGGTGGGGGGTATGGGGGAATTGAGTTCTGACACATTCTATAACATGGGCAAATCTTTAAAACACTTGTAAGTGAAATAAGCTGGACACAGAAGGACAAATACTATACAATTCCACTTATATGAAATACCTATCGTGAGAAAATTCATAGAGGCACAAAGTGGACGAGAGGTTACCAGGGTTGGAAGCAAGGGGGAGTGGGGAGCTATTACTTCTTGGGGACAGAGTTCCTGTTTGGGGTGATGGAAACATTTTGGAAATAGTGCTGATGGCTGCACAACACTGTAATTAACGCCACTGAATGGCACACTTGAAAATGGCGAGTTATATATATTTTCCCCCACCAAAACAAACAAATAAACAAAATCAAATGAACAAAAAACCTTCAGTGGCTCCACAGCTTTTTAGAACTCAAAGTGCATGCATCCTGGCTGGTGGGCAGGGCCCTTCTCTGCCTTTTCAGGCTCCTCGGCTGGTCCTGGCCGACACCCAGTCCTTCTGGCCCAGCTCAACTGGGCCTTCTCCAATTCCCGGTCTGAGTGTCTCACCCAGTCCAGTGAGTAACTGGCCAATCCTGAACCACCTACTGCCCCACCCTGCACCCTCCTAGGCCTCAACTCTGAGTCATCTGGGCTCGCACAGGGGCTGTCTGCTCAGTAATCTTAAGGACCCAGAGAAGAAGGAGAGAGAGCAAATGTAGGGGCTGGCCAAGGTCATGGCTTAGGACACAGTGTGTGCTCCAGGAGAAAGGCCACAGGACTTGGCATCCGAAGACAGAGGTTCCAGGTCCCCTCTGCCACCAGCTAATAGGGTGATGGTGGACCACCCACTGCCCCTCTCTGGACTTGCTTTCTCTTCTGTAAAATGAGAGGGTTGGACTGGGATCTCCAAGAGTGCTTTCAGTTCCAGGCTTTGGGGAATAAACTTGGGCACAGAGTACAGCAAGATAAAAGCAACCCTTTTTCTTTGTTTAATTTGGCTGCGCCGGATCTTAGTTGCGGCATGCGGGCTCTAGTTCCCTGAGCAGGGATTGAACCCGGGCCCACTGCATTGGAAGCGTGGAGTCTTAGCTGCTGGACCACCAGGGAAGTACCAGAAGCAACCTTCTTCAAAGGAGAAAGTTTTCCTGAAATTTTCAATTGATGATTTTCTTCTCATCAGAGCACCTGGGGCAGCCTTTAAGGTTTCTTGAGAGAGAAATGAAAAAAATTTAAGGTGTCCAAGTTAAGAGTTTTGAGGCTGTTACACAATAATTTCAGTTATGCAATAATTTCAGTCCATTACAATATTAGGATTTTCATAAAAGAAATTTTCCAGAGGAAATAGCAGTTATTCTTTCTACTCTTAGCCTACAAATGTAACCCTAAGATGCTGAGTAGAATCTGGATATTAGTAATGCATCATTGAAGGTAGAAGCAACTAAGAGGAGGCAGTAAAACAGGTGTGGCAGTGGAATACTATACAGCAGTGATTCAGAACTCAGCACAACTTCCTACCACAACACAGATGAGTCTCCCAATGATAGACGCTGTACCACTCCCCTCTGTGAAGCATTCAGAAATGGGTGAAATTAATTGACCATGCTTTTCGTGATTCCACAGCATTCCAGCATGAGTTAACTTTGGTTTTAAAAATAAAATAAGGAACAACTGGAAAAATATTTAAGATAAGATTTTATTTAACTCATCAATTTCACTTCTGGGTATTTATCCTAATGAAATATTCAGTGATGTGTACAACTATTAGTTATATGTATATTCACTGAAGGATTGTTGTTACAGACTGAATGTTTATGTCCCCCCAAAATCTGTATTGAAACTCTAATCCTCAGTGTGATAGTATTGGGAGGTGGGACCTTTGGAAGGTAATTAGCTCATAAGGGTGGATACCTCATGAGGGGGATTAGTGCCCTTCTAAGAAGAGGTCAGAGAGCGAGCATGGTCCTTTTCTGCCATGTGAGGATACAATGAGGGGACAGCTGTCTGCAAACCAGGAAGCGGACCCTCACTAGATACCAGCTCTGCCAACACCTTGATCTTAGACTTCCCAGCCTCCAGAACTGTGAGAAATAAATGTCTGCTGTTTAAGCCAGCCAGATAATTTGTTATAGCAGCCCAGATAAGACTAAGATAATTGTTTATAATACCGAAAAAGAAACAACCTAAATGTCTTAAGGAATTGGTTTTATATGTATAATACATATATGTATTGATATAATAGCATACATATAAACATACGGCAGTATATACATATGCCATTATATCAATATATCAATTCATATGCCAGAGATATATCACATATATAAGTAAATATAATATAAATTACATGTAAATATAATTGTATTATATTGATATATATTTACTTAACAGATGTCAGTGTATCAATACAGTGGAATGCTATACAGCCATTTAAACTTTTGGAGAAGAATATTTAATCACTTAGTAATAGTAACTAACATTTACTGGACTCCAATCAAGCATATATATTATCTCATTTAATCCTTACACTATAACTCACTGTGATAAAATACTTGTATTTATAGATGAGAATACTAACACATAGGGAGTGAAGTAACTTGCTCAAGAAAACCTAGTTAAAAAGTGACAAGCCCAGAAACATATCCACTAATTTCTGCTTAAGTAAAAAATCAGGTATGTAACAATATGTGCAGTATTATCCCATTTTTATTGCTGTAATTTTTTGTTCTAATTTTTTCAAAATATGTGTCTGTGCACATATGTAAGACAATAACAACATATACATACATACACAACACACACATAACCTCTACAAAATGCAGTGGTGGGATTATGAGAAATTATGCTTCTCCTCCTTTTGGTTGACGTGTGTTGAGTGGGTCTGTCTATGAAATATGGTGCAGGGTCTTACCGATTACCAGCCCCTGGGGACTGCCCTATCCGAGGGTGAGTCAACATAACACAATACGCGGGGGTTGCTGTTTGCATGTTCCTAAGACATACAGCAGGGCCAGAGGTACACCTGTCATCTCTAGGACCAACGTGCCAGGGGTTGCTCATTTGCATGGAGCCTATCAGATCAGAGGGCCACGCCCCACTCTGGAGTTCAGGATCCCTGAGCATGGTGGCATCTATACCCAGCACAGCAGGGCGGCATGCTGTCCTCCACACTCCAACTCTAGAAGTGGGGGGAGTCTCTGGCTGCAGGCTCTGGCCCTCCCTCCGGTGGGGGAGCCCTTGTCCTGGATCCAACCCACAGTGAGCAAAGGCCTAGACAGCTGCAAGAAGGAGCCACCCTAACATGATACCACCTAGAAGTTATGGTACCAGGTATGGCCTCTGACCCTACCTCACAGAAATCTGCCATGTGTGCTGTTGTTCAATAGGATGCTTGGGTAGATTAGATACTTGTATCAATATATTGGACAATTTTTGTTAGGTTGAATAATTTTACAATAAATACAAGTCATTTGAAAAGGCTGCCCAAGTTACCACATCACTCTATTAGAGCAAGTGGTGCGACTATAACTCAATTCACTAAATAGCTTTGACAACGTCTATTGTCTAAAGTTTCTGTAATGAAGCATTTTTTCATAAAAACATAATCTGGGGGGAGGGGCAACATAGGGATGGGGGGAGTGGGAGGTACAAACTATTGGGTGTAAGATAGGCTCAAGGACGTATTGTACAACATCTTGTAATAACTATAAACACAAAGTAACCTTTAAAATTGTATTAAAAATTTTTTTAAATAAAAAAATTGCAAATATGTTTTAAACATTTTGGAAGCATTCATTCATTTAACAAATATTTGGGAGCTGGCCACAAGGAGAAGACACAAGATTCATATGTTGTGCGTTTATGGTGTGCACATGGAATCCCATTCTCCTCTGCACCCCTGACAAGGAAGCCCCTAGATTCTCTGCGTCTGTGTCTCTGGGGTGCAGGCGCCCTGCCCTCCCCCTGGCTCTTCTCTGACTCACTCTTATGGCTGCTTGAGGCCAACGGGAGCACTCCCCTCCCTGGGCTTACTTGTAATATTCTGATACCCATGATATCTTATATTTATTGGGTGCTCCGTGTGTGTCAAGTACTTTGCCTTCCTCAGCTCTTACCCCTCCCAACAGCACAGCGAGATGCTCTTCTCACTTTAATGCTGAAAGGCACTCATACACAGAGAGGTCGGGTATCACCCCAGGCAGACCGGCCCCAGAACCTGCACCCAGTCTCAAGCCCTTAGCTCGATGCCATGTCCACCCCCAAAGCATGTATACGGCCCACCCTGGCTGGCCTGGAAAGTTCTCAAGGGAGAAATCCATCTAGGCGTTCCCGAATAGCCCCAGACACTACAGTGGCCAAGACTTATTGTTTCAAAATCCAGTTTTTCTCTAGCACTGTTGGTGAGAATGTAAATTGATACAGCCACTATGGAGAACAGTATGGAGGTTCCTTAAAAAACTAAAAATAGAACTACCATACGACCCAGCAATCTCACTACTGGGCATATACCCAGAGAAAACCATAATTCAAAAAGAGTCGTGTACCAAAATGTTCACTGCAGCTCGATTTACAATAGCCAGGACACGGAAGCAACCTAAGTGTCCATGAACAGATGAATGGATAAAGAAAATGTGGCACATATATACAATGGAATATTACTCAGCCATAAAAAGAAATGAAATTGAGTTATTTGTAGTGAGGTGGATGGACCTAGAGTCTGTCATACAGAGTGAAGTAAGTCAGAAAGAGAAAAACAAATACTGTATGCTAACACATATATATGGAATCTAAGGGAAAAAAAAGGCCATGACGAACCTAGGGGCAAGACGGGAATAAAGACGCAGACCTACTAGAGAACAGACTTGAGGATACAGGGAGAGGGGAAGGGTAAGCTGGGACAAAGTGAGAGAGTGGCATGGACATATATACACTACCAAATGTAAAATAGCTAGTGGGAAGCGGCCGCATAGCACAGGAAGATCAGCTCGGTGCTTTGTGACCACCTAGAGGGGTGGGATAGGGAGGGTGGGAGGGAGGGAGACGCAAGAGGGAAGAGATATGGGAACATATGTATAACTGATTCACTTTGTTATAAAGCAGAAACTAAGACACCATTGTAAAGCAATTATACTCCAATAAAGATGTTAAAAAAAAAAATCCAGGTTTTCTCTGCAATCCAGACCCTTCCTTTTCTTTCAGCCCAGCTGCCTCTGCTAGGCCCTCACTGTCACCAGCCTGCACACAACCACCACTCACTCAAGTGGAGTCATATTTAAGCCCCTCCACTGGCTCCATACTGACCTGGGGACAGAGTCCAGCCTGTTGCATGGCAAGCAAGGTTCTCAGTGACCCAGCCCCAGCCAGCCTTCCCAGCTCCATCGCCCACCTCCATCCTGCCACCAAGCTGATCTCACCATGCTGGACCCGTCCTGAGGCTCCACCTGCAAAGGCACTTCCTGCCCTCCTCCAGAGAGACCCACTGGGCCAGAGGAGCCAGGCGTAGTCAGAGGGACTGCTGTAAAGGACAAACTAAAATACAGTGTGTAAATGGTAAGACCATCCCGAGAGAATGAGGGAAGACTGCTCGGAGGAGGAGATATTTCCCCTGTGTCTTGAAGAATGAGAAGGTATTCACTGGGCTGAGAAAAGCAGGGAGGGAATCCCATAGTTAATGGCTGTGAAAGGGCCTTTGTAAACTGCAACAAGATCTGTGCTCTACAGACATTACTTTATTCACGGACACAGCCCGAGGACCAGGCTTTGGAGTCAGTTCAGAGCTGGGATCCAGTCCTGGCTCTACCCACTCAGCTCCGAGCTTGTTTACGCAGCTGTAAAGAGGAGGTGGGAGCGGGGAGAGGGGAGAGATGGGACCCCTAAATGAGGTATGGGGATGCCTAGAGCAGGTAACATCGTTTCTGGTTTTTTTCTACCACAAACCAGACAGCAGAGGGTTCTAGGCACACATGGGGCTGCTGTGTCATCCCTTGACCCTCTAGGTCTATTATTAGCCCCATTTTACACTCAAATATGAAATCATTAATGATGCTGTGCCGGTATTTCTCTAGATTACTGATATATTTTATAAAAGACATAATGGGTAATGCCTGGCAGTCCAGTGGTTAGGACTCTGCACTTCCCCTGCCGAGGGCCTGGGTTCAATCCCTGATTGTGGAACTAGGATCCTGCAAGCCGCATGGCGCAACCCAAAAAACAAACAAACAAACAAACAAAAAACCACATAATACATTCAAAACCTAGGGCGTTACTCTTGGGAATTTGTTGAAAGTAATTAAATTAATAACTAGAAAAATGCATGTGCACAAAGATGTTTCACTAAAAAGTGAAAAATCGAGTACCCAAGAGAAGAATAATTTCCATTAACTTATGGGCTATCTCTGGATGCGATATTGTGCAGCCATTAACAATTATAATTTTGAGGACTGTAATGCATGAGAAATGCTTACGTCTTAAGTGAAGAAACAGAACACGAAAGTACATAGACATTATGCTTATCAGGGAACCCAGAAGCTATAAAAGCAAAGATTCTCATATTTGACTACTTGAAATTTTAAGTTTTATGACAAAAAAACACTTAAAAAGTTAGAAGACAAAGGATAGATCAGGGAAAAAATGATAATATCTACAACAAAGGTTAACATCTTTAGTAAACAAAGAATTGCTAGAAATCAAAATCCAATAGAAAAATAGGTAAATGATCTGTACAGACAATTCATAAAAGAGGAAATCCAAGAAGCACAAGCTCGGCAGTCGGCGAAATGCAAACTCAGGCAATAATGAGATACTCATTTTCATCTGTGGAATTGGCAAAAACTGAAAAGAATGAGAACACCCAGTGCTTGCAAAGATTCAGGGAAAAAGACATTCCTGTTCATTGCTGGTAGGAATGTGGCCAGCTATGACCTCTTTGGAAAGTAACGGTTCTCTCAAAATTACACTCGGCAGCATAAAGGAAGAAACTTCCTAGATGAGCCACGAGGTGGATGAATGTCCAGGTCGTAGGGCCAAGTGAAAGAGCCAAACCCGGGCAGCTACACACTGAGTGATCCCAGGTACATGAAGTCCCAGGAAATGGGAAACTGCATGGGCAGTGGGGGAAAGGCTCTCCTGCGAAGGTGTAAGGACCTTGCGGGGTACAAAGTTGTGTATCTGGGTTGTGTTGGTGGTGATACTGGTGAATACGCTTGTCAAAACTCACTGACTCATACACTGAAAAGGGAAGCATTTTGGGCTTCCCTGGTGGCGCAGTGGTTGAGAGTCCGCCTGCCGATGCAGGGAACACGGGTTCGTGCCCCGGTTCGGGAGGATCCCGCATGCTGTGGAGTGCCTGGGCTCGTGCGCCATGGCCGTTGAGCCTGCGCGTCCGGAGCCTGTGCTCCGCAACGGGAGAGGCCACGGCAGTGAGAGGCTCGCGTACCGCAAAAAAAAAAAAGGGGGGAGCATTTTATTGCATGAACATGGTATCTGCAAAAAGTTGATTAAAAAATTTAAAAATACAAATAAATATGTTTTCTGACCTTGCAAATCCCATTTTGGAGAATCAGGCTCGCAGATATAAAAGTACCAGTATATCTTTTTTTTTTTTTAAGTCTTTATTGAATTTGTTAAAATATTGCTGCTGTTTTGTGTTTTGATTTTTTGGCCGCAAGGCATGTGGGATCTTAGCTCCCCAACCAGGGATTGAACCGGCACCCCCTGCACTGGGAGGTGACATCTTAACCACTGGACTGCCAGGGAAGTCCCAATGTACCACTATAGAAGAATATACGTAGATGGATGTTTTATTGCAGTACTGTTATTAGAGGCAAAAAAACTGGAATTGATAGGAATGTTTATCATCAGGAAAATATATTACAATAGATCCTTAATGTAAAATATTATAAACCCACTTCAAAGAATAAGTTAAATTAGTATCTATCGGCCTTGAGGAATATGCATGCTATGGTTAAAAAAAAAAAGTGAGGTGTCAAGAAATGTGCATAGTATTCCATTTTTGTAAAAAAAAGTGTATATATATATATATATTTTTTGTGTGTGTGTGTGTGTGGTACGCGGGCCTCTCACTGTTGTGGCCTCTCCCGTTGCGGAGCACAGGCTCCGGACGCGCAGGCTCAGCGGCCATGGCTCACGGGCCCAGCCGCTCCGCGGCATGTGGGATCTTCCTGGACCAGGGCACGAACCCTTGTCCCCTGCATTGGCAGGCGGAGTCTCAACCACTGCGCCACCAGGGAAGCCCAGAAGTGTATATTTTTTGATATATCATTTATATCTGAAAGATAGAGGAAAAAATATGGATTGAGCACTTCAGGCTGTTAATATTTATTTATTACTTCAGGGTATGGAATTAGAGTAGGGTGTGGGGTAGACATAATTTTTCTTTCACAAAATTTTGAATGATTTCAATTGTAAAAAATAAGCATGAATTACCTTTGTAATTCTTTCAAGTCTTAAAGAAAATTTCAGAAAAAATGATAACGAGTAAAAGGAATCATTAAATGTTTTATAATATAAAATAGGATAAAAATATTAAATTGAATTCATGCTTTAATTACAACTGGAAAAATGAAATATGCATGTGGATAAGGACTGGTAAGGAGAACTCAAAACAGGTTTTTAGAGTTTTGTAGAGTGTAGGAGTAGGTATTCTTTTTTTTTAAACCTGTGAATGCTTCCGGGCAATAACCAAAATAGTTCTATTATGTAAAATATGCAAAATATGGACGCAGTGAACAAAGTATAGATAGAAAATGCAAAACCTGAAGTGGTTCAGTAAAGATGGCAGGCTTATGAATAATTGTTTTCCATTTCCCCAAACTTTATGTAATATTACAGCATCTTAGGATAAAAAGTAACTCCTCCCCTCTGAGAAGCTAGGTACTCTTTTCTGGAATCAGTGACATTAGGAGAAAAGAAGAAACAAATGTTATCAGCTTTGTCAACCTAAACCCCTATACGGACAAGGACTAGAAAGAAGAAGGCTTGGATGGTTGAGGTTTCTAATTTCTATTTCCTTTACTGTTATACTGCAAAAAATACAAATCAAGAGTAGGGGGGAAGCCATTCGCAGCAACGTGGATGGACCTAGAGATGATCATACACTAAGCGAAGTAAGCAGACAGAGAAAGACAAATAGCATATGATATCACCTATTTGTGGAACCTAAAAAATAATAATACAAAGGAACTTATATACAAAACAGAAATAGACCCACAGACATAGAAAACAAATTTTTGCTACCAAAGGGGAAAGTTGGGAGAGGGATAAATTAGGAGTTTGGGATTAACATATACACACCACTATATATACATTAGATAACCAACAAAGACCTTCTGTACAGCACAGGGAACTCTACTCAATGTTTTGTAATAACCTATAACGGAGAAGCTGAAAAAATAGATATATATGTATGTATAACTGAATCACTTTGCTGTATACCTGTATAGCTGTATATCAACTATACTTCAATAAAAATTAATTAAAAAAAAAAGTAGAGGGAAAAAGTTTTAATTTGTGTTTTCCCAGTTGCCAGAGGCTCTATGTTCTTTTTCCAATTATAAAAAGTCTCTGTTTTAAATTCTAGCTGATCGGGTCGTCCCTGAAACACATTACCTCAAGCTGCTGACCTTTGGAAAGCAAATCAGAGACCATGTGGAGATGTGATCTGGCTCCAGCTTCAGTGAGGGTGATTCAGCCCCGGTTACAGCCCCGCCTGGGCAGGGGGGGTGCTGGGTCCGACACATGGAGGGGACACCGGAGCAGGTCTGAAGCTGATGTTCCAGGAAGGAGGCCCGGGACTTCCCTGGCAATCTCCGCCAAGCTCGCGGAGGATGTTTGTGCCATGTCTAAACACGGACTGCAGATTGAACATGACCCAAGCAGGTCACTTTCCCTGCAGTTTTAAAAACAAACTCAATCCAAGACTTGATATGGTTCAAATCAGCTGGATCAGGGGGCCTCTCGGGTTGAGAGAGGCTCCAGCCACTTCTAATTTGGTTTTAGAATATGAAGAAATATCAAATTGGTATTCAAAATCGTGATATATTTTAAATATTTAGATAATTAACACTTTCAACACATTTGCATCTGTAATAGTGCTATCCTAAAGATGACTACAGAATTATATATACATATATATGGATGGAGATACATATATTCCCTTTTTGGAATGTATAGATATATTTTTAAAGTCAGGAAAAAGGATAAGTTTATTTTATTTTTTTGCTTTTTGTTTTTGGCTGTGCCATGCAGCTTGCTTTAAAGCAATAGCTCCAATTGTTTATTTGAAAAAGTACAGTAAATACACAGGGAAATTTTTACACATCTTGTGTAATAGTCTCTCACTATATATCTGCTCATGGTATACCACAGGTGCACTGGTTTGATAAAGGAAGACAAATTCAGGGTAATACGATAAAACAAAATACATTTTTTTTTTAATCCTTCTTTTCACGAAGGTCCTTGTATGGAGATGGAGCTCTTGGAGAATGCGCAACCTGGACACCTGCCCAGGGCAGGCCCTGCTAGGAGACAGCAAGAGCTGCAGGGGGTGGAGCCTGTGACTCGGCATCAAAGGACTCAGGTTGGAATTGCAGCGCTGCTCTTTCTTGTGTGACTCTGAGCCTATATCCTCCACAGCGAGATGGAGATAGTTGTAAAGCCTGCACAGGCTTGTGGGGAAGGTAAACTGAGATCATGCGCAGAATGGCTTACCACAAGATTTAGCACAAAAGTTGCTCAAATGTTTACTTCCTTGGACCATCTCTCTCTAGCTGGACGTGAGGATTACGTGGGATGATATATGTGAAAACAAATGTTGGTTATAATTAGAAATGGGCAACAGGGACCCGGAATCTGTGTCAAGGCAGCACGTCTGTGTGTAAGATGGTGGTGGCAGGAGCTTTTGCACGGCCTCTCCATTTCCAGCACAGGGATGCTAGCCCTCAAATGCTACGATATTTTTTTAGCTTCCTTCTGAGCTCCCCTGACCTTCTGGCAGTTCCCAGATCTAGCGAGCTTCTTAGAATGCTTCTGGAAATGCAGAGGAGCACAGGAAAGGGGCAGGCCTATGGGCAAGGAACTACAGGTCGCAGCTCCTGACACTCAAGCAATACTTCTGGGCTGCACCCAGAGGCTCAGCAAGGCCTGGCCTGCGCACTCTGACCTTCCCTCCCTTCTTTTATACTCCAGCCACCCTGGCCTTTCTTCTGTCAAGAAGAAACACGTCAAGCTGAGTCTTAGTCAAGGTGTATTCCTGCTCCTTCCTTTGCCCTTGGTTCCCTCCTCCTAGAACATTCTGACCCAGATCTCCACAAGCCTGGCTCCCCCTCATCACCTAAGTCTCAGCTAAGCTACCTGCTGCAAGGAAGGCCTCTCCTGACCCCCACAGCTAAAGCATCCACCCCTCAACCCCTGCTCACTCTCTGTCCCATCGTGCTATTTTATTTTCTTTACAGCACTTGTCATCATCTGAAATTGTCTTATCTGTGTGTAGGTTATTTGATACCCCACAGAAGCAAGAGCTCGCCTAATGTGTCCAAACTGCACATTCAAGAAATACTTGTTAAATGAATGAACGAGTGAAATCCTTCATGGCGTCTTCATAGCCGAATGGATAGCTTCCTCCTGGGTGATCCATGGCAGTTTATTTACTCCTGTATGCAGCACTCTTCCTGGTTGTGGTGGTTCAGTACATCAGTGGTCTCCAACGAACATCAGCCCCTTTGTGGTCCCTCAAGTGTAAATTCCGGGATTGGCCATGTGACTTGCTTTGGCCAATGGTACGGTAGCAAGTGTGCTGGGCACAGAGCCTTGGTAAGTACTTGAATGCTGGGGTCTGTCCTCTTGGGACACTGTCTCTTAAGGTCTTGAGTTACTCTGTAAAGAGGTCCAGCTACCATGATGAAGAGAAGAGACCACACAGAGGGACAAGTGAGCCCAGCCAGCCCCCTTTTCCAGCCATTCCAGCTGAAGCCCTAGAAATGTGAGAGAAGACGCTCTCTTCACTCACCTTCCACCACAGGAGATACCAGGTAGGGCGGAAGAACCACCCAGCTGAGCCCAGCCCAGAGGGCAGAGCCAGGAGAAATATGAAATCACTTTAAAAATAAGTTTGACTTGCTTACTTCAGCAGTAAGTAGCTGAAACACCAGCTTACCTTCCATTATGAATGGTCATGTGTGAGTCTGTGACCCAGAGCCCAAGGCAAAGAGCTGCAACATAGTTCCCTTTGTCTTTCACACTTTGCCCGGCATCCCACACAAATTAGAGTCAATAGTTCATTCAGAAGTTTATTGAACTTCTCTCCAAGCTAGTCTCTGCACTACTTGTGTGTGTGATGGAGAGGGTGCCAGTCATTTTCTCCGTGATCTTTAAGGTCATCCCAGAGGTGTCAGTAGGGCCGTTTCCCGGCTTGTCCTTGGTCACAGAGCTTGTGAAGGGCTGCAGCAGCTGGGCCAGCAAGGGTGAGCTTCCTGCAGACTTTACAGCTGGGTCACTGCCCTCTGCCTGGGCCTTACGTCCTGCACTCTTTCCCTCAGCAATAATTGCTCTCTGGGAGAGAGATAGGTCTGCCTAAACTTGAAGTTCATTCATGTCTTAAAAAACAAGAAACAAACCCTACTCTATACTGCCCCAAACCTATGTTTAATTAGAAAGTCTTATTTCTTCCTTTCTTTTTCCCTCTTGGACGAATTAAATAAATCCAAAGTGATGACACAGTTTATCTCAGGTAGATTAGAAGCTACGATTGGTGATTTGAAAGTTAAAAAATTAATTTTACAGTTAAAAATAAATACATTAAAAAAATTTAAGGGAGGAAGTGGGGGTTCTTTTATCCCCAAACTTTTTATTAAAAAAGTCGAATATGCAGACTTAAAAGATCCAACAATTGTCATTAAGTTGACATATTCACTTTATATGTGAATGTGTGTGTGTGTGTTTTCCTCAAAGATTTGGAGGAAACTTCGATTCTCCAACCACCACAGCATCATCACACCTAAAAAAAGTAACCTCATGAGACAGAGTCTTCAAACACAGGGCTTGGGGGAAAGAGATAACACCTTTGTCTTCACTTCTTACCTGGGAGCACAGGCTAGTTGGCCAGGGTGCTGGGCCAAGTGTGGGAGGAGGGAACGAGAGGGCTTTCTGATCCTCAAAGGCCGGGCAAAGGCGTGGGCTTGGCGCCCTTCAAAGTTGTGTTTAAAACCATTTATGGGAGAGCCCCAGCTCCTGGATTCTGAGCCCGCCTGAGTAACTGCCTTTGCGTTAGCAAGCTCCGGGCTAGCTCACCCATCAGCAGTGTGGAAATGGCATGAAAGATAGAACTGAGTGGGTCTCTGAGAGACGAAACAAACTGTAGCCACAAGTCAAGCACATGCGGGAAACAGAAAAGATTCAGTGCAGACAATTTCTGCTGTGAATGAACCCAGGTCTTCCCAGGGGGGCGACCTGGGTGGGGACAGTTGGACTGAGGAAGGACATGAGGCTCAGGCAGGAGGAAATTCCTGGCTGTGTTAACTGAGTATGGAATGTGCTGGAGGAGCACCTCGCTCGTCCACCTCTGCCAGCTCGGGGGGGGGGGGGGTGCCACAGGGGAGGCTTCCTGGCCTGGAAGGTTTTTGCAGAAGCCCTCTGTGCCTTCTCTGCAGCCCTATCTCCGTTCCTCCACCCCTCTGGCTCCATCTCCCTCACAGACTTGTTTTTCTTTATCTGAGTCCCTAAACGTCCTCATCCCTGTAACGCAGAGGCGATATCTGCTTGCAGGGCAGTTCTCAGGCAGGGCCACACGGGGTGGGGTGGGGTGGGTGACCATGGCTGGCACATTGTCAGGCACCTTAGAACAGGCCCTAAGTAAATGGTGTCTGAGTCATTTCCTGGGGAACCCCCGCCTTGCTCACGGCTGGGTCCAGCCAATGGGAGATACCAGTGGGGGCTGGGCAGGCAGGAGGAGGGAGAAACCAGGGTTCTTCTCCCCTTCTCCCTGGCAGGGGGTGGAGTGGGAGCTGACCCTCCTCTGTCGTGCTGGCACCTGCCGACAGCTCACCCTCTGTGCCCCAGTGCCCAGCAGGCAGCCCCACACCTGAGTCAGCCTCTGGGCTCAGGCAACACCACCCCTTGTCCTGGGGCAGCAGAGGTCTCCCTGTTGCTGCTGCTGGTTTCTGGGTTCCCTGCCTCCTGCGTGGCTTCCCAGCTCTTCAATCACCTGGGAGACCAACTCCTTGTATTAAATTCTGTCAGTTTGAAATACCTACAGTGGTATCAGTTTTCCTGGCTGGACCCTGGCTGGTACACATGGTAAGTGTTCAGATCAAGTATGCAGTAAAGGGATAACTCAGCAGGCTTGGGTAGCCCAAACCCCGCACATTCCATGGAAAGCACTGCCCTTGACTGGCTCCTGGGAGCTAACCTGTAGACTCTTGGAATATCCTGCCTGGTAAGAGTGCCTTTGTGTACCTGGAGTCTGGGGCCACGCCAGACAGCTAATGCTAACAATGCGATTTATGGTGAATGCTTATTTTTATTTGCCTGGGACCTTGGGCCACACTGTTTTAGTTCGACGTGGTTGGGGGGTTGGTAGTGGAGACCGAATACCTGTGGTCAGTCATGGGGTTGCTCCCTGCCTACGAGACTGGCCCTCCAAAATATCCCCGAACTCTGAGGCTCAGATGAGCTTCCCTGGCTGGCCACATTTTGTGCACATTGTCACACATGGTCGCTGGGAAAACTAAGTGCTGTCTGCAGGTCTCCTCTGGGTGAGGACAGCCAGACGCTCTCACTTGGTCACTCCTGGACCCTGCTCTGTATATTTTTTCCTTTGCTGATTTTATAAATTTATTTATTTATTTATTTATTCCTGGCTGCATTGGGTCTTCGTCACTGCGCGCGGGCTTTCTCTACTTGCGGCGAGTGGGGGTTACTTTTCATTGCGGTGCACAGGCTTCTTGCTGCAGTGGCTTCTCTTGCTGCGGAGCATGGGCTCTAGGCATGCTCCATACGTCAACAGGCATCTACTGAACTCTTCGACTAAGTGACCACTCGCTAGCCAGGGAGTGACCAGAGTGGGTTCGTGTGGGTGAGGCCACTCTAGCTGCAGAGTGAGGGAGGACCAGGAGTGAAACAGGGCGACTGCAGAAGCCCAGAGAGACAGGCTGGCGTGTGGACCAGGGGGGCTCAGTAGTTGCGGTGCATAGGCTTAGTTGCTCCGCCACACATGGGATCTTCCTGGACCAGGGCTCGAACCCGTGTTCCCTGCATTGACAGGCGAATTCTTAACCACTAGGGCGCCACTTCCAAAGTCCCTCCTTTGCTGATTTTAATCTCTATTCTTCTGCTATAATGAACTGTAACCACGAGTTTAACATTTTTTCTGAGTTGTATGAGTCCTCCTAGCAAATCACTGAAGCTGAGGGTGGTCCTGGAGACCCCCAACACGCTAATTAAACAGGAAACTTTGCTCTTCCCAGAGACAAAATGTCTAGGGTCCCCAGAACTTAAGTAACTTAACTGAACTGGATGCAGGTTCCACTAGACTCCAAAGGCCTGGACCCCGTCACCACACACCATGTACTGCCTCTGGCAAGGACGGAGCAGGGGGTGAGGAATGTGGAAGCAGGAAGGCCACTTGACTGAGGAGCTGAAATAGGGACGGCTGAGGCCCCTCCTGACTCCAACAACTCATAAATCCATACGCCAATAGGCATCTGTTGAACTCTTCGACTAAGCGACAATTTGCTGGCCAGGGAGTGACTGGAGAAGGTTCGTGTAGGTGAGGCCACTGGAGCTGTAAAGTGAGGGAGGACCAGGAGGGAACCAGGGCGGAGGCGACTGCAGAAGCCCAGAGAGACAGGCTGGCGCGTGGACCGGGGGTGGCAGTGGGGAGAGAGAGGCAGGGTGGATTCAAGCCACCAAGGGAAATGGCTGTTGGGCCTCTCCACTGGGAATCCCCCCACTTCCCCAAACTGGTGGCGTCCTGGCTTCAGCACTGCGGTAGGTGATACAGGATAATTAGAGTGAGAAACACAGCATCCTCTGGTCCCTTCCTTCCCCTTGCTTCACCCACACACCAGCAAATCATATCACGTCTACTTCTGAAATCGATCTGCAAGGGCCTTCTTTTCTCTCTCTCCACCTCCACCACCAAAGTCCAGACTGGCGCCCCCTTTGCCTCTGCACCACCTGCTCCGTCCCGGGATGCCTGCCTGGCTACTTCCTTCTCATCCCTCTGGCTTCGTGCAAAATGTGGCTCCACAGAGAAGCTTTCCCTGCCCACCCAGGGAGAGGAGGCCACGCTGTCCTCTCCTACAGCCTCCTCTTTTGTTCTCACTTACAACTTTTCTCACTTTCTCCGACAATCACAGCTAGGACTTGTTGAGCATATACTGTGTGCCAGACACTGCTCGAAGCATATTACTTCATGTTAGTTCACTTGGTCCTCATTTACCCAATTCCATTTTAAATTAACTTTACAACTAAGGAAACAAGTTTAAAACTACTGCCTCAACAAGCCTGCGGGCACGAGGAGGGCAGGGAGCCTGCCTGTCCAGGTTATTGCTGATCCAGAAGCTGGGAACACAGCCTGGTCCATATGCAGGAACTCTGGATGTATTTGCTGGAGACACAGAGAAGCATGCGGATGGACTGGATGTGGAGACGGGGGAAGGAAGGTGTTGAGGATGGATCTCGGTCTCTGGGTGAGGCAACTGGGTGGTACCGTTGACAGAGGTGCGGAGGTCTGCCGGGTGAGCCGCTGTGCAAACCCTGTGCAAAGCCCTCTCTGAATGTGGGCTGGACCTGATTACTTGATTCTACCAAGTAGGACATGACAAAAGTGATGTGATGTCACATCTGTAGTTAGATTACAAAAAATTCTGACTTCCATCTCACTAGTAGACTCGTTCTATTGCCCTCCTGGTTTGCACACTCTAAGGAAGTGAGCCAACATGTGGAGAGGACCGCATGGCAAGGGGCCGAGGGCAGCGTCTGGCCCAAGCCATTGAACGACAGAGGCCCTCGGGCCAGTGGCACACAAGGAACTGAATCCTGCCAACAGTCACGCAATTTTGGAAGACCTTTCCCCAGCCTTCAGATGAGACCCCAGCCCCTGTGCAGCCTCGTGAGAGAGCCTGAAGCAGAGGACCCGGCTGAGCTGGGCCCAGATTCCTAGCCGCACAAACTGTGAGATAAGAAATGGATGGTTTTTTATTTTTTATTGTGGCGAAAAGCACGTAGCATAAAATTTACCATCTTAGCCATTTGAAGTGTCCTGTTCCGTACTGTTAACTACATGCATGTCGCCCCAGGGCTGAACTTCCTGGGGGTTGCCAAGTCACGGGCCCTTTACAAGCTGCACCAGGGTCACCCTCCAGGGGAATGCCAGTACCAGGTCCCTGCACATGAAATGTGTCCCCGCCTTAGTCACACAGTGTGACTTGTGTACACTCCACGATACCGTGCGTGTGTCTTTTAGCTGTTCATGCAAAGGCAGACTTGCTCTGGGGCCTTTCTGACTACAAAATCCGCAGAACCACGTACAACCCAAGGTTGGTGGGCCCCGTGGGGTGGGTGTAGGGCTCGGAGGTCTCATCACAGGCACTCCCTGTTGGTTTATCGAGCTGTCACTATTCTGTCACTGTCCTCCAGTCTGCTGGCGGGTGGAGATGTGCTCAACCCTTTCTATTTACTGTCACCAGCTCCTGGTGAGTCACTAATAGACAATCCGGCCCTGCCACCCCTCCTGGAGGGTGAGAGCCTGCAGAGGACTGCTTCTCCTCCTACTTTGCAGCGACAGGAAAACTGTCTCTGGGGAACCTTGAAGCTTTGTTGCAGGCCTCTCAGGCTTACAGCCACACAGCCAGAGAAGAGCAGGATGGGTGTTAATTTTGTTGCTTGGGAACTGAGAAGCCACAAGAAGCTGAGCTGCCTGACACTCCCAGGCCGGGGCTCTTTCATCACACAAAAAGAACACCATGCATTTGCGTGCGGACACTGATTTGACTGCAGATGTTATGTTTTTCTCCTCAGTCAACCAGCAGTGATCAACATGAAGGAATGTCTTATTGCAGAAAACGAATAAACATGGGATCGCTCAGAGCAGGGCTGGAGTCTGGGCTCTGTCATTCATTCATCCCACTGCTATTTACTGACCAATTATTATGTGCCAGATGTCAGGAATATGCCAGACAAGGAGCTGCCTTAGCAGCTGAAGGTGGAGAGATGACAGTAAACAAGTGTGATGGTTAACTTTATGTGTCAACTTGACTGGGCCACGGGGCACCCAGATATCTGGTCAAACATTACCCTGGGTGTTTCTGTGAGGGTGTTTTTGGATGAGATTACGTTTAAACCACTAGACTGAGTAAAGCCAACTGCCCTCCCCAACGTGGGTGGGCCTCACCCAAACAGCTGAGGGCCTGAGTAAAACAAACAAACAAAAAAACTGAATGAGAGGGAACTAAACCTGCCTAACGGCCTTTCAAACTAAGATATCAGCTTTTTTCCTGCCTTTGGACTCAAATTGAAACATCAGCTCTTCCTGAGTCTGGAGCCTGCCAGTCCTCACACAGAAACCACTACTCAGCTCTCCTACTCTTCAGCCCTTTGGACTCAGACCACAACTTAATCATTGGCTCTCCTGGGGCCCCACATTGCTGACTCACCCTGCAGGTCTCGGGACCTGCCCACTCCCATAACTGCATGAGCCAATTCCTTACAGCAAATCTCAACCTCTCTGTCTCTCTGCCTCTATATATACCCACACACAAACATACACATCCTATTATTTCTATCTTTTTGGAGAATCTTGAATAATACGACAGGCCAACAAATGATCAATTCGGACAGTGATAAACTGCCATGAAGGAAGTAAAGCAAGACCGTGGAAAAGAGAGGGGGTGGTACTTCAGCCACAGAAGTCAGGAATGCCTCTCTGAGCAGGTGGCCTTTCAGCTGACAACAGCAGGAGAGCAACAGGCACATAAAAGCTGTGGGGGACTGGCTGGGCAGAGGCCTTGTCCACAGGGCAGGGTCACAGAGAGCTGGAGGAACAGGAAGAATCCCAGAGAGGCTGGAGGGAACCATGGCAGGAGAGTGAGGCAGGATGCAGGGTGTTAGGGCCTCACAGGCCACGGGGAGGAGTCTGGATTTTATTCCCAGTGTGAGGGGAATCCTCTGGAAGCTTTTCTACTTTTTTGGGGGGGGGAGGACCGCACCTCACAGCACGCAGGATCTTCGTTCCCTGACCAGGGATTGAACCCATGCCCCCCACAGTGGAAGCACGGAGTCTTAACCATCGGACCACCAGGGAGGTCCTGGAAGCTTTTAAGAAGTTGTTAACCCTCTGGCTGCTTTGTGTCCCTAGCTTGCTGTGTGATCTTGAGCAAATGAATGTGCCTCTCTGAGCTTCAGTTTCCTGGTGTTGTGACGATCAAATGAGATAACGTAAGAGAATGAGTTAGCGTCCCATGTGGCGCAAAGAAGCGGCTGTGGAAATGTCAGTTTCTTTTGCTGCTTGTTCAACGGGGGCACTGATTGGTAAATGCTGACACTAGAACTAGCTGGGGAAGTAAAACTGACATGAACTTTCTGGAAACAGGGGCAAAATGTATACCAGAGATGTTTATCACAATGTCGTTTACCCGTGGAGAAACTGGAAACAGCTAAATGCCCGAGAGGAAGACGCTTTGGTGCATTAAAGCTAGAGGCGTGGGGACTTCCCTAGTGGTCCAATGGTAAAGAATCCACCTTGCAATGCAGGAGACACAGGGTCGATCCCTGGTCAGGGAACTAAGATCCCACGTGCCTCAGGGCAACTAAGCCCATGCGCCACAACTACTGAGCTCAGGTGCCTCAACGAGAGAGCCTGCGTGCCACAAACTACAAAGCCCACGCGTTCTGGAACCCCTGCACCACAACTACAGAGCCCACACGCCCTGAAGCCTGCACGCCACAACTAGAGAAGAGAAAACCCGCACGTCACAACTAGAGAGAAGCCCACGCACCACAACTAAGACCCGATGCAGCCAAGAATAAATAAAATTTAAAAATAATAAATACATCTTAAAAAAAAAAAACTTGTAGTCAGACAGACTTGGGTTCAAACTTTGGCTCTTCCGCTGCCTCCCCCGGGCAACTTTTGTCAAATCATCAAATTCTGTCAGCTTCAGTGAACTTGGAAAATGGAGACTGTGAGAATTAAATTAGAGAGCTTGTGCAGCGCATAAACACAGTACCTGGCACCTGTCAGAGACACTGGGGGAAATGCAAGTACCAAGGTTACATTTATTTTTTTTAATTTATTTATTTTTTATTTTATTTATTTTTGGCTGTGTTGGGTCTTCGTTGCTGTGCGCGGGCTTTCTCTAGTTGCAGTGAGGGGGGGCTACTCCTCGTTGTAGTGTGTGGGCTTCTCATTGCAGCGGCTTCTCCTGCTGCGGAGCACGGGCTCAAGGCGCACAGGCTTCAGTAGTTGTGGCATGCGGGCTCAGTAGTTGTGGCTCGCGGGCTCAGTAGCTGTGGCGCATGGGCTTAGTTGTTCTGCAGCACGTCGGATCTTCCCGGACCAGGGCTCAAACCCGTGTCCCCTGCATTGGCAGGTGGATTCTTAACCACTGCGCCGCCAGGGAAGCCTGATTTAATTCAATTCTAATTAAAATCCCATGGTTTGTCTATGGAACAAGCAGAGGCAAGACATGCTCTGAGAATAAGATGGAAGGACTCGCCTTCCTAGATACTAACATCAATGCTTATCCTGACTATGATGATTAACGCAGTACGGAATTGACACAGGGATAGACAGACTGACAATGATACAGAATAGGAAGCCCAGAAACAGACCCACAGAGATGGCCCTTGATAGATAACATACAAACAGCATATAAATGGAAGTTTGACAGGGGGCAAAAATGGCATTGCAAATCAGTGTGGAAAGAAAGGATTATTCAATAAAATGTGTTAGGCAATTGATTATCCAAATGGAAAAAAAATGAAATGGACTCCTTACCTCACACCATACAAAAAAAAAATTATGATGAAGTCAGAACTTAAATGTGAAAGGCAAATTTAAAATCTTTGGAAGATAACATAAAACTGTGCTGTTCGATACAGCTCAATATAAAAAAACCAAACAACTCAATCAAAATATGGGCAGAAGACCTAAATAGAAAATTCTACAAAGAAGATACCCAGATGGCCAACAGGCACATGAAAAGATGTTCAACATTGCTAATCGTTAGAGAAATGCAAATCAAAACCACAGTGAGGTATCACCTCACACCAGTCAGAATGGCCATCATCAAAAAGTTTACAAATAATAAATGCTGGAGAGGATGTGGAGAAAAAGGAACTCTCCTACAGTGTGGGTGGGAATGTAAATTGGTGCAGCCACTATAGAGAACAGTATGCAGGTTCCTTTAAAAAAAAAACACGAAAAATAGAACTACCATATGATCCAGCAATACCCCTCCTGAGGGGTATATCAGGAAAAGACGAGAACTCTAATTCAAAAAGATACTTGTGGGTCTTCCCTGGTGGCGCAATGGTTAAGAATCCGCCTGCCAATGCAGGGGACACGGGTTCAAGCCCTGGTCCGGGAAGATCCCACATGCAGAGCAACTAAGGCCGTGCGCCACAACTAGTGAGCCTGCACTCTACAGCCCGAGAGCCACAACTACTGAGCCCACACACCGTGACTACTGAAGCCCACACGCCTACAGCCCATGCCCTGCAGCAAGAGAAGCCACTGCAATGAGAAGCCCACTAGAATGGCTATAATCAAAAAGTCAATAAATGTTACCGAGGATGTGGAGAAATTGGAAACTTTAATACACTGCTAGTGGGAAAATAAAGTGGGGCAGATGCTTTGGAAACCAGGCAGTTTTGCAAAAAGTTAAACAGAGTTATCATATGACCAGCATTTCTACTCTTATATGCTCCAGAGAAATGAAAACATGTGTCACACAAAAGCTTGTACACAAGTATTCACAGCAGCATTATTCACAAGAGTCAAAAAGTGGAAACAGCCCAAGTGTCCATTAACTGATGAATGTTAAATAAACAAAATGTGTGTGTGTGTATATATATATATTCATAAATGCAGTATAATTCAGCAATAAAAGAGAATGAAATACTGATTGATGCTGTGACATGAACCTTGAAAACACTATGCTAAGTGAAAGAAGCAGACACACAAAAGGCCACATTGTATGACTCTATTTACATGAAATACCCAGAACAGACAAATCCACAGAGACAGAAAGTAGATCAATGGCTGGGGCGGGGAGTGAGGGATGGTGAATGACTAGTAATGGAGACAGATTTCTTTGGGGTAATGAGAATGTTCTGGAAGTAGTGGTGATGCACGCTCAACTGTTTGAATATACTAAGAACCACTGAAGTGTACACTTATAAAAGGGTGAATTTTAAGGTATGTGGATTATATCTCAATTTTTCAAAACGAGTAATGTTAATAAAAAAAATACCACAAGCAGGATATCGATATTGGTACAACCTACTAATCTTATTCAGATTCCCTAATTTCTCCGGTACTTTCAGTATCCTGTGTTTCTACAAAGGACTCAGCAATTATCATGAAGAATGTATATTAAAGGGACTTCCCTGGTGGTCCAGTGGGTAAGACTCCACACTCCCAGGGCAGGGGGCCCCGGTTCCAAAATAAATAAATAATAACTAAAAATTTTTTTTAAAAAGGAATGAAGTACTGATACATGCTGTAATATGGATGAACCCTGCAAATATTTTTTAAAAAAAGAATGTATATTACAGTTAAAAAATAATAAAAACCCTACAATTACATGTTAGCTTATACAGAAAGCTGGACTCACAACCCACAATTCTCATTATAAAAATGAGGTATTATAAAAATTGCCCTTGGTATATAGTTCTATAGAATTAATATCATAATATAAAAGGATATTTATCTCAACACACTTTATCTGTACTTCACGGTCTTAACACAACAACGAAAAACTCTGGGGTTCTTTTCTGGCTTTTAACCATGAGGCATACTTATTTCACCTTAATTATGAACACTTTTACACCCTGCTTTTCCCCTTTAACGTCTCATTTCGTTTAAGAAGTTTGGATACTGCCTCCCAAGTCCTCAGAAATATCCCTTTAGAAGGGTGTGGAATGTTTCATCCGATGGATGCACCACAATGCCCTTAATCATCCCCTTACTGCTGGGCATTTAGGGTGTTTCCAATTATCTTGCTGCAAACTGCTGCAGTGAGCAACTTGATTTTCTTCCTTTGGATGATTTCCTCCGGATAAGGAAGGGGTGGGGTTACTGGTTAAATATTTTGCACATCTTTCTGGCTCTTGACAATTTCACGTTGGCGCAAGACCCCCGCCCCCCCTCCCCCGCGGCCCCCGCGGCCCCCGGGTCCCGGGCCCCAGCTTCTGCAAAGCAGGACTGCAGAGGCGGGCGCCTGTGCGTCCGGGGTCCCGGCGCGTTGCGGTCCAAGCCCCCCGCCCCTTGGGCACCGCCCGCGCCCCGGCTCACCTGGACTCCTCCCCTCGGGCCAGGGGACTCCGTCTCGGTGTCGCGCAAGTCCTCACCTTGGCCTCGGGGTGTCTTCCCAGGTCCGTGGAGGTAACCCTGGGCGACGTCCGTCTCTCCTTCGCGTCCTTTCCCTACCCCAGCGCCAGGCGGCGCATCCAGTAGGTGCTCGATAAATACCCACAGATTTCAAGAGCAAGTTGACGTTGCCGCGCCGACCTTTGACTCTAGTCAGATCCCTGGAAGTTAGCCAAGTACCAAGCAGTTCGCACCAGGAGCGTAGGTGAGGGGGGTGGGCAGAGTTGAACTGTAGAAGCCTATTCATGCAACAATTGTCTGAGCACCTACTGTATGTCAACATCATCCACCGCTGGGAATAAAAGACAGTCAAAGCGGTAAAGTAAGAATGTAGTTAGTGTGTCAGACGGCGATTCGAGGTAGGCAGAGAAATCCGGCAGGGGAGGGGCTGAAGTGAGGCGAGGCTGGCGGGCCTCCGGGAGGAGGTGACCAGAAGAGGTAGTACCTCGGAGGTGGGCGACTGCTCGGGCCAGCGTGCTAGGGCCTCGCCTCCGAAAGCACATTTAAACTCCCGCCACAGGCATGAGGCGGGAACGAATGTACCGAGAGGAGGGCGTAAGGCCCCGAATTAAGCCCCGACCCCTCCCGGCAGGGACGGGGTTACGCCTGACGGGGCGAAGCGTCCCGGATGTGCGCATGCGCGGAGCGCGGAGTGCGCCTGCGCACAGCGCCGGGCGACGTGGCCGGCCGGAAGTGGCCCGTGCGGAACCTTCGGAGGACCACCGTAGTCAGTCGGTCAGTCCTGCGCCAGGTGCTGGTTCGCGCCCCCGCCGGCACCACCATGCTGAAGAAATTTGACAAGAAGGACGAGGAATCGGGTGAGGGGGGCGAGGCCTGCGGGAGGCCGGACCAATGCCCAGGCTCTCGGCGCCCTCCCCGGCGGCCTCTGTCCCGACCCGAGGCCCCGGGAGGGACGGGGGCTTGTGCGAGGGGCTGCCGCCGGTCAGTGGCAAGCCCTGGAGAGCCCGAGCAGGCTCCACTGCCCCGCACTCGTAAGCTCGGACCGCGATTCGCTGGGTGACCTTGGGCGGGTCGCACGCCTCTCTGGGCCTCAGTTTCCCCATCTGTTAGGGGAGGGCGCCGCGCGCGATGCTCTTGTGGGGATTCGCTGGGGCTGCGTCGGTGCTGACCGGACTGGGGAGCACAGTGTCCCGTGGCTGAGAACCCTGACTCTCATGCATTTACCCAGTAAACATATATTGAGCGCTTACTGCATGCCAGGCTGTACTGTGCCCTGACATTGCAGTAGAACAAGAGAGACGCTCAGTGCTCGAGCCCGGAATATTAGAATGGTCGCGACGTAGTGGAGGAAACAGACGTCAGTCAGATACTGAGGTGTGTAACTAATTACACGTGTGATATCTGCCAAGCACAGACCCTAGTCGCTGGAAGTGGTGGTCCCGCACGTAGTAGGAACTCAGTTAAGTACCAGTTGCATAAATGAATGCAAGACGTGACACTCTGAGAGGCACACAAGGACTGTACCAGGGCTGCTGGGTGACTGTGAGTCAGTGGCTTGGGATGGAGGGAGCTCCCCTTGCAGGAGGATGGCTGGATCTACTGGCAGTTTGTAGAGCTTTGGTTGCCACTCAGAGGAGTTGGAACTTGACTAGGTCGGGCACTGGGACATGTTTCCCTTGGCTACATCTGAGAGAGTTCTGAAATTCAGGGTCACAGCCTGTGCTCAGTCCTGCCTGTTCTCTGACTGTAGGTGGAGGCTCCAACCCGTTCCAGCACCTTGAGAAGAGCGCAGTGCTCCAGGAGGCAAGTGTCATTTGCTCCCGTCTCTTCCGTCATGAGTGTTCCTAGTCGGCGTGCGGGCACGTTCAGAGTGCTGGTTTAAAGGACAACAGGGGGGAGACCTGCTCCTGGAAAGACGGGGGCACTTTGTTCCCAGGGAGGGTTCATTAGGCCTGTCTTTTTCTTTGTCTTCGTTTCTCCTTCTAGTTAATTAATAAGCGTTGCCAGGCTTCCCTGGTGGCGCAGTGGTTGAGAGTCTGCCTGCCGATGCAGGGGACGCGGGTTCGTACCCTGGTCCGGGAAGATCCCACATGCCACGGAGCGGCTGGGCCCGTGAGCCATGGCCGCTGAGCCTGCGCGTCCGGAGCCTGTGCTCTGCAACGGGAGAGGCCACAACACTGAGAGGCCCGCGTACCGCAAAATAAATAAATAAATAAAAATAAGCGTTGTCTGACTATCCGTTAGTCACTAAGTCAGCACATCCTCAGCTAATACTTAGGGAAAATTTCAGGAGTTGTTAATAGGTAAAGTAAGAAAAAAGCAAAACAAGACTCTTTCCTTATGAAAATAAGGTTGGGCAAGTGTATTTATTTACGCTGGGCCTTCTCAGACCTCGACGTGCTTGAGGGCAGTCAGGGAAGGGAAATAAGCTCAGCCAGAAGGTAATATCCTTGGCTGCTTCTTCCTAGGCCCGCGTGTTTAACGAAACTCCCATCAATCCTCGGAAATGTGCCCACATCCTCACCAAGATCCTCTACCTCATAAACCAGGTAACAGGGTGAGGCTTGGGGGTGGGGAAGATGGTACTGGGGTGTGTTGGGGGCAGGGGCACAGCCCCTGTGTAGTTGTAGCCAGCGGCCCAGCTCTGGGTCCCCTCAGCGTCCCACTCCGATGTGTCGCCCTTGACGGAGCCTCTGCAGGGTCCGAGGGCCTGGCCTGGGCTGATCCGGCAGGAAGAGCATTCTGGCCCGTCTGTCCCAAGCTGAGACTTCTTTCTTGATTAAAACAGGGAGAGCACCTGGGGACCACAGAAGCAACCGAGGCCTTCTTTGCCATGACCAAACTCTTTCAGTCCAATGATGTAAGTGTCCCCACCCCAGCCCTCCTCCAGAGGGGGCAGCTCTGACAGGGTGGTGGGAGGGCCTCCTGTCAGCAAGGCTGCCTCATGCTGTGCCAGGGGTCAGAGGGCTTTTCACGTCTCTTGCGCAGCCCACCCTCCGTCGGATGTGCTACTTGACCATCAAGGAGATGTCCTGCATCGCAGAGGATGTCATCATCGTGACCAGCAGGCGAGTCTTGGTCTCTGAATGATCCACCGACACAGAGCCCATCTTCTCACGAGTACCAGGCGCTCAGACTTCGGCTTATGCGTTGCCTGCGCCCTTTTTTTTTTTTTTTTTTTTTAATTTTTAACTCAGTTCTTCCTTCCTTCCTTCTTTTCTTTCATTTCTTTCATTTTTGGCTGTGTTTGGGTCTTTGTTTCTGTGTGAGGGCTTTCTCTAGTTGCGGCAAGCGGGGGCCACTTTTCATCAAGGTGCGCGGGCCTCTCACTATCGCGGCCTCTCTTGTTGCGGAGCACAGGCTCCAGACGCGCAGGCTCAGTAGCTGTGGCTCACGGGCCTAGTTGCTCCATGGCATGTGGGATCTTCCCAGACCAGGGCTCGAACCCGTGTCCCCTGCATAGGCAGGCAGATTCTCAACCACTGCGCCACCCGGGAAGCCCGCCCGTGCCCTTTTCTCCTTTGCTCTCCTGTCTCCCTCGTCCTTCAGTTACCCTGCCCACCAGTGGCAGCCTCCAGGGTGGGCGGTTTCCCTTTTAATTCTCTGGCCTGAACTTAGGCACAGAGCCTTCCTTCCCTTGATTCCTCTCAGTCAACTGAGGCAGCCGGAAGTTTCACAAAGACTCTAGCGAGTACCAAGAGAAAGCCCAGGGAGGATACACGTAGGGGTATATATACACGGGGAGCACAGGCAGACTCACGCACTAAGGACTGCTTTGCTCACTAAGTGTTAGGCTGAGGGATTCAGGGGACAGAGTGGACTGAAATATAATCCCTGGGCTCAGTTCTTTTATTGCTTCTTGCCACAGTTTCGGGGGGGACGTTATACATTCGTGTGTAGGTTCATTTAGACAATATTTATCGTCTGTCAGCCCCCGTGTAACTCTGGGAATAGAGCAGCAAACACGACAGGCATGGCCTCTGCAGCCCCAGAATTTACCGAGAAGTAACCCAGCAGACAGGCATTAGGGAAGTGTGATGGCTCTGAGAGCAGATCAGGAGGACAGCCAACTTGAATTTGGGTCAGGAAAGGCCTCCTGGAACTGTCTGAGTGGAGTCCTGAGGGCTGAGTGAGAAGTAGCAGGACAGAGGTGGAGATGAGGGGGGCAGTGCGCTCGGCTGAGGGGATGCAGGTGCCAGGGCCTGGGGTGGAGAGCACGGCCTGTTTGGGGACGTCTCTGTGAGGGGCTGATGGGGATGGCAGCAGGAAGCCTCTGGAAGGTTTCAGTCAGAGCAGGGGAGTGACCCGGTCAGTTTTCAGTTTTATGAAAAACCCTCTGGCTGCTGTGTGGTGTTTGGTGGGGAAGGGTTAAGAGCACAGGGAGGACGCCCGTTAGGAGACTGGCGTGGTGACCTGGGGTGGGCAGGGCAGGGCCGGGGGGGCAGGCCCGGCCCCTGCGTGAGGCCATCGCCTTGTCCCTGCAGCTTGACGAAGGACATGACTGGGAAGGAAGACAGCTACCGGGGCCCGGCCGTGCGCGCCCTCTGCCAGATCACCGACGTGAGTCCCCCTTGGCCAGCTTGGTCGCTGTGGGGTCTCACCCTTCACGTGCTCTTGCTCGTGTCCCGGCTCCTGGGAGGGGTGCGGGGACGCAGGACATGAGCCTGCTTCCTCCCTCCTGGCCGTCCCTTCTCCACACCCTGTCTCCTGCACTCCTGAGGGCGGCAGGGACTGACCGGGCCCCCTCCCACCCACCCCTTGTCCCCACAGAGCACCATGCTACAGGCTATCGAGCGCTACATGAAGCAGGCCATCGTGGACAAGGTGCCCAGCGTCTCCAGCTCTGCTCTGGTGTCTTCCCTGGTGTGTAGCCTCAGCAGGGGCTGGGGGTGGGCGCTGGATTGGGAGACTGAAGAAACATCAAAGTTGCTTTTCAAAAGAAAAGAAAAGCTTTGTATCCCCAGATCTGAGAGTCCCACCCCCTTCTCAGTGAAGAGCTCCCGGGGAACTCTGGGTTAATTGAGGGGCCAGTTGGACAGCCTTGACCCATCCTTTGGGGTGACAGATTTTTGGAATTTGAGCCTGGCAGGAAGTTTGCCAGGGCAGGGAGAGTGAGGGTGGGAGCTGTCCCGAGTCTGTGCACTTCTCAGAGGACCCGGACGACAGAGGGGCCCTGGGCTGTGTCTGAGGGAAGACCCAGAGCCAGCTGAACTGTGGCCAGACCGGGAGGTGTGATGGCAGAGCATCCTGCCTGCCCACCCCTCAATGCGCCCTGTGCCCCACAGCACCTGCTCAAGTGCAGCTTCGACGTGGTCAAGCGCTGGGTGAATGAGGCCCAGGAGGCAGCATCCAGTGATAACATCATGGTCCAGGTGAGCAAAGCAGTGATGTTGAAGATACTTAGGCTGGTGGCACCGTCCTGGCCAGACAGCATGGACTCTTACCACGGAGATCCTGGCGGCCCCTGGCTGGAGCAGGCTTTAATCGTTTTGTCATTGTGGGGAGACTTGGGGGGTGTGGGGAAAGAATCCAGGGCACCACTTGCAGGGGGAGTTGGGTTGGAGATGTTACTAGCTGGTACCGAAATATCGAGTATTTTGATAACCAGAGTGTTGTTTTGGGGTATGCGACACAGCTGACCTGGCCCAGCTGGCTTTGTTAGTGATGCACGGAAGCATCCTGGTGGGGCTTTCATGTGCTGATCTCTTCCTCAGTGACTTCAGCCAGGAATCCCTTTATTTCCATGAGTCTCAGTTTCCTTGTCTGTAAAACAGGAAAGAAAGTCCTTGCCTCACAAAACTGTGAGGATCAAATGAGAGCCTCTGTAGCCTCTGCCCATCTGCCTACCTGCAGCCTCCCTGTATGGGCATCTGTTCCCTCCCTCTGTGCCCTTTGTGCTGGGTCTCGTCTCCAGGACCAGCTGTGGCCCCTCAAACCCTTCCTAGGGTCAGAGAAGCTTCCCACATAGAAGGCCCTTGAGTGTCACCCTGGTAAGGAATTAGGAAAGAGCAGAGGGGACAGGAGGTAACTCCGTGTGCCTTCCCTCTGCAGACCTAGCCTTGCCAGCAGCAGCCACGAGTCCTTGGGCTGGGCAGTGGGGGCAGAAGTACTATCACACGGTGTCACACGTAAGGTCTGACGCTGTGAGGGCTCATGTCTGCACAGCACCTTACGACACGTGTCCCCCTCGAGGCCTGGCTCCCGCTTTCTCTATCTGGTCAGAGACACCTGGTCTCCTCCTGTTCTTCCATCTGTGGCACCTGTTGTCCCCTCCACACCTGCACTCACGCTGCCCGTCGAGGCCCTTGCTGAAATTGGGGACGGATGAGGACCGCAGACACCCAGGTGGCTTGTTGGGCACGGTCGCACCCAGGCTCTGGAGGAAGCGACCACAATGCCCATCCCAGAGACGAGGAGGCCGGAGCCCAGAGGGACCGTGACCTCCAGAACCCCACGGCCAGGGGGCCCGGCCTCACACGCCCGTGCTCTGCTGCCCTTTCCCGCTCTCTAGTACCACGCGCTGGGGCTCCTGTACCACGTGCGGAAGAACGACCGCCTGGCCGTCAGCAAGATGATCAGCAAGTTCACGCGGCACGGCCTCAAGTCCCCCTTCGCCTACTGCATGATGATCCGCGTGGCCAGCCGGCAGCTGGAGGAGGAGGACGGCAGGTAGTGGCACTGTGTCCCCCCTCATGCCACGCGAGGCCTTGCCCGTCTCCCGGGCGGGACCCCCAGCATCCTCTTGCCGCCTGTTGTCCCGCAGCCGCGACAGCCCACTGTTCGACTTCATCGAGAGCTGCTTGCGCAACAAGCACGAGATGGTGGTATACGAAGCCGCCTCGGCCATCGTCAGCCTGCCGGGCTGCAGTGCCACGGAGCTGGCCCCGGCCGTGTCAGGTGACCGGGCGCTCCCCACCCAAGCCCCACGTGGCTGTGCCTGCCAGGAGCTGGGCCCTGGGCCAGGGGGCACGGGAAAGAAAGGAAATGCCCTCAGGTGGGCCACAGGCTATGCTTAAGAGAGGGCATCAGTCCCCAGGCAGCGCCTGCTCCCTGCCGGGCCAGGGCCTCTCACCTGGGCTCTGGCGGGTGGCGGAGGCGAGGTTCAGAGGCGCTCTGCCGCCTGCGGGTGGCTGCCGTGGCAGGAGGGCCCGGCGGAGGAAGCCTGCATTTATGAAGCCAGGGCCCGGGCCATCTCGGGGAGGAGAAAGGGGGCTTGGGCAGAGTCTGGACAGGAGCGTGGGTTGCAGTCCTGGCTCTGTGGCGGGGCAGCTGCGCGAGCCTGGGCGAGCCAGCTGTCCTCTCTGCGGGAAGGATAGCAATCGTGCCGTTACACTGGCAGCGTGGTGCACGCGGCACCTGCGCTCCGGGTGGTCGTGCAGCAGAATCCGCTGGGCTCCCGCTGCTGTCGGGCCAGCTGCTGAGTGATCAGTGCCTTGATCTTGCGGGCCCCTGTCCTGAGCATTGAGATCTCACTACATGTCGGGGTAGCAGGCACGTGACGGTGGGCTAAGTGTTCGATCCTGGAAGGTGGGTGCATTGAGAAGTGGGAATTGGAGCAGGAGGGAAGGGGCAAGCATCCCAGAAGGACAGGCCTAGTAATGGAAGCCATGATGTTCTGCCAGAGAGTTCCAGCTGCAGAGGCTGAGGAATGGTTGGCCCTCCTGCTTTTCTCATGTTCTCCAGAATAAGGTTGCAAACCTGTCAGGCAGAGAGATGGGGTTCACATTTGCAGAGAGAAGTCTCTCCTCCTCCTTGGCGACAGAAGCAAAAGAACTAAATTCATTCCCTGGTTCGAATGTTTGTTCTTTCTTGTTATATTACTCATGTTCCAGAATAACGAAAGTCAAACAGAGAGCGCTTTTAAAATAAGGGTTGTTTAAGAAAACCGTAAATAAGTGCTGAAAAAGTATAAGAGAATGGAAGCCAAGTTATGAGGAGAGGAGCGTAGACACCGCAGAAAACAGCAGTCATGTTTGCCGCTCCAGCGAGTGCACCCGGAGCCTGAGCTTCCTGAGGCCAAGGCGCAGGCTGGGGCGGCCAGTGCTCTGCCGCGACCCTGGGTAGGGCAATGGCTCGGGCCCCGGGGCAGGCAGCCCCGGATGTCAGTCCTGGTTCTGCCACTTCCTGGCTGCTGGCCTCGTTCCTTCAGTTGCTCTGCCCCTTTGTGCCTTGGCCTCTGTGTCTGTGAAATGGGGAGATACGGGAGCTGCTTTGCAGGCGTGTGGGGACTCGCGGGGACATGGCAGGCAGTTCTCAGCCCTCTGCCCGGCACCGTAGGCTCCCGCATGTGAACCGCTGGGCGGTTGCAAGCGTGCCCACGGGTCCGTGCGAGGCTCAGGTGCCCACGGGGAGGACGGCTGTCTCCTTGGTTGGGGTGGTGGCACCAGCAGGGAGACAGCTGGACGCAGCCTCAGAGCCCTTGCATGTGTGCCCCGCCGCTGTGCCCTGTCCCTGCCCCTCGTGGGGGCCCCTGGGCTTCCCGGCAGCCCAGCACCCGTATCTGTCTCCCCACAGTGCTCCAGCTCTTCTGCAGCTCCCCCAAGGCTGCGCTCCGTTATGCCGCCGTCCGCACCCTCAACAAGGTGAGTTCGGAGTGGGCGGAGTGGGGCGGGGGGAGTCTCCTGGCCCCCGCCCTGCGGGAGGTGCAGCCCTGGTCCGCCTCTGTCCTCCGGCAGTGACCTGAGCTCACCCGAAGGACCAGCGGAACGGTGGGGGACCTGCTGTACCCCGTCCCTGTCCTCATGTCTTTCCTCCCGAATCAAAACAGGTGGCCATGAAGCATCCATCTGCGGTGACAGCTTGTAACCTGGACCTGGAGAACCTGGTTACAGACTCGAACCGCAGCATCGCCACGCTGGCCATCACCACCCTCCTCAAGACGGGCAGCGAGGGCAGCATCGACCGCCTCATGAAGCAGATCTCCTCCTTCATGTCAGAGATCTCGGACGAGTTCAAGGTCCATAGTCCCCGCCTGCCGCGTCCCCGCCCCGAGCCGGGGCGGAGGTTCTGGGGGGCTGGTGGGGCGGAGGGATGGCAGAGGCGCACGCGGTGCTGCACCCAGCTTTTGTCCAGCGAGGCCAGGAGCCTCCAGGCCAGCTTGTCAAGTTCTTCAGTGTTTCCTGTGCGCTTGCCATGTGCTGGGCAGAGTTTGGAGAAAGGGGAACAGAGCAGTGGACAGACCTGTCCTGTGTTCGTGGAGCTTGCTTGCTGAGGAGGGGAGGTGGACAGTCAACAAGGTGGGACACGGTAATTTCACACACTAGTGCAGGGAGGAAACCCCACAGGGTAGAGGTTCCCAGGAGGAGCCGCCCAGGGGAGGTACCTGGGAAGACACGGGAGAAAAGGCAGAAGCAAGTGTGTTGGGAACAGGAGGAAGGGGCTGAAGTGCCAGGTTGGGGGCTTCGCGGCCAGTGGAGGCCATGAAGTCGGAGCAGGTGGAGGCGAGACCGTGTGAGGCCCGGGGGTTCGTGATAAAGAGCTGTGGTTTTAAGGAAGCTGCTAAAGCGTTTTCTGTAGTGTTCTCTAAACATTTATTTTCAAACAATTCACAGAAGGTTGTAAAGAAATATACTGAGAATTCCAGTGCTCCCCTCCCCCAGCTGCCTCGTCCTCCAGCACCCGCAGGGCCACAGGACAGTGTCACAGCACAGGCACAGGCCACAGTTTGCTCACCAGTTACAGTGTGTGTGTGTGTGTGTGTGTGTGTGTGTGTGTGTGTGTGTGTGTGAAACTACGTTAAGATACTGGATGCTCAACTGCACCACCACCAGGAGACTCCCTGGTGTTCCCTGCATAGCTGCACCCATCCCCTCCTCCCCTCTCTACACGCTGTTCTCAACTTCTGTAACAACGTTATTTCACAACAGTTAACATAAACGTTAGTGTGTTTTTGGAGAGCTTTAATCAGGGCAGGAGGCAGACAGACGGCAATGTGAATGACTGTGATAGAGCATGGTGAGTTCTGTAGCAGGAATGACACAAGGTAGGCGGAATAAGCTCTGCCTGTGGGTTGTAGGAACACTTTGTAGACTGTGGAATGACACAGCGAGACTTACATGTAGAGAGATCCTTCCCAAGCTGCTGGAGGGTGAACTGGACGGAGGCTTGGTTGTGGGAGCTGGGCAGAGAGGCGAAGGCCCCCCACAGGCCCGGGAAACGGGAGGGGGGCTGGTCTCAGAGCGCCTGGGGAACAGAGCCAGATGTCGGGGCGCCATGTGACAGCTGAGGGCGTGAACGTCCTCAGAGGTGAGTCCATGTTCTAGTTCGGGTTCACGGTGCTGTGGATGCGTTTGGGGAAGGAGGGAGACGGTCAGGGCTGAGAGGAGGGAAGCGGGGGTAATGGTGGTGATTGCGGCCAAGTTTGAGGTGTCCGTGGGCACCAGGTGCAGTTGTGTGGTAGACATTTGGAAGCACTGCTCTTGAACTCAGACCAGAGACAAAGATTTGCGCGTTGGGGGCATAGAAGAGGTGGTTAAAACCACGGGAGGAGATGAGATTGCCAAAGAGACTGAGAAGAGAAGAGGGCTGGGGCCAGAGCACCCCAAGGGGCAGCCTGAGCTGGAAGGCTCAGGGGTGGGAATGGTGGGGGAGGGGAGAAGCAGGACAGGCGGGATGGAGGGGCTGGTGGACTTTCCTTGAAGTCTTGAGTAGAGGGACCCAGAGTCTGGATCTGGGCCTCGGGACTGCTGTGCATGCCTCCCTGTCTGGGGGGCTCAGGGCTGCGGGCCCCCCGAGGGTGGAGGTGGGGCTCCCCTCGCGTCTTGGCCTGTTGCTCCCAGGGCCCGGCCCTGCCTGAGGAAAGACTCCGCTGGCACTGGGTGCATGAAGTAACCACCAGGTGGCAGGGCCGCTGCTCACGCATGTCTGTTTGGCCCAGGTGGTGGTGGTCCAGGCCATCAGCGCACTGTGTCAGAAGTACCCTCGCAAGCACGCCGTGCTCATGAGCTTCCTGTTCTCCATGCTGCGTGAGGAGGTAAGAGCAGGGCGCTCGGGCGCCAGGTGTCCTGTGCAGGTGGTGGCCTGGCCGCTGGCTCCACACCCAACTAGTTCTCGGGTGTACCCAGTCCACCTGCTGGCCAGCTGCTTTCCTGGTGCCCGCGGCCCTTGAAACTCCTCATGGGCTGACAGTGTAAACATGCACCAATCACTGTGATCACACTGATAAGCCTAATGGCACGCTACCCGTGCTCTAAAGACCCAGCAGATGCCCCAAGGTGATGCTTGTGTAGAAGATGAGAAACTGAGTTCTGTCTGGTGTCATCTCGTGTAGAAATATTCCAGCCGTTCCAGGAGCTCCAGGGTGGTTTCTTGGGAAACTGAGGCTAACAATGTGACATTGGTTCTCTTTTTGTTCCTGACGTGAATTAGTGATTCACGTGGGCCACCTTTCTTGGTTGTCTCAACAAAACTGGTCCGTTCAGGGGCGCAGAAGCAGAGTGTTCATGCAGTAGATTTGGTCCCCAGATATTTGGTGGCCCTTTGCCCCAGCCCCAGATGGGCCCTTGGACGAAGGCAGTAGAGGAACCGTTGCCTTGGGTGCCTTTGGGGTTCCCAGGAATATGAGAAGGGAGCAGGGCTTAGGGTGCCTTCAGCTGACGGCCCAGCACAGTGGAGACACCACACAGCATAAACCATCTTGTGATCCTCATAACAGGCCTGTCGTAGACGTTATTTTCTCCCTTTAAAAATCAGGGATCTGAGACCACCTGCCTGTGGCCACCTGGTCAGTAAGTGTCTGGCTCCAGAGCCATGGTTTTTTCCCGGACCTCCCTGCCTCCCAGGACAACGTGTGGCTCCACGGAAGACAGCGTGAGAGCTTCACTCATTAGAACACAGCACTCAGACACCGAGACCCTGGAAAAGGGTCTGTCCCTCAGCCCAGGGTGTGTCAGCCATGAGCTGCTGCAGGCAAAGCCCTGCAGTTACTCTGAACCTGTCAGTGCCCAGTCGGTGGGCGGGCTGCAGAACCGGTATCATAGCTAGGGCACCTGCTGACCGAACAGCCTTATTGAAATGTAAGGCGCGTGTGTAATTCACAGAGCGTATTTATTCTTCACAATAACCCATGAGGTCAGTACGCTAATGTTCCTTGTTATGAAGGTGCCTGAGGCTCAGACAAAGAGAGTGACTTATCACGGCCGTAAAACAAGCTAATCTGAGAACAGGGGCCAGATTTGACCCACAGACAAATTCTACTTGGGTTGTGCAGAGTTTTACACATTTTGAATTAGTAGCCGTTATTTAAAAATCAGGAAAACCACCTCGATAGATTTCCAGTTTCTCTTTAAAAACTTCTAAGACCTGGCAACGCTAGGCTGCGTGGTGATTTCGCTCTTTAGATGGGATGGGCACTATGCATGCGCCAGCATCCCATCCCGTGTGCTGCGCGTTGCCGGGTTACGGCCGGGCACCTAGCGAGTATCTCACTTGCCACTTCTGTTATTAAAGTCTGTAAGTGGCAGAGCATAGATTTGACCCGGGATCTTTTGTCTCTCTACTGCCCTATTCTGCCTTTTTTTAAACTCTCATAAAATACCCACGACATAGAATTCTATTATCTGTCTTTAAGTGTAGAGTTCAGTATTGTGAAGTACATTCACGCTGGCGTGCAGTTAACCTCCAGAACGTTTTCATACTGCACAACTGAACTCTGTTCCCATTAAACACTAGCACCCCACTCCTCCAGCATCCACATCACCCATTCTGCCTTTATCTCAAACTTGGAAAGAAAATGAAGTCCCAAATATTTCTCTTAAGCCATCTACTCTTAGAACCGGCAGGGCCCCAGCGAGCATTCAGCCCGAGCCTTTTGTTTTACACAAAAGGGAGGTAGAGGCCGGGAGAGCCAGGCCCTCATCACCAGGTTCAGTGCCTGGACCGCTGTGCCGGGTCCCGGTTAGGCTCTGGAGAGAGCAGCCTCGGCACTCAGCTCGCCCCTTGTGCTGCAGGGCGGCTTTGAGTACAAGCGGGCCATTGTGGACTGTATCATCAGCATCATTGAGGAGAACTCGGAGAGCAAGGAGACGGGGCTGTCGCACCTGTGCGAGTTCATCGAGGACTGCGAATTCACCGTGCTGGCCACGCGCATCCTGCACCTCCTGGGCCAGGAGGGGCCCAAGACCAACAACCCCTCCAAGTACATCCGCTTCATCTACAACCGAGTGGTCCTGGAGCATGAGGAGGTCCGGGCAGGTGGGTCAGCAGGGCTGCCCCTGGGCCCCGGGCTTGCCCTGCAGTAGACCCCCCAGCAAAGGGCCCTGAGCCCCCGGGGGGACACGGGCACCTGGTGTTGTTGCCTCACAAGCTCAGTGTTCTATAATCTTGTAGCAAGGACCTTAGATGTTTGGGCGTCATCTAGGTGAATGGTTCTTAACCTCTAATTCGCCTTAGTGATTTTTTTGTTTTTAAGTGTCACTATATGTTGTCGTTTAACTTTCTTTCTCTCTTTCTCGCTCCCTTTTTCCTTTCTTTCCTCCTTTCTTTCTTTCTTCTTGGTGTTTAGTTTTTTATTTTTAGTAATAGCTTTGTTGAGATATAATTCACATACGATAAAACTCTTTTCAATTAGTGTGCAATTCAGTTTGCAAACATCATATTCTTAATTTTACTTTTCATTTATTGCTCTTTTTTTCTCAAGCCCTCTCTGGACAGATGTTCCTCTTTCAGCAGTTGTTACTCATTCAGTAGTAGTTTGTTCTCTTGTTTATGGTCGTGTACTGCTTCACTGTGAGCTGAGGCCATTTGGATACAGAAGTTGAGGGCAGCTCTCGTGGCATCTTCTTAGTTAATACTGAAAAGGACTCCTGGGACCCAAGAACAGGGCTGCCTTCCCTGTGAGAGGCGAGGAGTTGAGGCCGGGTGGTGCCCACGTGACCGAGGCTCCTTGTTTCATGGTGTCGGGTTGGGCCTGCTGGGTCGGGGCTGCTTGGCTCTGGATGGCCCGTTCCGAGCCCTGGCAGTAAATCGTATTTCCTTCATAAACACAGGCGCTGTCAGTGCTCTGGCCAAGTTCGGAGCGCAGAATGAAGAGATGCTGCCCAGTATCTTGGTGTTGCTGAAGAGGTGAGTCCAGGCCACGGGCCTGGTGGACAACAGTGTTCCCTTGGGCCCAGGCGGCTGTCCTTTGTCTCTTTTTAATTGAAAAAGGGGAGAAAAGATACACAACTATTGATTGTAGGAAAAAATGGAAACACAGAAAAGTATGGGACTTCCCTGGGGGTCCAGTGGGTAAGACTCTGCCCTCCCAATGCAAGGGGCCCAGGTTCTATCCCAGGTCGGGGAGCTACATCCTGCATGCAGCAACTAAGACCCTGAACAGCCTAAATTAATTAATTAAAGAAAAGAAGAAAAGCATGAAAACTAATGTCATGCAAAAATCCCTCCACCTAGGCGTTAATTTGAGGTGTTTTCTATTTTAAAAAACAGCTTTATTGAGATATAATTCGAGACCCATACGATGTACCCATTTAAAATGTATAATACGATGGTTTTAGTACATTCAGGGTTGCATAACGATTGCCACAGTCTAAGTTGAAAACTTTTTGTGTTTTTTTTTTTTGGCCATGTCGCGTGGCTTGTGGGATCTTAGTTCCCAACCAGGGATGGAACCTGTGCCCCCTGCAGTGAAAGTGCAGAGTCCTAACCACTGGACCACTGGGGAAGCCCCGAGAACATTTTTAGCACCCCCAAAAGAAACAGTGTACCGATGAATAGTCATCACAATTCCCCCCAGCCCTCCAGGCCTAGTCAGCCAGTCGCTTTCCTTCTGGCTCTGGATTTGCCCGTTCCGGACACCTCATATAAACTCAGGCATGCAGTATGTCACCTTTCATGTGTCTGGCTTCTTCATGATGTTTTCAGGGTTCATCCGTGTTGTAGCATGTGCCAGTACTTCATTCCTTCTTACGGGCAGATAATATTCCATTGCATGAGTAGACCACATTTTGTTTGTCGGTACATCCGTTGATAGGCATCTGGGTTGTTTCCACTTCGTGGCTGTTGTGACTAGTGCTGCTGTAAACAGTTGTGTGCGACTTTTTATATGACGTGTTTTCAGCTCTCTTGTGTGTATACCCAGGAGTGGAATTGTTGGGTCGTATTAAATTCTTTTGTGATGTATGCTGTGGATATAGGAGATTGCCTCCCTCACTGGGTGGGCTCTGGGGAGAGGGTCCAGGGAGTATGAATACGGCCACCTCCTAGTTAATTAGAGTCCCGCGGGCCCTTCTGTGCATTTGATGCCTGGGTCCACATCCGAGGACTGAGCTTTAAGAGACCTGCTTCCTCTCACTGACCTCTGCTGAAGCCCTGCAGCATCCCTCCTGCCACCCTGGTCAGGAGGACCTTGTGTTCTGGCCACAGGTGTGTGATGGACGACGACAATGAAGTAAGGGACCGAGCCACCTTCTATCTCAGTGTCCTGGAGCAGAAGCAGAAGGCCCTCAATGCAGGCTATATCCTAAACGGTGAGTCTTTTCCTGGCTGACCCTGACCCAGCCCCGTAACGGAGCTGCAGTCTCACCAGGCAGGGGAATTCGGAGGCAAGACGCTCTCGGCTGGGCTTTCATGGCAACTGCACAGCATCACTGTGACCTCAGGAGACCCAGGGCCCTGCGTTCACAGCCCTGTGGGTGGAAACAGCCCAGTGAATTGAAACACTAGTTAGTCATAAGAGCCTCCATTTGCAGAGTGCTTTACCCTTTATAAGTCCCTCTCCTATGTCCGTTTACTCCCCACATCAGTCCTGCAAAGGACGATGTCGTGAGAAAGTGGGACCTCAGAGGCCTAAGTGGTTTTCTCAAGGTCCTACAACCTTGACCCCAGGACCTCAGTCTCCCACTGGCCTCTAGGTCTGACTGTGTCCATCCCTGGTCTGGAGAGGGCTCTGCAGCAGTACACTCTAGAACCATCGGAAAAGCCTTTTGACCTCAAGTCTGTGCCCCTGGCCACCACACCCATGGCAGAGCAGAGAACAGGTAAGTAACAGCTGCACTCCTTTCATAGGCCCTCCGGTCCAGGCCTCCGCTGGAGGGTCTGCGTTGGCTGCAAAGTCACTAAACCTGCCCAGGATGGATGGGGCTATACTGGGCGGAGGGAGTTATCCCATCTGCCTCTGGCTGCAGGAAATGAAGACGTAGGCACAGACACCTGCTCTCTTCCTCACGTGCTCTGTACTTCACACTCTCCGGGGTGGAAGTTATAATCCCTGAGTAACAGCACCGTGGTCAACACTACCCTGGCCCGTTCCCTGGAGTTGTGGGTCACCATTCATGTTTGTTCCTGCAGAAAGCACCCCCATCACGGCAGCCAAGCAGCCTGAGAAGGTGGCAGCCACCCGGCAGGAGATCTTCCAAGGTGAGTAATGGTGCTTGGCGGGGCTTCCCAGGGCCGCGGCTAGGGTAGCGGTTCTTCTCCAGGGAATTAAGAGTAGGAACTGTCATCGGTTGAGTCTCTCCTGAGCGCTGGGCTCTGAGAGTGTTTAGACAGCATGTTTGACCCTCAGGTGGAGGTTATTGGGTCCATTTGATATTGGAAGATTCGGACGTTCAGAGAGAGACAGTGATTTGCCCAAGTTTGCACAGCAAGAAGGGGAGGTGCGGGGGTGGCGGTGGAATTAAGATCCACCTCCAACTGGCTCAGAGCTGCCTCGGCCCTGGTTCTGAGGCTCAGTTCCCTGAGGCCCAGGCCAGTTCCGGATGTCTGATGCTATACAGCTGACTCAAGGGACACGGTCCTTTGTCTCGGGTTCCAGACGTGTTCCGTCCACGTTGTCTTGCAGGGTTTTGTTTAGGTTTTCATCTGTCCCTCTGCATTTTTTAAGGGGAGAGGCTGCGAGTCCAGTTGCCAGACCACGTTATCCACTAGATTCCTACCTTTGAGGCCTAGCACGTGTCCCTCGCCCTTGGTGATGCCCTCCCCGAGCTCCTCTCTTCTCCTCCGTGGTCCTGTGCAGTTCTCCACGTTCTGTCGTCTATATTCTCTGTCATTGCACTTAGTGCCTTCCTTCCTCACAGTAGGCTCCCGATTATCGTTGAGTTAAACTAAATCCCACCTTTTCCATTCCCTTCCCGAACCCTGTCTTCCATCAACATACTGTCTCAGATTCAGCAAAACTAGGATCCTGAGCTGAGTGGGATCACTGTAATCCAAAACTTCTCCTTGTGTTAGTTCTCTCTTGCTGCTGTCACAAGTTACCGTGAAGTTAATGGCTTAACGTAACACACATGTATCACCGTGTTCTGAGGACAGAAATCCAAAATGGGTTCCGCCGTGTTGGCGGTGCCGAGCTCCCTCTGGAGGCTCTGAGGGGTTCGTCTTTGGCGGCCGCCTACGTTCGCTGCCTAGAGCCCCCGTCCTCTGTCTTCAAAGCCAGAAGTACAGCCACAGTCCCATCTCTCTGCCTCTGACCCTCCTGCCTCCCTCTCACCAGGACCTTGTGGTCACTTTGGGCTCACCCAGATAATTCAGGAGACGCTCCCCAGCTCAAGATGCACATAATCTCTGCAAAGTGAGGGAACATACTCACAGGTTCTGGGAATTAGCTCGTGCACATCTTGGGGGCCGTTGTTCTGCCACGCCCTCCCGGGAAGACTCCTTTGAAGCCTCTTCCAGGGACTCAAGCCCATTTGTAAACAACCTTCCAGAGCCTAATATTTATTGATCACGTGTTAAGTTCCAGGATCTTTGCTAGATCTTGACCTTTATTGCCTCTTCTATCTTCACAACGACCCTGTGGACAAGATTATTGAATCTATTTTATTGATGAAGAGTCTGAAACTCAGGGGCGGTAGTTTATAGCTACTAGCAGAGTCCCCCAGGCAGTAAGGGGCAGCGTGTCCGCAAACTTGATGCCCAATGAAATCAATTCCCATAGAAAAGCACTCTGGCGGCTGACGCCCACAGGGGGCCTGAATGTGCCTCCTAATATGTAAGCTGGCTCTCTCTGGGCTTCTTATCGCCTGCACGTTCAGACGGCTGAAGCAGGCACACAGGCTGCCTCTTTGTGGGGGGAGAAGGACAAATAATAATAATGCCTTCTTTCTCTCCCTGTCCCTGAAATGTGAATCGAGTACCTGCTCAGGCAGAATATCAAATCCCTGGCCTCAGGCACAGTTCTTTTCCACATGGAGTTCAATTTAACTGGGAAGACAAGTTAAAAATCTTGAGTAGTGGTCTTCAGATATCAGTATACATCAGAGTCATCTGAGGAGACTTGTTAGTAATGCAGATTGGTGGATCCCAAACCCAGGAATTTTGATAGAGCCGATCTGGGATGGGTCCAGGAATCTGCGTTGTTAACAAGCCCTCACCCCCAGGTAATTCTGACACAGGTGATTCATGACCACTCTGTGGGGAATTCTGCCCCTGCCGTAGAATAGGGGCAGCTGCCAGACGCCTTGTTCCCCTGGACTCACCAGGGCTGGAACCTGGCTGTGGGCCGCAGGGAGAGGCCTTACCAAACGCCCACCGTCCACACCAAGTTGGGTTTTCTGCAGCACTCTGAATCTGCAGCCTCTCCTTTTGGGCCACTGTCTTAAGTGCCCCGTGTCGAAGACCAGTTTGTTCTTTCACCTGGTTCCGTGGCCATCACAGCATTCAGCTCCTCGTAGCCTTTTCCCAGTCCCCCTTTTAAGAATCCTTGCTGAGCTTCTAAGGTTGAGGGAGTCTCCAAATGGCTTAGGCCTGGGACGTTGGGCCTGATGTCCACTGGTTGCTCTGGTGTCTTGTGTGGGACAGCGGGGCGGGGTGTTTCATGTGGGTGGCACAAGCCGAGCAGTGAGGGAGGTGAGGAAATGCTCGGGTTTGTTCGGGAAATCGGGAGTGACCACTTCAGTGGGTGGGAGAGCTTGAGGACCAGGCCTGAGGATTGAGCAGCTGAGTGAGCGTGTGGCCTGGGGGTTTCAGAGCAGCTGGCGGCAGTGCCCGAGTTCCAGGGGCTGGGGCCCCTCTTCAAGTCCTCGCCTGAGCCCGTGGCCCTCACTGAGTCGGAGACAGAGTACGTGATCCGCTGCACCAAGCACACCTTCCCTGAGCACATGGTCTTCCAGGTGAGCCGGGGGGAGGCCCTCCCGCAGGGCCCTGGCACCCCACACCGGTGCTTGGAGCCCAGCCCGATGCCAGATCCACGACCAGCTGCTGTGTCCCTCGAGTCCTTGATGCAGGGCCTCGGTGGCTCCTGAGTGTCCATGTGCAGACACGGGGCCTGGGACGGGGGCCTGGGATGGTCGTCGGCGTGGCCCTGGGGTGAGAGGCAGGACCTTCTGGCTGCTCCTGTGCAGCAGGCTTAGGTCCAGGGCAGTGTCTCAGCGCCCACGCCCGCCCCGCTCCCCGGTCCAGTTTGACTGCACGAACACGCTCAACGACCAGACTCTGGAGAACGTCACAGTGCAGATGGAGCCCACGGAGGCCTACGAGGTGCTGTGTTACGTGCCCGCCCGGAGCCTGCCCTACAATCAGCCCGGCACCTGCTACACGCTGGTGGCCCTGCCCAAGGAAGACCCCACAGCAGGTGAGCCCCTCTGCAGATGCCCCCCTGGCCTTGTGGGAGGCCCTGGCGGGGGGTGGCTTGTGCACCAGCTGTTTGTTTCCTGTCAGAGCTTCAGCTCCTTGAGGTCAGTCCCGAGAAGAAGAGAAGGATGGCTGAGTCCTGGGGCTTTTCACACATCTGCTCACTTCCTCCTCATAGACCCCTGGGGAGCAGGGAAGTAAGACTGGGGTCAAATGGCTTGTCTGAGTTCACGTGGCTGGTAGGACGCCTGGTCCTCAAACCAGGACTCTCTCATTGTACCAGGAGAGAGCACAGAGGAAGGCCCAGAGACAGGCACAAACATGGACCGTCCCAGGTCCACTCCAACCAAAGAAACCAGGTGCTTTTTGCAGGAGCCACCCTGCAGCATCTCTGCATTCCTCTCTCTTCCTTCCCTGTGAGGGCAACTCCTGGGGGCTGCAACCTGGCTCTCCTGCCTTCTACAAGCCGGTGCCCTCTGTCCAGATTTGTGGGGCCGGGTGGCATGTGCCGCTAGTGCAGACGCAGCTGAGGCCTAAAGGGCAGGCTGTGGCCACGCGCCCACAGAGGACCTCGCCCAACTGCCCGGCCTTCCCTCCCCGCAGTGGGCTGCACGTTCAGCTGCATGATGAAGTTCACTGTCAAGGACTGCGATCCCACTACCGGGGAGACCGACGACGAAGGCTATGAGGATGAGTATGTGGTAAGACGCTGGGGCAAGGAGGCTTCAGGAGCTGACAGCCAGTCTTGAAGCATTTTCTTGCTGGTTTTGGTTTTGAAAGAATTTTTTTTTAAAACTTAAAAAAAAAATACATGTTCGTGTGTAAAAAGAAAATTTGGGAAATACAAAAAGTATACACAAACAGGAAAACATTACCCATAGTCCTTGGGAATGACTGCGGGGGGCGGGGGCAGTTGTATCATTGTGGTTATTCTGTACATTACAGATCTTGCTGTGCTCACTTAGAACCAGAGTGTATTTTCCTGCCATTACAAATACTTCATGAACACAATTTTTAATGACTTTAAGATACTCCCTTATCTTAATATATCCTAACTCACTTGACCTTGTTTTCCTTAAACACTTGTCATTTGTGATTCCAAATTTTCACTTTTTTAAAAAAAATTTTTAGCCGTACTGCACGGCTTGTGGGATCTTAGTACCCCAACCAGGCATTGAACCTGGGCCCTTAGCAGTGGAAGCGTGGAGTCCTAACCTCTGGACTGCCAGGGAGTTCCCAAATTTTCACTTTTTAAATGCTACATTAAGCATCCCTTTGGGTAGAAATTTTTATCTGCATTTCAAGTTATCTTCTTAGGACAGATTCCTAGAAGTAGAATAATTAGGTCAAAGGCTAAGTCTGATTTTAAGACTTTTTTGAGGGACTTCCCTGGTGGCGCAGTGGTTAAGAATCCGCCTGCCAATGCAGAGGACACGGGTTCAAGCCCTGGTCCGGGATGATCCCACATGCCGCGGAGGAACTAAGCCCGTGCCTTTGCTCTAGAGCCCGTGTGCCCTAGAGACCATGCTCCGCAACAAGAGACGCCACCGCAATGAGAAGCCCGTGCACCACAATGAAGAGTAGCCCCCGCTCGCCGCAACTAGAGAAACCTCATGCACAGCAGTGAAGACCCAACACAGCCAAAAAAAAAAAAGGACTTTGATTCATACTGTCAAATTGCTTTCTAGAGAAATTGGATCAGTTTGCATCTGCTGGGCAGTCCTTTCATGCACTGAAACGTCCCTTCCAGTTCCAGCTCTCAGAGCTTGCATGGAACTGAGTGCAGGGTTGTTCTGGGGTTTGCCCCGGTCACAGTGGCTCAGTGCCATCTGAGTGCAGACCCTGATACTAAACCTGGGATGGAGATTATCAGAGCCCTCATGTCCAGAGGGGCAGTCACTGAATAACAGCTGATGGTCACTTATGTCCTCCCAGGTCCATTGTTGAGGATGGGCCTTCCCTGAGCCAGCAATGACCTAAGGGCGGGAACTGCCCCAGGACAGGAGGGCTGGGTCTGAGGCATAGCTTCTACCGTAGGAGCTGAGTCCTGCTTGTGAACACCTTACACGTGCACAGGGGTAGGGGCTCAGTGAAGAGCTGTTGGGTGAATGAATGGGGAACCTTTATGTACAGTTAGTTCAAGGCGGGGAGGGGGGGGCAGTACGACGTGTCGGCCCCAGGGAGGACACGACTGAGTCACAGGATGCAGGCCTCCCTCCCGTCCAGTCTGGCACTTACCCTAGGCTTCAGAGTGACGTGTTCTCATAGCTGCCACCCGGGGATGAGGACAGTGGGCCCTCCGTATCTGTCGGTTCTGCCTCCATGTGTTCAACCAACAGATAGAAAGTATTCAGAATTGGGGTGGGGGGTGTTCCAGAAAATTCCAAAAAGCAAAACTTGAGTTTTCCACACAAGGCAACTATTTCCATAGTGTTTGCATTGTACTTACAACTATTTACATAACATTTACATTGTATCAGGTATTATAAGTAACCTAGAGGTGATTCAAAGTATAAGGGAGGATGTGTGTAGGTTAAATGCAAATACTGCAGCATTTTATATAAAGGACTTGAGAATCTGCGATTTTGGTATCCGAGGGGGTCCTGGAACCAGTCCCCACAGATACTGAGGGGTGGCTGTAAACGGGTGAGGCGTTTTCTGCTGAGGGGCCACCACTTGGCTGTGAGCACCTGTGGCTGCGTGGTGGGAAGGGGCGGGTGGCCAGAGTGGAGTAGAGGCTCGGAGGTGACTCTCCCCTAGAGCTGTGTGCCTAACGCGCCCCTGCATCTCCCCAGCTGGAAGATCTGGAAGTCACGATAGCTGATCACATCCAAAAGGTCATGAAGCTGAACTTTGAAGCAGCCTGGGATGAGGTAGGGGATGAGTTTGAGAAGGAGGAAACATTCACCTTGTCCACCATCAAGACACTTGAAGGTAAATCCTGGGGAGGCCATTTCCGGCTTGCTTGCCTTACAAGATCCTTGGCTACTGTTGAAGAGCTCCCCCCGTCCCCTGCCCCCAAGTCCCCAAAGATCCAGGGCCATGTCTAGAGCACGTACTTCAGATGCCACTTCATTAAAAACTGCAGAGTGGGGTCAGGGGGTGGGGGAGTGGTGGTGGCGCCAGGGGGAGATCGTGGGTTAATAACACCGGGATTTCTCCCCACAGAGGCTGTGGGCAATATTGTGAAGTTCTTAGGAATGCACCCTTGTGAGAGGTCAGACAAAGTGCCAGATAACAAGAACACGCACACGCTGCTCCTGGCAGGTAAGCGGCATTTCTGGTGGGAAGGGCCTTGATGCCACCGCATCCTGGGCTGAGGGCGCCCCCTGGGAACCTGGGAATTCAGAATTCACGGCGTTGAATGTTCACAGGGCATAAAGAGACCTGCAGCGAAATGTCTCCCTCCCAACACTTGCTGCCAGTCATTCAGTTTCCCTTCCACCAGGCAACCAGTGTTATATTATAAAGGATGCTGTGTATCCTTCCTGTGATCATAGGGATGTAAAAGCAAATGTGTATGCATTTCCCTTTTTAAACTCAAATGTTTACATACAGGTGGTGTATATGTTGTTCTGCACTTGGTTTTTCACTTGATGGTGCATCTTGGAGAACTTCCTTATCGATACTCAGAGCTTCCTCCTTTTTTTTTTTTTTTTTAACATAACATGAAATTGACCATTTTAACCATATTTAGGTGCACAGTTCAGTGGCGTTAAGTACATTCACATTGTTGTGCACCTATCACACCATCCAACTCCAGAACTTTCTCATCATCCCAAACTGTGTGCTCAGTCTTTCTTGTAGTTGAGTACTATTCCATTCTATGGATGGACCATATTTTGTAGAACCAGTTCATGTATTGATGAACATTTAGATTGTCCTAGTCTTTTTTTTTTTTTAATAAATTTATTTATTTATTTTTGGCTGTGTTGGGTCTTCGCTGCTGCACGCAGTCTTCCTCTAGTTGCGGCGAGCGGGGGCTACTCTTCGTTGCAGTGTGTGGGCTTCTCGTTGCGGTGGCTTCTTATTGCGGAGCACGGGCTCTAGGCACGCGGGCTTCAGTAGTTGTGGCTGGCAGGCTCTAGAGCACAGGCTCAGTAGTTGTGGCGCACGGGCTTAGTTGCTCCGTGGCATGTGGGATCTTCCCAGACCAGGGCTCGAACCCGTGTCCCCTAGCATTGTCAGGTGGATTCTTAACCACTGCGCCACCAGGGAAACCCTCCACATAGTTTTACTTTACATTTCTTGTATATTGAAGGAAGTTAAGTATCTTCTCAAATGCAAAGTGCCATTTGTATTTCCTTTTCTGTGAATTGTTTTCAGATCCTTTGTCTAATTTTCTATTGGGCTGGTTGGTCTTTTCTAATAGGAGTGGGATTTTAAGCACTTACGGAAATTTTCAAATTTACGCAAAAATGGGACCCCCCAAGTACTCATCCTCCATCTACAACAACAGATAATGTCTCTACCTATACTCATTCTCCACCCCCAGATTATTTTAGAGCAAACTCCATATATAGACATTTCATATGTAAATGTTTCTGATCTGTATGCTTCTCTAAAAGCTAATGACCCTTTGTTTAAAAGGGAGGCAATACACTTATCACACCTAAAACAATGAACGAAAGGAAATTTTTTTTTCTGAGTGTTTATAAACAGGGTTAGGAAGTAGTTCTGCTTCAGTGCCCTGCTCACAGCTGACAGCCCCCAAGCCCATCATTTCTGACCACAGTGAAGCAACCCAGTCCCCCGGGTTTTGCAGACACCTGCGCTGTGGTTTTGTCATGGTGGGGCTGTCCCTTCGTCTGTGCTCTTAGATCCCGTTAGCGTGTGTGAGCGCCCCTGTGATGTCAGACACAAGCCATATGTGTCCACTAATTCATTTTAGCTTGGCTGAAGCGTGAAATACGGCTAGTAGAGTGATCTCTACTGAGATCATTGATGATGCTGCAGCTCAAGAGGTAAAGTGACGTGCCCAGGGCCTCACGCAGGGATTTCAGCCAGTGCTTCTGGTTGCGGGCCCCTCCCATCTCAAGCCCCAGAGCTGCCTTCGCCAGTTGTTGCAGGTGGCCCTCTCAGCCCAGCTCTCAGCCCCCTTCTGCCTTACACACCTGTCCTTTTCTCTTCTCTTCCAGGCGTATTCCGGGGGGGTCATGACATCCTGGTGCGCTCCCGGCTGCTGCTTTTGGACACAGTAACAATGCAGGTGACAGCCAGAAGTTCGGAGGAGCTGCCAGTGGACATCGTCTTGGCATCTGTGGGCTAAGAGGCCAGCCTGCATAGGACCAAGTCCTACCCTTTCCACCCAACACTGTGCAGAAGTCAGGCCTTCCTTATGAACCCAGTGGAAAGTCCTTTCCAAGCCAATTGTATTCAAAAACAATTAGGAATCAATGAGGGTTTTTTTGTTTTTGTTTTTGTTTTTTTAATTTAACCCCTGCCCCAAAACTCCCTGCTGAGGGTAACTTTTGAAAGAGGGGGGTGGTTTTAGCTTGTCCTAGAACTTGCTGCCTTGCCTGCCAGGGAAGGGACATCTCAAATGAATAAAATGCTTGCACCACCTCTTGAATTGATCCCCTAAGGAACCATCTTATCCCTATAAATAAAATCAGCATGTATTTATTGAATGACTGCTACTTCTGCAGACTCGTGCTTAGGGGTCCGGCTTCCCTACCCCCAAGGACACCTCTGCGTCCCGTTTGCACCTGCAGCCCTTTGCCACTGTACTTAGCATGAGGCAGGACCCTCTCGCTGGCCCCTGCCCGAGCCCCATGCCCAGGGGCAGGAGCGGTGCAGGTTTGCTGAGGGAATGACAGCAGCTGGCAGGCGTTGAGTCTTTGCCCTTAAACCACCCTCCTTTTGTAGGAGATCAGTGAGGCCGGAGGGTCTGGGTGGATTACCCGGCTGTTGCCTAGTGCCCGGTCTGAGGTGGCCGTTGCACTTCTGCCGGAGGAACAGCCCTTACAGAGCAGAAGCCCCTGGTTTCCTCTGCTGGGATTTTAAACACAAGCCAGGTGTTTTGCCAATTTTGTGGCTGAAATACACCTGTAAAGCCTAGTTTTAAAAAACATAGGCCTGAACCCTTAGAGATTCAGGTTTGGGGGTGGGGGAAAGGTGGGGCCTTGGAAAGTGTTCTGGTGCCCACCGAAGTTTCAGAGTGACTTGCGTGATCCATGGCAGTTTTCCTGATGGTTTTTCAATTTTTGCCCGAAACTATGGGCCGTTAGTAGGGCTGCGAAGTAAAGAAAATTTCCCGATTTCACCCCTACGAGAACCTGGTGCCCTGGAGTCGTGGTTCCCGCTGTACGGAGAAGGGGCTGTAGGCCTCCGGGTCGCATCTAGGGTCTCTGCCAGCCTGCACCCTCGGGACCCTTCCCGGCCCATTCCCGAGGTTCGCCCTGGGAGGGAGTTAACCCCGCAGAGGAACGGCCCACACGGAGGACGAGTCCCCGAGACAATCAGGGGCTCCTGCTCGGGCTCCTTCAGGAGAGTCAGGTTTCACAGTCCCAACTCTGCAAGATGCGGGAGGGGAAGACGCCCCGGCGCTAGGCGGAACCGCCGGCCGCTGGGAGGCGGGGCCGGCCTGCTGGGGGCGGGGCCTGGTGCGGGGAGCGCGGTCGCGCGGAGAGCGACGCGGCCGCTGGGTCTGAGGTGGAGGTGAGGTGGGGGAAGGCGGACGGGCAGGCGGGCCTGAGGGGGAGGCGAAGTGGGACGGACGGGGGCTGAGCGGGGGTGAGCGGAGCCGAGGCGGGATGGGAGGGCGGCGGGCCTGAGGGGGAAGTGAGACCGGACGGGCGGCGGGGGTGGGGGTGGGGCGCGGTCCTCAGGGTCCGCGGTCCCGGAGGGAGCGGGGTGGAGCTGGGGAGGCCGGGGCCGGCTAGGCAGGGGGAGCCCCCGGCTGAGAAGCTTCCTTTCCTCGCCTGGCCGGGCCGCGTGGCGGGAGGTGGCCCTGTGAGCCCGGCGCGCGGGCCTGGGGTGGGGGTAGGGTGGGGCGGGGCGGAGGCCCGAGACCCGCGTGTGAGGCGCTCGAACCCCGTCCTCGCGTCCAGGGCCGCGGTGTTCGCAGCGCCGAGGATGTGCGGGCGGACGTCCTGCCACCTGTCCAAGGAGGTCCTCGCCCGGGCCTGCGCCTACCGGGACCGGCAGGGCCAGCGGCGGCTCCCAGAGTGGAGGGACCCGGACCGGTACTGCCCGTCGTACAACAAGAGCCCGCAGTCCAGCAGCCCGGTGCTCCTGTCCCGGCTGCACGTGGAGAAGGTGAGCGCTGACCTGCCCTGCGCCCGCCGCTGCGCCTGTGCTGAGGCCTCCGGGACGGGTCACTGTTCCTGGGGCCCCAGCTGAGTGCTGCTCTGCAAGAGGCGCGCCAGCCCTGGTGCCTGCCCGGTTCATATGCATTTGAAAACACTTTAAGGTAGCGTCTTTCACACCTCACTGATCATCAGGGACTTTTCAATATCTTTAAAAAAAATAAATAAATAAAGGATTTCCATGCCCCTTATGAGTCCATAAGCGAAGTCAGAATCTCTGGGCTTAGGGCAGGATTAAGACTAGCTAGTCTAAAAACACCTCTGACGTTTCTTGAACGTTTAAGTTTCTATTCTTTCTGATTGCGTCTTCAGTCTTTTTATGTTTGTCTTTTACTGAAGCTAGGAACAGAGGTATTTGGTTTGGTGTTCTGAAGTTTAATTGCATTCTTTATCTTTGCGGAATCTACTTCTGTAGTGTTGGAGTGGCCGATAACTTATAATCATGTTTTGGTTCTTGGCTTTATCTCCTGAAAGGGAGGGAGTATGTGCCCGTATGCATGCATACCTGCAGTGTAATAAAAATGCTTCATTCCAGGACTTCCCTGGTGGCGCAGTGGTTGAGAGTCCGCCTGCCGATGCAGGGGACACGGGTCCGTGTCCCGGTCCGGGAAGATCCCACATGCCGCGGAGCGGCTGGGCCCGTGAGCCATGGCCGCTGAGCCTGCGCGTCCGGAGCCTGTGCTCCACAACGGGAGAGGCCACAACAGTGAGAGGCCCGCGTACCGCAAAAAAAAAAAAAAAAAAAAAAAGCTTCATTCCAGAAATCAGTAGTTTTTCCATGTCTTAAATATGTTAAATATCCTTGATATGTTTTTTAAAATCCTGATTGTTTCCATCCTGGATTTTTATTCTATCTGATCCATAATGCTTAAGTCACTTGATACAATTGATTATACTACCCTGCTAAATACTCTTCAGAACTGTTGTGATAATATGGTGGTCAAAAAAGATTCATTTTTCCGTTATGGGGATCAGATTATTTTGAAAAAAAAAATACCAGACGCCTTTGATCTTTTTGGTTGAATGAAGCCATTTACATGAAATAGTTTATTCTTGAGCCATTTTTAGTGGATGCATACTTGTTGAAACTAAAAGAACTTTTTTTAATGAGAGGCAAATCAAAGTAAAGACAATATCATGGGGAACCTTGACTGGAAAAGGAAAAAATAAAATGTTTCAGAGGGAGGAATAATTTGAAGAGAAAGAAGGATAAACTGTTTGAGGTTTCTTATTTTTTAGCCTCGGTTTTCTTTGTACCACGTCATTAAAATTATAGAATGAATGTTAGCTGGAAGAAAACTTTAACAGATGTAAAGAGAGAAGTGTAGAAAGATTGTGAGTGGTCCTGGGTTACCCAGTCAGTGGGGGAAGAGCTGGTACCGAGGTCCAGTCCACTGTTCCCACTCCAGTGGATACTTCCTGGAACTAGGAACGGGCAAGGTGGAGCCCCTAAGCACAGCAGAGCCCTCCTCTTCTGTCAGTGGTGTCAGTTTGCTGATGGAATGTTTTGACTCCACATCTCTAATAAATTTTATAAAGATTGCTAGGGGTTTCCTAATTTTGATAAATATTTGAGGTTTCATTTATCTGAAGATGAAAATAGTAAATTGTAAAGCGAAAATAGAACTATTTCAGATCACTAATCCGTATCATCAGTGTCAGCGCATGTGTATAGATTGTAACATTTGCATTTGAAGCCACTGACTTGCAAATTACTTCCTCTTTCATTTATCTACCCCCAGTGCTACCAGCTGTTCAGGTTACAAGTCCAAGAGGGTAGAGGAAAAGATGACTAATACTGAGCAATATTTTCAGTATTTTGGCTTAGAAGCCGCTTTCTATTCATTGCTCCCAGTATGGGGCAGCCCTGTATTTGGGTTTGGTTTACAATTGTCCATTGAACACACTCAGGTTAAAGGTGATCAGTGGAATTTTTACGAGCATGATTTCTCAGCCTTGGCACTATTGACATTTTAAGTGGGATAATTGTGGGAAGCTGACCTGTGAGTTGTAGAATGTTTAGCTGCGTCACTGGCTCTACCCAGTAGATGCCAGTTTTCCCTAGGTCACCATAACCAAAAATGTCTCCTGACATTGCCAAATACCCATTCGATATACCCACTGGATGCCAGTGGGCCAGCCCTCACCCCCGGGCTTGGTGAAGTGAAGATGGTGGGGGCGGGCAGTGTCAGAATTGCCCCATGTCCAGAATCTCAGATTTAGAGCTTTGTCTTGTAAATTTCTGATGCGAGATTGTTTAGTTGGCTGTGAGATAATGTTATCTCTTATTTTCATTTATGGTTTGTACAGGGGGCCCTTCTGCTTGGAAGGCACATTTGACACATTTGATTCCGGAAGGGAAGGAGGATTTACAAAAGTTCTGTGTTTTCACACATTCTTTCTCTTCCTTCATTCTCTACCCTACCATTTCTTCCAGGGCCACCTTTTCCTTAGTTATCCTGCGAGCTCATTTATTGGTTTTAAAGGCTGCTTCTGTCTTTAAGGAGAAGGAAACACATATATGTATATATGTATATATACATACAATTGACCCTCATTCTTCGTAGATTCTGTTGGTAAATTTGCCTACTTGCCTACTTTGTAACCCCTAAAATAATACTCATGATGCTTTTGTAGCCATTCGTGGACATACAGAGTGGTGAAATATTCAAGTTACCCAAATACGTATTCCTAACTGAGATCAAGTAAGATGAAGTTCTACTTTCTTGTTTCACTTTTTATACTATAAACAAGTGTCTTTTTTGAGATCTGTTTATTGCCATGTTTTTTGCATTTCTATGCTTTTTGTTGGTGATCTTAGTGTTTAAAATTGTCCCCAAGCATAGTGGTAAAGTGCAGGCTAGAATTCGTAAATGCAAGAAGGGCGTAATATGCCTTACAGAGAAAATACATGTGTTAGAGATGCTTCGTTCAGGCTTGAGTTACTGTGGCTGCTGGTCATGAATTCAGCATTAATGAACCAACAATATATGTTAAATAAAGTTTAACATATAATAATAAATATGTTAAACAAAAACACACAGAAGACAAGGTTGTATATTGATCAGTTGATGAAGATGTTCTCACTGTGGGTTCCTGGCAACCTAACGGTGTTTCCCCTCAGAGCTGCAGTTCAGTGTTCCCTACTTCAGTGTCATGGCAACTTTGTACAACCTACCTGCCGTGTATAACAAGAAGGGTTCTGTGTTGTGTGTGTGTGTGTGTGTGTTTATTTGTTTATATGGCAAGGGGATTAACTAATACAGGCAAGATTTTGAAAGAAGTGGGACAGGATCCTGTGAAGAGCACAGTGGAAGAATTAGCTTTAAACAGAAGGGAAGCCCGGGACTTTCTTGGTGATCCAGTGGTTAAGACTCCACGATCCCAGTGCAGGGGTCCTGGGTTCGATCCCTGGTCAGGGAACTAGATCCCGCATGCCGCAACTAAAGATCCCACGTGCTGCAACTAAGACCCGGTGCAGCCAAATAAATTTAAGAGAAAAAAAAAGGGAAGCCCTTCTAAGACACTACTACTGACGATTCCCCTCTTGGAATTCCATCCTTTCAGCTTTTTTCATTCTGCTTTTATCTCTCTAGGAACTTTTTGTTGGACTGCACTTTTTCCTCATTTCTCCTTTTTGTTTTTGTACCCCCAGGTTTGATCCTGTGATTGATCTGCTCTCTAAGAAACTTTATCCTAATGGCTTTACCAGTCACCTTTGTATAGAAGATTTTGCTGTTTCTTTTTCATCATAACCTCAAAAAATATTAAACTACAATTAGTGTGCCTATTCCATGCCACACATCTAGCCTCATAAGTAGCGGAGAAGGGACTTTTGAACCAGGGTCTTCTTACAAAGGCCATGTTCTTTCCTTTATACCAGAGGTTGGCAAACCATGGTCCTCAGACCAAATTTGGCTCACTGCCTGTTTTTATAAATAAAGTTTTATTAGAATACAGCCATGCTCACTTGTTCTTTGGCTGCTTTCACACTACCAACGGTGGCAGAGTTGAGTTGCAGCAGAGACTGTGTGGACTCAGAAAGCCGAAAATATTTACTGTCTGGTCCATTACAGAAAAAGTTTGCTGACCCATTCTCTGTACCATGCTGCCTCTCTCCTAAGCTTTAATTCCACATGCTCGTTGGACATAGTAAACCTCTGTCTGTGGATTTTATTCTAGAACTAACTCAGAACAACCTTTATATTATGTTCACCAGTGAGGAATTAGGACAGGGCATTGCAGGTATGGTTTGTCTCTTCCCTGGAGTCTGGGGCCTCAGCTGAGAAGGTATTGGGGCTAGAATCATCTAGAGCAGGAGGCAGAAAACTAGGGCCCTCTGATCATTTTTGTAAATGAAATTTTATGGGACAGAGCAACATCCATTTATCAATTGCCTATGGCTGCTCTGTCCCTATAATAGCGTTTATAACAAAGACTGTAAAGCCTACAGTACTTAATATTTAGCCTTTTAGAGAAAAGTTTACTAACATCTGATCTAGAGGCATCTTCAGTGTCTTATCTGGCAGTTGATGTTGGCTCTGAACTGGGGCTTTTGACCAAAGCCCCTACATGTGGCCTCTCCACAAAGCCTGGGCTTTTTCACCAAGGTAGCTGGATTTCTTATATGGCAGCTCAGGGCAGTGAAGGCAGTGTCTCAGCAAACAAGGAGGAAGCTGAAAAACCTTTTCTGACTTAGCCTTAGAAATCATGCAGTGTCACTTGTGCCACATTCTGTTGGATAGAAGCAGGTCACAGGCCCGTCCAGATTCAAGAAAAGGGCACATAGGTCCCCCACACAGCTCTTGATAGGAGAAGCGTCGAGGACTTCGGGACCGTTTTTCCAAGCTGCCACAGACTTCCCGCTGTTATCTGAAATTCAGTGTGTGATATTTCCCCACATCAAACCTCTTTTCAGACTTTTCTCTTTTGTTCAATAGCACCATCATTATTTCAGGCTTCTGGGCTTGAAACCTTAATCATCCCTGTTTTCTTTGTCCATTTGACACCACAATTTCTTTTTTTTTTTTCTTTCTATCTTTTGAATGTCTTTTATTCTCACTACTGTCACCAGACCTACTGTACCACCCTAGTAGAACCTAAAATGCACTGTGTGCTCACTGGTGTCTTCCAGCTCAGTGTAGTACACCGTAAGAATAGAGTGTGTGTGTGTGTGTGTGTGTGTGTGTGTGTGTGTGTGTGTGTGCATTTTAATCTGTAGATTTCATCAAATTCTCAAGGGGCCAGTTACCCCAAAAGAGTTTAACAGCCATGTGTTGAGGGTGAGGCCCCAAGACTACCCCCACATTTGGAGATGCGTTCGAAGGACTCAGCATATGACGTGGCTAAGGTTTATTACAGTGAAAGCATACTCAATAGAATCAGCAAGGGAAAAGAAACAAGTAGAAATCTGGAGAAATTTATGCACAAGCTTCCTTATAGTCTCTCCTTCCTGTGAGGGGACACACCAAGCATGTTTTCTCTCTAGCAGTGAAAAATGTGGTAACTTTGTGCACTGTTTCTGCCCAGGGAAACCCATTAGAAACTTAGGCCCAAGGTTTTTGTTGGGGGCTGGTCATGTAGGCACTCTCTGCCTAGCAAGTACCAAAATGCTAGACTCCTAGAAGGAAAGCAGGTGCTCGGCATAAACCTCATTTTTTGCACAAAGCAGGCATAGTGTACCATCCTTATCAGTTAGGGGAAGGTGGAAACACTCACAATCCAAGTTCTCAGATCCTAACTGAAGGCCAGTCCTGTAAGCAGGCCTTCCTAAAAATAGCATCCTCAGGCTTGCTATAACTTGGCCACACAAAACCACTTGCACATTCTTGACACGGCCCCTAATTTCATACCTGGTCTTTCCTCCCATCTCTTCTCTGTCTGATTCCTGTACCTCTTGTGGGATCCAATCCAAGATCCACCTCACCCTATTCCCTCCCCTGCTGCCCCTCCCAAGGAGCTGATAATACTTCTCCATTCCATCTCTCACAGAGCACTCTCCACTGAACTTTTTTGACACTCCTTGTACCACTTATATGACCCTTAGCCTGTAGTATCTTATTACTTCATATTTTTAATGTCTGTGCGGCCTCACAAGTTATAGTGCAAGCCCTTTGAGGTTAAGCACCTTTCATGTGCCCCCGTACTACCCTATGTATCCCTTAATCATTGCATGTACCTTTTTACATGATGGTTGCCTGTAACGTGTGCTTCTTGAGAGCTGGGGCCATGTGAAGTGCAGGGCCTAGTACTATGTCTCTCCTGCAGTAGGCACTAATTAAAAGTTTACAGAAATTAAACCTCTTTGTATCCCCCATCCTACCCAAGCAGAATGTCATACATTCTGATAAATATGATTGCTAGAGAACTCAAATTACTCACATCATGATACATCATTAAAATTGTTTTCAAGTAGAATCTTTCCCTATTAATAATCCTCTGTATTTTGAGACTAGTAGTAATGTAATGCATGTACTGAATTAGGTTTTCTAAATTTCATTATGATCTCCTCACTGGATCTTAACCTTTTTCGTGGCAGGGCGCAGACTCATCTGAGCGTGTCATTGCTCCCATGCGGTGGGGCTTGGTCCCATCTTGGTTTAAAGAAGCTGATCCTTCCAAGCTGCAGTTCAACACTAGCAACTGTCGTAGTGATACCATGATGGAGAAACGGTCCTTTAAGGTAGGTAGCTGGCCTAGGGAAAAGGCACATATTCGTTATTTTATCTAACAGAACTATTAGTGCCTTATATACCTGAGAAATAGTTCCAAAGTGTGTTCCCAGTTATTAATGTAGAGTGTTGTTCTGTTTATTACTGTGTGACAGAGCATGCCAAGACAACAGTTTATTATTTCTCATAATAAACCATGGGCTGCCTGGGCTCAACTAGACAGTGTTTACTCAACCAGAGGTTCTCATGTAGTTCTAATCAGATGACAGCTGCATGTCCCAGGTGGCCTCTTAACCCACATGTGTGACACCTCAGCTGGGATGAGTAGAACAACTGGAGGCCTGTCCATGTGCCTGCTAGGGGGTGTCAAGGTGGTCAGGCACCTCACACGGCATCTGGCTTACCCAGAGTTCACCATCCAAGAGAGCAGGGCAGGAGCTGCAGGGCTTTGTGACCTTGCCTTTGAAATCATAACAGCGTCACTTCTGCTGCGTTCTATTGGTCATACAGAGCCAGCCTGACATCACTGAGGGAGGGGACTACATAGCATGTGAATATTGGTAGGCGTGGTTCTCTGTGGGGCCAGCTTTGGAGACTAGCTACCACAGTGCCTGTTTCCTGCTACGTACATTATTTAATCTTTTCAGCATCTGTGTAAGTGTGACTTTATACATAAGAAATGTGACATACAGAGGAATTAACTGCTCTGAGGTCACACATTGGCAGATCTGAGATTTTTAAGTCTGTGAAACATGTTTCTGTCACTAAGACCATATCTTGCTCATGTTTTCCCTCAGGTGCCTCTGGGAAAGGGAAGGCGCTGTGTTGTTTTAGCAGATGGTTTCTATGAGTGGCAGCGATGTCAGGGAACAAACAAGACGCAGCCCTACTTCATCTACTTCCCCCAAATCAAAACAGAAAAGGTATCATCAGCAGTGTGTATCTGTGTCTATGTCTTTGTGTGTTTGGTATGTTCTCTGAGCTGCTTGGATTTTTGGTTTGATGTCTTTCCTGTTTTTTTGAAAATTCTCAGCCATTATCTATTCAGCTATTTCTTCTGCCCCATTTTCTCTTCTCTTTCTGACATTCTAATTATATATGTGTTAGTTTGATATCGTCCCATAGTTTTTGGATGTTCTCTTCTGTATATTTCATTCTTTTTTCTTTGTGTTTCAGTTTGAGTGATTATTGACTTGTTTTTAAGTTCACTCTTCTTTCTTATTTCACTGAAATTGCTTATCTGCCTATTCATGCATGTTGTCTACCTTTTCTATAAGAGCTATTATATATATATGTAATATATATAGCTAATATATATATATAGTTATTACACTTAAACTCCTGCCTGATAGTTCAGCATTTGGGAAATGTAATCTCTTGAGTCTGGTCCTGTTGATTTGTATATATCTTGGCAGTTCATTTTTGGCTTTTCGTATGTCTTACAATTTTTTTATTGATTGCCAGACATAGTAGATAGGACAGAGACTGAGATAAATAATATTTATGTCTGGAAATGGATATGTTTATTCTTTTTTTTTTTTTTTTTTTTTGGCTGTATTGAGTCTTTGTTGCTGCGCGCGGGCTTTCTCTAGTTGTGGCGAGCGGGGGCTACTCTTCCTTGCGGTGCGTGGGCTTCTCATCGCGGTGGCTTCTCGTTGTGGAGCACGGGCTCTAGGCACGTGGGCTTCAGTGGTTGTGGCACGCGGGCTCAGTAGTTGTGGCTCAGTAGTTGTGGTGCACGGGCTTAGTTGGTCTGCTGTATGTAGGATCTTCCCAGACCAGGGATCGAACCCATGTTGCCTGCAATGGCAGGCGGATTGTTAAACTGCGCCAGCAGGGAAGTCCCCGTTTATTCTTTTATTAGGCCGTTAATGTCCGAGGTTGAGTTGATCTTGTCCGGAGCTGAACTGGGTTTGGTTTTGTTGTGCATCACAGGCTTTAAATATTTCTCTGCTGTCACCTTGTGTTCAGGGTAAGGGTTGGTTTTCCAGAGGGTTTTTCTCAATAGTCCTGCTCCCTGCAGCTCTTGTTACTTCCCTTTGAGCCTGTGCCTTCGAGAGGATCTCTCCATGCTCTTGCCCCTCCCCCAGAAGTAGACTGCTGTTGCTTGTCATCTGGTGTGCAGGGAGGTGGAGAGAGCTCTCCGTGGCCTTGGTTCAGTCTCAGGCTGAAGCAGAACTGTGTCCCCGGCTCTCAGGCTCAGGCTTTCTCAGTGATCCTGCTTCTCCAGGGGCATAGAGGGTTTTTTCTTTTGCCCTTTTCCAGGCTCAGGAGGTCTTTACCTGTATCTTAGGAGCGATAGGATTTATCACTTTTACCCTGGCCCCTTAAGCTTTTTGTTCCTTAGAGGAGAAGTGACCAGGTAAGGCTTCTCACCATCCCTGAGGCAAAAGAGCTCCCCGCGTCTAGCACGCATTGGCAAAGAAGCTTTCTCCAGTCTCCTGCCCCCAGTCTCTCTCGTGGGCACCTGTGGAGGGTGGTCTGCAAGCTGAGGCAAACTTCCCTGATGTCTGCAGCCCCCAGGGGTTCTGTGCCCTCAGGCTAGCCCACACTCTGCATCGAGCAATTTGTTGATAATTTTATCTGAATTCTTACCTGCTGTATGAAGGAGGCCTTGTTTTCCTTCTGTTACCACTGGGAAGCCAGTACTGGTGTCTCATCTTCTCTTGGATGACCCTGTCTTTCCATAAAGTTCAGGCTAATTGGTTGCCCTGTGACCTCAGTTCTCTGATGAGTTTAAGTTATGGTTATTTAGATTCTCTACCTTTTCTTTTTTTTTTTTTTTTTTTGCGGTACGCGGGCCTCTCACTGTTGTGGCCTCTCCCGTTGCGGAGCACAGGCTCCGGACGCGCAGGCTCAGTGGCCATGGCTCACGGGCCCAGCCGCTCCGCGGCATGTGGGATTCTCCCGGACCGGGGCACGAACCCATGTCCCCTGCGTCGGCAGGTGGACTCTCAACCACTGCGCCACCAGGGAAACCCTCTACCCTTTTTTTTGTTAGGGTGGAGGTGACACTTTCCAGCTTTCTGTATTCTAGGCCTTGAACTGAATCTTAAACGGCAAGTAGGAGTTGGCATGATGAAAAAGGGAAGGAAAGACCTTTGGGGCAGAGGAAAGTTGCTTCTGCGAGATACAGGGGCATGAAATTGCATGAGAGCATCATCATTTAGAAATAGCTGGGCTTAATTCAAGTTAACATTGTAATTGAAAGCCGGAATCATGATCCAGATCATGGAAGGCTGGAATATCCACTGAAGGTGTTAAACTGTGTTGTGAAAGCATTAAGGAGCCATAAATCTATTGCTTCAGTGAGTATCTGCCACCAAGCCTCTTTCCTTCCGCGACAGTGGATCAAGAGGACCCATGCTAAAGGCATGGGCTGAATTACTTCTAAAATGATTGCCGTGCTCTCAAGTCTGTAATAGTACCCAACCTGCAGGGGAGAGGGTGGCTGCTGAGTATCTAATCTACCATGGATTTTGCTTCCAGTCAGAGAGCATGGGTGCTGCAGATGGCCCTGAGGACTGGGAGAAAGTCTGGGACAACTGGAGGCCGCTGACAATGGCCGGGCTCTTTGACTGCTGGGAGCCCCCGGAGGGAGGAGACTGCCTGTATTCTTATACCATCATCACAGTGGATTCCTGCAAAGGCTTGAATGACATCCACCACCGGCAAGTCACACTTCTCATGCCTGGGTCCAAAAGGATTCAGGGCAGGGTTTGTCCTCTTTGCTTTTAGATAGGCAGCTTCTGTACGCACAGATTTAGAGAGTAGGAAACTGAGACAGTTGCTTCACAAAATACAGTCAGTTTGGCTGTAACGTGACGTGCGTTCCTAACAGTCACCACGGTATGCAGAATTGCACTATGAGAACCACAGGACTTACGGGGAGCGCGGGACTGAGGGGACTACACTGAAACATTTCGTCAGTGACACAGCCAAACAAAAAGAAAATAGGAATCTAGTAAAAACAGTACTATCGTTCCATGCATTCAGTGGTTAAGAAATACATAGATATTACAATAAATATGGCATTTTACCTTAGAAACACCTGAAACTGACTTGTGGAAGTGAGCGTCGGAAGAGTTGCAGCTTGTGTTGCTGTGCAGTCTTAAATCCTGGGGCATGTTCTTCTGCCTTTGAAACGTTGTTCCTTCGAGGCGTGCCTTTATAATAGATACGTATTTAATCAAAACTGAACATTTTGGTGCAATGTATGGCCTCCTCCAATTAACCTCAGTATCACTAGTGGAAATTGCTTACCAACATCTTCATCTGTGCTCATGTCTTCTCCCAACAGCTGAGAGCTCTGGAAATTGCAGCAGTGTTTGAGGCCACCAAAACAGCCATTACTGGCGCTAAGAGGAGCCACCTCTGTGGTGTTTTTGTGGTCTTTGTGTATAGAGAGGGCATTCTCTTTGTGAGAAAGCTTCCAGTTTTTTAACTGTTCGGCTTTCAGTCCATATACTAAATCTTGCCATTGCTTCTATTCCTTCAGACCTGGCTGGTATTGACTTTATAACACTTTTTGCAATTGTTCCAGCCGTGGATGTTCCTTTTTTCCCAGCCCTGTTACTGTTGTGGATCCTTTATGTCTGTTGCTCAGGAGATGTCACATGTTCTCTTCTTGCTTTCAAGACGCTTTATTATTATTTCAAGCTTCTCGTCAAGATTTACAAGTTTTCTGTTTGCATGCACTGCTTAGCGTGTTTGAGCCAGGAAGCTTAGACGTGTTTCAGATGTTGAACGAATAGTTTTTTTTAATATAGAGAAAAGTTTACAAATGCAAAGTAAGAGCAGAGCACTTCAGAGGATAATATGCAGTGAGCCAAGGTAGCCGTCAGTGTTTGAGATGTGTGCATTTTGTGTACTCTTACAAGGCTCAGTTCAGCAGGGTGCAGTTTTCTGTGTTCACTTTGTGTTTCTCACAGACAAAACCGTATATAAGCAAAGGCAAAATTTGCATTATGTTCTAAAAAAATAATAGATCAATCACATTGGAACAGATTTTCATTTTAAAAACAAGCGTTATGGGACCTCGCTGGTGGTCCAGTGGCTAAGACTCTGTGCTCCCAATGCAGGGGGCCTGGGTTCGATACCTGGTCAGGGAACTAGGTCCCACATGCATGCCGCAACTAAGAGTTCACATGCTGCAGCGAAGATCCCGCACAAGGCAACAAAGATCCTGTGTGCTGCAACTAAGACACAACGCAGCCAAATAAATAAATATTTTAAAAGATATTTAATAAAGTAAAAAACGTTAGCAGAACTGACTAGTGTAACATTTTCACAGTTTTTGCCAGATCTGAGTGTCCTCAGAAGTAATTTTATGATTTTTTGCTGAAAAGAATGCAGTGCTGCACATACTGGATTACCTGTTTTAGCCCTCTTGTCCTAAGCGTTCTGTCTGAAATGATGCTTTTTTCATGGGATATAATAGTTCTAGTTTTTGCTAATTCACCTTAAATTCCTATTTCATCTGATCTAAGATTTTGTACCACTATTTTATACATTGTTAAGAAAAATAAAGTGCTGCTGCCAATTATTGCCAATTAAACTGTGATAGTGCAGAGATGCCATTCATCATAAAATGCATCTGAATTTAAAAGATCTTAAAATACCCTTTTTTTTAATATTTATTGATTTATTTAAATTTATTTGGTTGCCCCAGGTCTTAGTTGTGGCAGGCGGGCTCCTTAGTTGTAGCATGTGGGCTTCTTAGTTGTGGCATGCAAACTCTCAGTTGCGGCACGTGTGTGAGATCTAGTTCCCTGATCAGGGATGGAACCTGGGCCCCCTGCATTGGGAGCTTGGAGTCCCAACCACTGCACCACCAGGGAAGTCCCTTAAAATACTTTTTAAAAGTACATGTTTAGAGGAATTCCCTGGCAATCCAGTGGTTAGGACTCCGTGCTTCCACTGCTGAGGGCCTGGATTCGATCTCTGGTCGGGGAACTAAGAATCCCATAAGCCATGCAGTGCGGCCAAAAAAATAAATTAAATTAAAATAAAATAAAATGTTTGACTTATTGAAGTAATAATAATTATTAAAATAGATGTTAACGCATTTATCTCCTATCTGTACCACCCACCAATGAAGTGTGTACATTCTTTGCATTGGCCTAAAACTGGGGGCTAAACAAGGGATCTTTTCCTAACATCTGCTGGGTACCAGGAGTCATCTGAGGCAGGCTCTTTGCTTTTCTGAGCCATAGTTTCCTTTTGTTCACAATTATATAAATAGCTCTTTCTTAGATAAATTTTCCATGGGTGATAAGGCTGGAGAGTATTGTTGAGAGACAAGTTTTCCAGGGTTTATTTTCCCTTTAAGTCTAGGCTGGAGTGTCGTAAAGGTCACCAGTTTGCTAGCGTGTACACTGGAGTGGATCCACTCATAGCACGGGGCACTGTCTTTGCCATCTGACTCTGTTAAGCTGGGTCTCCTGGTGTTGAGTTTTGTGCCCTGTGGGTGGGGGGGGGGGGGGGGACACCGGGCAGCAACTGGCATGTGAGGCGCGGAGAGAGGGTGAGCTGCTGCTTGGGGCAGTTTGCGCTTCAGCTGACCGGGCCTTTCTCCCCGCCCCCCCACCCCCCACCCGCGGCTCCCAACCACTGTCTTCACCTCGCGGGCTAGGATGCCTGCCATATTAGATGGAGAGGAGGCAGTCTCTAAGTGGCTGGACTTTGGGGAGGTCTCAGCTCAAGAAGCTCTGAAGTTAATTCACCCCACAGAGAACATCACCTTCCATCCAGTCTCTTCCGTGGTGAACAACTCCCGAAACAACACTCCTGAGTGTCTGCTTCCTGTTGACTCGCTGGTCAAAAAGGTAGGGCCTATGACTACGATAGTTCTTTCTGAGCTTTCTGTCTTCTGTCAGTGTGACCTGTTAATTTTATGCCATGACCTTTCACAACCAGAGATTGAATACAAACCACCCCAAATTCACCTTCCTCATGCACGGCAAGGTAGACCAGAGCAGTGACTCTCAAAGCTGGCTGTGACCCGGGAGTCCTCAGGAGACCTGTTTCAAAATGTAAATGCCAGCCTCTGTCTGGACCTACTGCTTCAGTATTCAGGGCTGGGCTTGGGCTTCTGTATCTTTAAGAAGCTGCCTTGGTGGGTCTGATAATAACCCAAGTTTGAGGATTCCTAATCTAGAGGGTGATTGTGAGAAGGACAAAGGAGCCCTCGACCATAACTGTATCTCTCGCCAACCAGATGTGTGATTTATGTCTGTTTTCTGCACCTCTTTTCCCAGCTACAAGATGGAGGAATTCCAATCGTCGCTCTCCTTCAGGGGGATCTGAGAACATTCCTGCCGTGAACTTTAACTTCTTAGAATTGGCAGGGATCCAGATGATGTATTTTGAAGGGAAGGTGAACAGGCAAGAGGCCTCAGTGAGAAGGAAGTTCCAGAGCAGAAGCTGGCCCCTGCTGATACCCGGGGTGAAGGTTTAGGAGTAGCAACTGTTTGTAGGTGGCATAGAGGGACCTGAAGTAAGACATGGATCTGAGTGTTCTAAAGTAGGCGTCTTAGGGTGCCTGAGAAGTGTGGAGGACAGTGATGGCTAGAACAGCTGCCCCCTTCCCCACTTTTCTAAGTTTATTAAGTTTTCATACTCACTGTCAGTGTCATCTTTTTTCTCTCAGTTCTGTCAAACTCCTGCACCCCTGACACTTTTTTTCATTACCCGTCTCTAAAAATGTCATTGTATGTATTCCTTTTGCACTAGACACTGCCCCATTTCTGCCATGGTCTTTCCTCCAGAAGAATTCAAAAAAAAAAAAAAGAATTCACATTCTGGAGAGGTGGCATCTTGTGAACTCAGAAGCTTCAGTCTGGGGTTGGCGAAGGTGTAGAGGGAGCGGGGCTGGTGGGGGGCTGTGTGGAGGGCGGTGCCGCGGGAGAGAGCTGCGCTCCGGCCCCCGGCTGACTCCCGCCCTGCGGCTCTCCTCCCCACACCACACTGCCTGGTCCTGCTGAAGCACACACTTTTCCCTGACACTGCTTCATTGTCTGCTCGTGTTTGGAGTGCCCAGCAGCTCTCTTCTCTGGCTGGTCCCACACACCTCTGGGAAGCCTCCTCTGAGAGCTGCTCCCTACTCCTTGCAGCCCTTGGAACGCACTCTGCTCCTCTCGTCCCACTCCTGATTAGGGGCCCTATCTGGCCCTTGGTGACATTTTCCAAGCCTAGGTCAATACCTAATGCCTCTTCCCGTCTTTCTTCCCTTGGAATTGGCCTGTTTCCACAAGCTTGAGCTGGTGGTTTGAGCTTTTCCTTCTTTCTCCTAGGAGCTCAAGGCAAGTGGCAGCAGCCAGAAGATGTTGCAATGGCTGGCCACAAAGTCACCCAAAAAGGAAGACACCAAAGCACCCCAAAAGGCAGAGTCACATGTGCCCCAGTGGTCCAGTCAGAAGAGCCCGTTCTCCCGCAGGAGAGGCGCTGACCTCCTGGAGCGATGGCTGAAGCGGGAGAAGGAGGAGGAGCCTGTGGCCAAGCAGCCTCACACCCAGTAGCACAGGACTTACAGAGGCCAAGGCCAAGGCCTGCTGCACTGAATACCATGGTGATGACAGGTTGGGGGGGGTGTGTTCCTTGGAGGAGGTAGCACGGTGTTAACAGTTGTGGCTTCTTGGGGGAGGGGTGCCCTGACTGTGACCGGGGAACCCCCAGTGGGGTGGGTGGGCAGCCTGGGAAAAGGGAGAGGTACCACCATCAACTCATGGTGGGGGGCGGGGGGGCCTTGTGCCCACAGCTCTCTCCTGGTAGCCCAGGGACCTTCCCTCAGAGTCTGACCCTGCTGGCAGTTCCCAGCGTGACCTGGTACTGCTTAGCAGAGGCTGTTTTCTGTTTAGCCTTCGGGCTCTTTCAGTGCTTTGGAATTAAGTTCTTAAAACATTGTATTTTTTTCTGAATAAAGTGTTTGATAAACTGTTTACATTTCAGAAAATGCTGCTGGTGGGAGGAACTCGGGATCTCACTGTTTTCTCCTGGCATAGTCCTAGGGAATGGTTTTGTCACAATGTGGGGCACTGGGGTTTTTGTGGACAAAACTGCCTCTCTGGAAACAAAAAGACTTGATGGGGCACTCTTTATTGAGTCTCTGTTCACTCTTAACACTTGGAAGTTGCCCGAATCTTTTAGCTTAAAACCAGCCAGTGCCTGCCAAACACGAGGGGTTGCAGAGGCCAAGACCCCTGCATGGGGAGTGCAGGATCTGGGTGCGAGCCCTGCCCAGATTCGCGGCCCCTGGGTGGAGCAGGGCACGGAGGGTGACACGGGTTTGGGGGCCATCCGCCCCAGCCTGGTCAGCGCCCCCGCGGTTTGTTCTGCAGGCTCGTCCCAGGCACCACTCTGTAATTAGATGTTTGGGTGGTTGTGACTGTACGCCTCCCCACCCAGATGACTGGGTCCGTGAAGGTACGGACCGCTTTCGGCCCACGTGAACAGGAGGGCTGCAAAGGCTCCTATAATGTAGCTGCGCACTAATGCGCGCGCAGCCGTCCAGGCTTAACCGGATGCCACGCCTCGGGGGGCGAGGAGCGGGCCGCCCACGGTGGGGACGCCGAGGCCGAGGGGCCTTCCCAGGGATCCGGGGACAGCCTCCAGGAGGGCCGCGCCGGGCACGCCCCCTCCCCCCCCGCATCCGGGCGTCCGGGAGACGGAACCCGCCAAACGCGGACCTGGCGGCGGGATGGATGTGGCGCCTCCGCGCGTAGGCTGACGCGTGCACGCCGCCGCCGGGCCTATGCAAATCAGGGATCGCAACCTTACCAATCAGAGCGGGGCCCCGGCGCTGTTCCTGCCAATGGGGGCGAGCGACGCCGGCGGGCGGGATCCCCGCCCCAGACCCTAGGCCTCCAAATTCTTCTTCCGGGGGGCGGCGGCGGCGGCGGAGTGGCGGGTGGGGTTTGGAGAGCAACCTCGGCGAGAGGGGCGCGGGGCGCTTTCCCGGCGCTTCTCTGGGCTCTTTGGCACGAGGTTGAAGTAAGAGATCTTACAGATACCTTACTACCAGAATGTTGACTGTTAACGACTTTTGTCGTATTTGCTTCAAGTTTAATGAGCGGCAAAAGTAAAATTCCCTTTGTTTCTCCTCGCTTTTCCCCACTCTTTTTCAAGGTTCAGTTTGGTGGGGTCGTTTACCAGGCAGAATAGAGTGTTCTCAGGAGCCTGTGTCCTTTTCATTCAGGTTTTTATACTTTGACATAAATGTGATGTTAAAAGCACATTCTTGTATCAAAACATTGTTTTGTGATATTCAGGTTTACATAAATGGTATCATCTTGGGCATTTCCTTCGGCAGTTTTTTCCCCCTATCTGAGTCATCAGCTTTACTAGGTATTGCCAAGTTGCTCTCCAAATTTTCACTAGTTTCAGGGGCATGTGATTACCATTTTCCCACCTTTTGCCAATACTTACTCCTGCTTGTTAGAGCAGCATAGCATCCTGTCCTGCCCTTCTTTTTTATTAATTATTCATTTTTTATTTTTGGCTGCGTTGGGTCTCCTTTAATGGTGTGATCTAGTAGACCAGGACCCTAACTGTTCTCAGGGCAGGAGGTACAGCTCTTGAATGAGGCTGTCTGGCCTCTCAGCTGGGGTCCCAGCTGGCAGGCCCTCCTCACCCCACCCTACCTGCACGATGACCAGGCTTGCTCCAGGCCTTAGGGGACCCTTTCCTGCTCTGAAGCCTTAGAGCAGGCAGAGGGTCCCCTAGACTCCGGATTCTAGTAGACCGGTGTCTCCCCCGCTGCTGTCTGCGGTCCCTCTGGATCCATCTCTTCTTGCAAAGCTTGTGTACCTGAAGCACAGTCCTGCTTTGTGTAGAAGCAAGCAGAACAGACGCAGGCAAGGGAGGGCTTGGCGCACAGCGCACAGCTTGGCATAGGTAAGTTGAGGGCAGATCTGAGGGGCTCCTGGCCTGGGAACGGTGTCTCAGTTTGGAGAGTTTGGACAAGACCCTGCTTGCTGCCAGGAGAGCCCAGAGGGTAGGTCGGTGGTGGGAACCAGAGAGGGTAATGCGTGGACTCAGACTCTCTACCTCTTCTTAGCCAGAATGAGGAGCAGTCCGCGATGGGAGGTGTGGAACCTCATTCCTTGGGGAAAGGAGCTTTGGCTTGGGCTGTATGGAAGGGTCCCTAGTACATACAAAACTTACCAAGTCCTTGGCCCTCTCTGAGACTTGGTTTGCCCATCTCTGAATCAGGAGAGTAGGTGCTCACAGTTGAACTCCCAGGATCCCACAGCCACAGGCGCTGGTTGTTGGAGACCGAGAACCTACCTCTTGTCATGGTGTCCCTCATGTGGTGATGGGTGAGGGTCCCCCTTGCGTCCCGGGGCTCCAGGGAAGAGAGGCATGCTGCAGGCTCCACAGGCAACACTCCCAGCAGGCAGCGGAAGCTAAAGGACTGTTTGGAGGAGCTGGGGCTTCAGTGAAAGGGGTTGGATAATCACACTGAATAACACAAGAAGTTTTATAGGGCAGCCAGGCTGGGGCAGGGCCCCAGTGCCATACTTTTTGCCCCTGATGGAGGCAGCCAGAAGAAAGCCGGGAGCTGGGAGAGGCAAGAGGAGGTGAGAATAGGGAAGCACATATGTGTGGGGTGCACTGTGCGAGGCTCTGGGGTCCTAGGAGCAGCCCTGTGGGAGGAGGTGGTCACCCTGGTGCAGGCCCTCAGCACGGGCAGCCTGGTCTCTGCTGTCACCACTGTGTGGCGTCCTTTGGCTCCGGATCCATCAGGACATCACCATTCGAAGCTTCTTGTCTCGTGACACAGCCAGAACAGCCCACACAGAAGATCAAGTTGAGTGATCGCAGAGGTGGGGACCGAAGGCCACACGGAGTCACACGTGGTTTTGCTTGGGCCATACAGTGTTTATTTATTTTTAGTTGTGGTAAAATACACAGGACGTAAGATTTACCATCTCAACCATTTTTAAGTGTACAGTTCAGTGGTATTAAATACAATACATTCACATTATTGTACAACCATCACCACCATCCATCCGCAGAACTCTTTTCATCTTGCAAAACTGAAATTCTGAGCCCATTAAACACCAACTCTCCATCCCCCGCCAGCCCCTGGCACCCACCATCCTACTTCCTGTCTCTGTGAAGCTGACTCCTCTAGGGACCTCATATAAGTGGGATCATACTTGTCCCTTTGTGACTGGCTTATTTCACTGAGCACGCTGTCTTCCAGGTTCATCCGTGTTGTCTCAAGTGTCAGAACTTCCTTTTAAGACTGAATAATATTCCATTGTGTGTAGAGACCACGCTTTGTTCATCCATCATCCATTGACAGACACCTGGGTTGCTTCCGCCTTTTGGCTGTTGTGAATAGCGTTGCTATGAACATGGGTGTGCGAATCTCTCTTTGAGTCACTGTTTTCAGTGCTTTTGGGTGTGTCCCCAGAGGTAAAATTGCTGGATCAATTCTACGTTTGATTGAGGCACCTCCATACCGTTTTCCAACAGCTGCAACATCTTACCTTCCCACCAACAGGGCACAAAATTCCAATTTCTCCACACCCTCACCAACACTTTTTTTTTTTTTTTAATGGTAGCCATCCTAATGGGTGTGAGGTGGAGTATTTCCTTTTTTAAGCCCACATTTTAAAAGTGGGAGGTTTCACAAAAAGAAGTTTATAGTTTCCACATAAAATATTCTCAGGAGGGACTTCCATGGTGGCACAGTGGTTAAGAATCTACCTGCCGACGCAGGGGACACGGGTTCAAGCCCTGGTCCGGGAAGATCCCACATGCTGCGGAGCAACTAAGCCCGTGCGCCACAACTACTGAGCCTGCGCTCCAGAGCCCTCGAGCCACAACTGCTGAGCCTGCACGCCACAACTACTGAAGCCTGCATGCCTAGAGCCCGTGCTCTGCAACAAGAGAAGCCACCACAGTGAGAAGCCCGCGTACCGCAACGAAGAGTGGCCCTGCTCACCGCAACTAGAGAAAGCCCGCGTGCAGCAACAAAGACCCAACGCAGCCAAAAGAAATAATTAAAAAAAAAAATTCTCAGGAGGTGGCTCTGATGACTGAGCCCCGTGTGGGACCACTGCCGGCCGGGGCACCCTCCTGCCAGGCCTCCCTGGATGGCCCACGCCCCTCCATGCCTCGGGAGGGGAAATCAAAAACTTTCAGGAGGTGCTCCTAATAGGTCTGAGAAGGTGGAAAGCTCTGTCCACATTCCGCTGCATTGCTGCCTGGAGACCATCAGCAGGACTGGGTGGTCACTGCCCCTCTTCAGGGGGGTCTGTGTCCTCCAGTTGGGCAGGCTGTCCTGCCCGGCCTGGGACCCGTGCACCTCTGTGTCTGAGACCCTGGTGCAGTTCACACGCACCCATTCTGTAGTGGGGAACCATGATGGCTTCGTACTGTGTCAGTTTGGCTGCACTGCACTACCTCTCCCAGAGCGCCCTCGCTGCTAGGTTTCCCGGTAGGGTGGGCCACAGGCAGATTCTTGCCAGATTTGGAAGGAAGCAACCATTTTGGTTGGTGAGCTGCTGATTTACCTCCTTGCTGGGAAGTGGCACCTGGGCCTGCAATTACTCTACTTTCCCTGGACTCTGCTTCAGTTTTTCTGACTGCTGGGCCAGGTGTGGACATGAGCTCCGGATGAAAGGTCTCAGCTTCTGCAGAATACCCTCATCGCCAAGGTCAGAGGCAACATGGACATGGGTTTCAGTCCTGTGCTCAGTGCCAGGCCCTGCCCTGGCAGAGGACAGCTTTAGCTGGGTTGGTCCCCAGCAGTTGAATGGGTGGAGACCCCATCCTTTGGGTCGCTCAGGCTGCTCGACCTGGAAAGGGGCCTTTGCAGTGTGCGCAGAGCTGTCCGGGGCCCAGGGAGAAGTAGAACCCAGGAGTGCAGAGGGTAGACCCGAGATCCTGAGGAGGTTCACAGGGAGGCAGGGTCCCAGCCCTGTGAGAGGAAGGAAGTGGCTTCACAGGAGGAGAGAGCGCTACCCAAGGGGTGCAAGAGACCGAAACCTGAGACCGTGGCCAGGGGTGCTGTGTTCAGACTGCCCAGGTCAGCAGGTGAGTAAGAGAAATCTTTTTTGGCTCTGTTTATAGGTGAGGGCACTGAGGCTTGGAGAAAAGTCTTGCCCCAGAGAAAAGACCATGGTGGACCCAGGCTCAGAACCCTGACCTCATCCTCTGTGGGCCCCCCACCCAAGTCCCCTCCATCGGTGGGTGCGGGCGTGGGCTGTTGCTGTGCCCTATCTTACAGACAAGAAAACCACCTAGTCCTTTGTCTCCTTTTCTGCACAATGGATACCTCCTCCAGGGCCTCAGTGTCATGTGCCTTCAGTGTTCACCTGGAATTGAGGCCCCTTGAAGCCAAATCCAAGAGACACAGTAAGTAAATGAGCTCCCCCGCTCTGTGCAGGAGCTGAGTGTGGTGTCAGGGCAGAAAATACACCTTCAGCACCAGTAAGGTGAGTGTTGGAACACCTCCCTCGCTGGGCTGTCTTGAGGCTGAGGCCTCTGCCCTTCCTCAGAGTGCCTGGCACACGCCGAGTGTTCGTTCAACTTCAGGATGTGGGACCCACCTACAGAGATGCAGCTCGGCCGAAGGGTCTGAGTGAGCAAGTTGGGAAGGTGGGGGACCTGTGGGTGGAGGACAGTGGGACCCTAGGAGAGTGGTTTTGAGGAAGAGCAATTTGAATAGATGACAAGGTCCAGGATATGGGCATGGGAGGATAAAGTGAGTTAAAGGAATGAGAGACCAGACTGCAAGGGACATAAACCCAATTTCAACTAGCTTATGTGAAAAGCAAGTATCAGCTCACAGAATAGCCAGGTCTATGTAGCTTCAGGCATGGCTGGATCCAGACGCTGCATTAATGTCCTTAGTTCTTGGCTCCACCTTTATGTCTTGGCTCTTTTTTCAGGTGGGTTTTCCCTATGTGTTGACAAAGATGGCCACTGGCAGCTCTGGCCCCAGTGTCCCTACCCTTAGTGATCCTGGGTGAGAGAGCACCTCTTTCTCACTAGTTCCATGAAGTCTCAGGATTGACTCATTGAACTCACTGGGGTCAAGAACCAGTTTCTCCAATCATTGCAGCCAAGGAACAGACTAAACACCCAACAGCCAGGTCTTTGGTCACGCAACCATCCCTGGGACTGGTAGGGTCAGACCCCCCAGAGCCATGTGGCCTGAGAGTAGGGGAGCGGTTTGTCTCCAGAAGAAAATTAAAGTGCTTTTTATTATCAGAAGAATGAGAGATGCTACCTGGAGAAGATAGGCCTTGGTGTGGACAAGAAGCCAGAGGCTAAGACTTCAAAGAATGGAGGGGGGCGGTGGTGACAAGGGTGTGGGGGGCAGCATCAGGGCCAGAGGCTGCTGGAAGAGCCAGGTGGTGTGAGCAGTGAAGGGCGGATTTCAGTGGGAAATCTGGAAGGACAGTGTGGCATAAGGCCAACCTGAAGGGCGCTTTGGGGCCTTGGAGCTCACGGGATGTCTTCAAAGGATAGAGAGTCAGTAGGGGTGGAGCTTTGGTCAGGGAGGACTCTGGGAAGGGGAGGTGGCTCAGTGTAAAGGGTTGGGCAGGAAGGAGCAGTGTCCACATGCCCAGGTTCCTGCAGCCCTTCCAACCCTCTCTGAACCTCAGGGCAACCTAGGAGAGGGTCAGAAACCCAAGCCCCAGGCCCCAGCCTCAGATGCTGACTTGGACAACTGGGGTGAGCCCAGGTGGCATCTGGGCTTGGGTTTCTGGTTTAGGGAAAGAGGGTGTGGAATGGGAGGGCTCCCGTTTAGCTGGTCAGGAGCGCCATCCCCCAGAGCCCTGGGGAGGCTGCGGCCTCTCACTGCTGCTAGCTGCTGGTGGCCTATTGCTTGGCTCTGCAGGCAGCTTAGGACCGGCCGAGGCTGGCACGGTGGCCCTGCAGCAGGGCACTGGGCACACTGCCCCAAAATCAAAACTGCAAAGTAGATGAAGCCGTTACTGATCAGTAAGTGGCCAGGACATGGGCTGACAAGGTGGGTGGAGTTCCCAAGAACTGAAAACAGCCTTTGCCTTAATGCCAACCAGATCAGGGCCCCATCTGGCTCTCAAGTCTCTCTCTCCGAGCTTCTGCCTTGAGGGCAATGATGTGGTACCCCTGTGACTTCTGTCTCCCCACTTCTCCCACACTGGAAGCGTGGGCAGGGCAGGCACCTGTGCTGGTTTGGCCCGCTGCTGTGTGCCCTGGGCCCAGGCCAGGGCAGGGCAATAACACATTGGCAGCTGGCCCTGCAGTTCCCTGCGGCAGGAAGCAGTGGGGAGAGCCTGCAGCAGGGTGGAGAGAGACTTGAAGTGGGACTGGCTGGCCACTTGCCCAATGTGGGAAGGGTCTGCCCCGTTACCCAGCCTGTGTGCCAGAGGAGGGTAGTGGCTGCCAGGCCATGGTCAGGGTCACTTGCTGGCCAGGGCCTCTTCTCCAGGGGAGATCCCCTGAAGCTCTCTCACCTACTTGCTCAGCCTGGTCTGTGCATATGCACTACCCTAGAATGCTGTCTGGCTTTCCACTGCTCCAGGGCTCTCCCTGTTTTGCAGGGTTGTCCCTTCATAGGAGCAAATGTCAGAATAGGCCTCAAGTCTAGTACTCAACTAGAGGCACAACTATTCCATATGATGGACACGAAGGGTGGGAGGGCGTCCCAGGGTTGAGGGTCATTCCTGCCAATTTGTCTGTAACCCTGGGTCCCGTGTGCACTCCAGAGTAACTTACAAGCTCCAGGAGGGTCAGAGCCTTGCTCAGACCACACCTGTTAGTGGTGAGTGAACCAAAACCTGGCTCCACTGTCCCTGTCACAGTAACACGAAGCCTCACTGAATTCGCAGTCAGTAAGCTCTGTGAAGGCCCAGCGTGCGGTGACCTTGTGAGACGTGAAGGTCTCTAACCCGCAGACCCCGCAAAGCCCCCGCTCCCCCACCCCCCAGGCGGTGGACCCAACTGCCCATCTACCAAGATAAACTCCGCACCTCCTTCGGGGACCAACCGGCCCCCGCTCATGCTGGGCTCCGGACCTGCACCTCTAATGGATCCGGGATGCTGGGGACCCGCCCCCCATCCAGCCCAAGCCCCGAGGCGGCCGCGCCCAACCCTACTCCACTCGTAAGAAAACAAGAGCGGTTCAGAGGTTTAAACAATTTATTGTGCCCCAAAAACGGCGACGAGAAAAAAGAGCGCCGCGCGGCCCCGCGCCCCGCGCCCCGCGCGATTGCTCGGCGCGCGCCCGTTAAGAGGCAGGGCGGGGGCGGGAAGGACTGAGCGGCCGTCGCGTCCTCGCGCGCAGGCGCGGCGCGGCCTTCGGAGCCCGGTAACCAAGGCGACACCCGTTGCCAAGGGCGAGAGCCAATAGGAGCATCGCCAGGGCCGTTTCAAAAATCTAAAGCAAACAAAAAAACGCTCCCACGCGGGGGATGGGCAGGCCAGTGCGGGCCCGGGTCCCCTGAAGTCGGAGCGCGCACGGCGGCCCGGGCCGGTGCCCCGCGCAAAACCTACGTGCAGTCGGGGTGGAAAAGCGGGCGCCGGGGCCCCGCGTTCACTTGCGGCCCTTGGGCACTTTGGGCACGCTGGGCTTGGCCGCCTTCTTCACCTTCTTGCCGCCCGCGGCTGCCGCCTTCTTGGCCTTGCTGCCTTTGTCCTTCTTGGAGGCGGCACCCTTCTTGTGCGAGCGCTTCTCGGGCTGCGGGCCCTTGGCGGGCTTCTTGTCCGCGCGCCGCGCAGGGGCCGCGCTCGGGGCCGCCTTCTTGGCCTTATGCGCAGCAGGCGCCGGGGCGGAGGCGGGCGCCGGGGCTCCGCGCCGCTCCCCGCCGCCCTCCAGCTTCTTGCGGTTGAGCTTGAAGGAACCGTTGGCGCCGGTGCCCTTCACCTGCAGCAGCGTATCGTTCTGCACCAGCGCCTTGATGGAATACTTGAGGTAGGTGCGCCCGTTTTGCTGGTCGAACCATGCCACCTTCTTGGCCTCCGCGTAGATCTTGGCCAGCGACGAGCCGTTGCGCTCGCCCAGTCGGCGGATGGTCTCCACCACCAACTGGCTGTATTTTCCTGGTTGGTTCTTCTTCTTGCTATTCTTCCTTTTTTTGGATGGGGACAGCGAGGTCGAGCCGCCGGCCTTGGCCGCCTTCTTGGCCGCCCCCTCGGCGGTGGTTAGCGGCAGGGCCTCCTCCAGCTCCACAGACATGGTGGCGAGCGGGTTGGTGGCGGGCGGGGCGCGGAAGCCCGGGGGCCGCGCCGGGAAGAGAAAGGCGAGGGGCCGCGGGGGCGCCGGGGGGCTGGGGGCGCGCGGCGGCTCCAGGCGGGAGCGGCCGCGGCCGTGCCTGGGGCCGGGCGGCAGGGCTGGGGTGGGGGCCGGGCCGGCCGGAGCGGGGGTCCCGAGCCGGGGCCGGCGCGGGGTCGGCCGGAGCGCAGGAATCCGACGCGAGGTAGCCGGAGCGGGGACCGTCTCGGAGCGGGTTTAGTCGGCCTCACGAGCGTCGCCGCCTCCGCCAGAGCTCGTTCGGCGTGCGCGCTGGGCTCTGGCGAGGAGGGCGCCCCGCTCCGCTTTTATGGCTCTACGGCGGACCACGTTGAGAACAACAACAGCCTGGTCCGGGGCCAGCGCCAACTTGTGCTTCTTAGAGCCCCTTCCCCGGCCGCTGGCTTCCCAGACCGCGCCTCCCCGGCGCCGCCGCGCCCGCCGCTGTGCGCCCCGGACAGGGCCCGAGCCTGCGGCGTGGCGGAAAGGCGGCCCGCGCCCAGGGAGGGCTCGGCAGAGGGGAACGGAGGGGCGCACCCTAGGCTGCGGGAGCGCGAGAGGAGGGGGGCACCCCGTTTAGGGCCGAATAGCGCGGGACCCCGGGGAGGCCCCGCGGCCCGGAGCTCTGCGGCAGTCAGCCAAGAGTGGTCCACGGGCCCCCAAGGCCAGACCGCGTCCGGGGGGGCCCTGGCCTGCCCGCTAGACGCGCTTTAATTTGTTCGAACTAACACAGGGCACGCCCTCACGCGGTCGGCTAGGGCAGTGTGGAGGGAGCCGGGACGGCTTCGAGGGGGGTCTCCGCCAGAGTGCAAGAGGAGAGCGGATGCTGGCGCCCTCCTCTGCGCGCCCGGGGTCTCCTTACGCCTCGGGGGCTGGGCAGGACGCGGGAGGCGGCGGAGAAGACCGCAGGTGCTTCTCTGGGGACATTTCCTAGCCGCCGTCCCCCCCGCCCCCGCCCCCGCCGCAGATGCTACAGCGCCCCATTTTATGGTGGGTGAGCAGCCTCCATCATTCCCCCCAAAGCCAAATGGCGGCTCCGGCTGGGAGAGAGGGGAAGGCCGCGGACTCCGGACGGTTTCCCGGAGAGGATGGGGGAGGGGAGTTGCTCCTCGTTCCGGGCCACACCCCTCCCCCTCCCGTGTGGGGAGCGCAGTTGAGAGCGGGGGCTCCCTTTCCGGGTACCACGCGGAGGCTTGTGCAAATCTGGTGGCCCTGCCGCTGGGTCCAGTATTGGGGGTGCAGAGGAGGCGCTGGACCATCTTTCTTGAAGCCAAAGGAGCCCCCACTTGGGGAGCTGAGGCCACGGGGAGACGCTCCGGGAGGAGGGCGGATCCCTTTGGGGTGAGTGATTTAGGCCCGGATCCTACGGCCGCGGCCACGGCCACGGCAGGATAAACAGTTCCCTGAGGCCCGAGCATGGAGGAGAGGGGGTGGGACGGGGTGGGGGTTGGACTGGAGCTCCAGGGGTGAGAAGAGGTGCAGGCCGTGAAAGCCAAAAAAGCGGGGTGCGTTTCGGGCCTTCTGACCCAGCAGGCCCCCTGAGCGGTCTGTGCTTCCCCCTGTCACAGCGCTTGTCCGGCCCCCATTTGCTTTCCGACAAGCTGGGGAATAAGCCCCAGGGGAGAAGGAAATTGAGGCTGGTGGGGTGTTTGCGGGGGGTCAGGGGCTTGAGCCACAAAAGGGGGCAGAGAGTACAGCCCGTAGGAGAGGGAAGATGGATCTCAGCCCGGGCTCCTGCAGAGAAGGCCAAGACCCTCTCCCAGGGAGGAGGGCCGCTTAGCGAGCCCAGCCCAGGTGACGAAAGACCATCCGAAGTTCCTAACGTGGGGGGGGGGGGGGACACACGGGTCTGTGAGAGCTGAGCCTTGGGAGGAATGGGGCGCAGTGGCAAGGAGCTTGCACATACTGCATGGCTTGAGCAAAGACCTCGGGTTCCGAAGATGTGTGCAGGGTGAGAAGCAGTGAGGTGTAGACCCCGTGCCCCCGAGGGGTCTGCCTGGGAGCAGAAGCCCTGGGAGTGAGCAGAGGGTGGGTGTGCTGGGGGTGGGCGTGGCGGCCCTCCCAGGAGGACCAGGGCGCACTGAGGTCGAGTGGGAGCAGGGGTGCCCACGAGAGAGCTGGCCCAGGGTCCCCGGGCGACTGGCACGAGGGGCTCCAGCTTGGGTCTCTGAAAGGTCAAAGGGAGAGCAGAGGGTGATAGCCCAGAAGGACCCCCGACTGAAACCTGCCCAGCCATCGCCGTGGAGGGGGCCAGGTCGCTGGAAATGTGAATCTGGAGCTGGTTGCGGTAGCAGGCGGGGTGAGGGCTGTCTCCCCGGGTCATCGGAGGGGAAGGAAGGACGTGGGGCTGGCCGGAGAGGGAGGCTGCCCGTTGGAGACAGAAGGAACGGTCAGAGGGGAAGGGACGGCCAGGCGTGGCTGGTGTCCTGGAAGCCGAGAAGGAGAGAGTTTCAAGAAAGAAGGGCCGGTCTGTCCAGTGCAGCTCCCTCAGGAAGCTGCTTGACCCTCAGAGCCGGCTTCTGAGACCCTTTGCCTGGACCCTGCCTGTTTCGCCTGGTGTCTTACCAAGACCTAAATTACTTCCAGGATTTAAAAATCAGGCGATTTCAGTAAAAATGCAGTCCAGATTTCAGATTTCCCTTTTAAAAATCTGAAGATTTGACCGGGGTGGGTTGGGGGGAGTGGGCAGAGGGTGCAGGGCCTGAGTAACAGTTCAGTGAAGGGTGCCGGGAGGCTCCCTTGCCCTGGGGGAGGCCTGGCCGTAACTGGAGGAGAGAAGGAATCAAAGCAGGGAATGGACACATGCAGGCAGGGCAGTCCACAGGGAGGACACAGCAGACACGGCTCGAGAGTCCACACCGGCCCTGCTGGGCTCCTTGGCCTGCCCAGAGGCGCGTTGCTGCCTGGGGCCCAGGGCTCAGGGAGACTAATTCTAGGCTTTTGGAGTGAGCAGGGAGGCGATTTCCTCCCAGTGACCTCCTTATACAAGTGAGGACACGGAGGCCTGGGTGGCAGTTAGTAGCTTTACCCAGTTCTCCAGGACGCTAGGCCTTCAGGGATGCCTCTTGAACCGAAGGCGCGCGGGTAGCCCCCTGCCATCCTTCTAAGGACGTCACAGGTGGGGAAGGCCTCACGTGGCCAATGGGAAAATGCCAAAATACGGGAAAAGGAGCACCTGGAATTGGCCAGGGCCTGGTGGAGAGGGCCACCCCTTCCCCAGGGCCGGGGGTGCATATTCTGGGCGGGTGCACTCTCCCTAGGCAGGCTCCTCCAGCCCTGGGGCTCCAAACACCATCCATACATTGGTGACGCCCATTTCTGTCTCTCTCCCGAGTAACAGACGCCGCGAACTGCCCACTGCTTCCCCTGGGATGTCTAAAAAGCGTCTCTTCTGTGTCATCGCTGAAACAAAAACTCCCCATTTTCTCTTGCAATCCTGCTTCTCCCCAAACGTGCAGAAAGCATGGGCCCCTCCTCATCTCTTCTTCCCTCTCCCCCCACCCATAGGTGCCTGTGTGCACTTCTCCCCCAGCCGCCGCGCTTGCCGCCCTCCCTCTCCAGGCTTTTTGTTCCTCCCACACACCAGGGGCTCCCACCTTGGGGCCTTCGCACCTGCTGTGTGGCTAGCTCCTTTCACCCAGAACCCATTCAGTGCAGCCTCCAGGCCAGCCGGGCCAAGACGCCTCTCTGGGATTCCTGTCTCGTTACCCTGCTTTATTTTCTTCTTAGCACTTAACGATCATCTGACCCTCTTTTGCCTATTTCTGGGGGGGGCTCCGAGAGCGTAGCTGGGTCTGCCTTGCTCCTTGCCGGCCCCCAGCCCCGGGCACACCCTGCTTGGCAACGCAGCAGCAGGAAGGTGGACTCTGGGAGTCGGGAGCTCCCCTCCCGCAAACTCCCTGTGTGACCAACCTGCTTGGGCCCTGGGTGGTCTCAGTGTTGCCATCTGTATAAGGGGTGCACGCACAAAAGGGCAAACAGAGGCACCTCCACCTCGGAGTGTTTCTGACAGCCTGGGCAGGAGCCCCGGGCGGGGAGGCCCAGAGGGCTGTGGGGTCGCCAGCCTGCTGTAGGAAAGGCCCAGTCGGCTGTGGCTGGGCTGCTGGGGGTAACAGTTAAGAGGCCAAAGGGTTTGTCTCCCCAGAAGGTGTTTTAAACCGAGGTTGGCTCCAGCCTTAGCCTGGGCTGGGCCCAGTTTGGGGTTTGAAATGTAAATAAGAGGCATTAAGTGCTTTTCAGTATTTAAGGGGAGACAAAGGGGAATTCACCAGACGAGGCTGTGGGGAGGTTGCCTTTAAGATGCAAATGTGTATTGTGAAGCCCTGAATGGGGACGTGGTGAGGGCCTCTGGCCCCTCAGCCCCAGGGCCGGCGGTGGGGCGGGGGCGGGACCGCCAGGCGGGAGGCTGAGATCAAAGGAGCGGACGAGTAGATGCTGACGCTTAGAGGAGGTGGAACGGGGGACTGAGCTGCCACCGCGTCCTGTCCTGTCCCCGGGGCCCCGGCTGCCCACCACCTCCGCAGACACCCCCAAAGTGCTGCTGTCCTTAACGTGCAGGTTGTCAAGAAGGGACTTAGGTGCTACTCAGTGTGGAAGGAGCCAGACCTCGGCCGGACCCGCCACTGCCTGGCGCTGTGTGTCAGGGTCAGAGTGAGGGAGGCCCCCACTCCGGGGGACTGAGGACCGTGGGTGCCGAGTAAGGACCCCATCCTAGAGACGGGCCTGCAGTGCTGATCAGAGGCGCGGCGTGGAGAGTGGAGCCCGTACCCTGGGATGTGAACAGTGGCTCGGCTCCAGGAGGGGTCCTACCACCTCCCTCTTCCGCTTCTGCCCGAGCTGGGGACCTTCTCCAGGACTTTTACTTTTCTTTCCTTTCATTTCTTTAAGTGCTGGGTAGTTTTTTCTTGGTGAAGTTATTTGTGGTATAAAACCCAACGGGAGTAGAAGGATGTGAAGTGAAAACAGCCTCCGCCCTTGGCCCCAGCTCGCGAGCTGTGCGCGCACAGGGCTGCGTGTCGCTGACTCTGGACACCGGGTCCGCGTCCAGGTCGCCTGTCCTGACGGCTGCAGCGCCAGCCGTCTGGTCGTGTCCTCCTGCGGGGCAGGCGGGGCTGTTACTAAGGTGTTTCCGTGACTGTCCTTTGTTCACGAGCCCAGAACTAGCCGCCAGATTCACTGTTATAAATCGGGTTAAGCCTTGCTGCCCCGCGGCCGTGCAGCCCTCCGAGCGCCCCTCCTCCCCGCACCGGCGTCCCAGATGAACGCCCATCCCGGCTTCTGTGACTCCACCCAGCCTGGCCTGTGTGTGTCCCCACCTCCCGCCCCATTTCAGGCACCGCCATCCCCCCGCCCCCGTGACCTGGCCGCCTCCTCAGGGCTTCCCGACCCCCCGTCTCTTCTGGGCCGCGGCCACCAGCCTTTGGGGGTGTGAAGGGACGTGGCATCCTGCCCCCCTCACAGCCTGGCTTTGCCGTCCCCACCTTCCCCTGCCCTTCCTTTCGGCCTCTGCCCAGCCCAGCCTCCCCAGGGGCCTCCCCTGCGGGGGTCTCTGCCTGGCTGGGCCAGGTCTGGGGGGAGCAGTGGAGTTGGATGGCGTTTGGGCCCTTGTTTCAAGGACAGGGGAGCCGGCGACTCTCCTGGCCCAGGAGACGCGGGCTCCCGGCCCCCCTGTCTGCAGGGCAGGGGTCTCCTGGGACCCAGGCTGCCCGCTCCAGTGCCCCCGGGGAGGGAGCCGGCCCAGTGGGCGAGGCCAGACTTGTCTTCCAGCCTGGGGCTGTGGTAGAGCTTGACATCTCTTCTCCAGAAGGCCCGGGGTTTGAGGCCCGAGGAGCCCGGGCGGGTTTGCCATGGAGAGACCATTTGGGGAGGGGCCCCGGCGACCAGGACAAAACGCTACAAAGAGAGAAACCATCTTCCAGCGTCGCCCTGCGGGGCAGAGGCGCCGACAAGGGAATCTCGGCTTTATCTCCTTTCTTACAAGCAGCCTCAGCTGTGGAGACGCTCCCGTGGGGGCCAGGGCGGGGAGGGGGGGACCCGCAAAGCCCTACAGGGGGCGAGAGCAGCCTGGGCCCAGGTGCCGGGCATCCACCCATCCCATGCGGCTGGGGCTGCGTTTCTGCCTGCGGTGGAAAACCGGGACCCAGGAGAGACTGGGTAAGGTCCCCGGTGACCCCTGGCCAGGAAGAGATGGCAGAGCATTTGCTGTTTACCTCATTTCAAGGCGGCCCCCCCCACCCCACTTTCTAGCACTTGGTCTCACACCACCTCTCGCTTTCTCATGCCTGCCACCCCCAGGAGAGCAGGGACCCGATCAACCCATGCTGCATGAGGCCTGGCACGTAGTAGGTCCTCAATAAATATTCGTTGAATGAATGAGATGGGAGTCAAACTCTGGCGGGCTTCCTGTCCCAGTGCGAGTCTGCGCGGCCCCAGGGCCGAGCCGAGAGCCCGCGGGGCCCGCGAGGCTCGCAGATGCTCATGTCAGTGTGACTGGCGATCCCGACATTCTCTCCTGGTCAAGAACAACTCACACAGCTGCCCTGAGAGGCTGGGACTCCACTCCCTAACTGCCGTTGTCCGGGGGGGCTGCCACCCCCCAGCCTGGGCCCCCGCCCTCCCCGCTCAGGACCCTCCAGGGCTCCCCGACCGTCCTGCAGCACTCGGGCCTGCTGACCTCTTCAGACCTTATGTCCTGGCGCCCCTGCCCTCCCCGCGGCCTCCCTCCCAGAGCCCACTTCCCACCCCTGGTTTGACTTCCATTGGCTCCTTCAGTCCTGTCATCCTCGTTCCTTTTCTCATAAGTTTTCTGTAGCTAAAGTATCTTTTGTTTTAGCATCTATCCCCCACCCCCAAGAGCTTGTCTGTCTTGTGTAGCATTGAATGATGAGAATCTAGAAAGGAATCTAACTTCAAACTCAGGAGTTAGGTCCGTCAGGACTCAGAATTATATTTGTGAAAGGGGGAAACAAAAGCCACCAAACCAACACCTAGTCTAGAGCTCGACATAAACGGCTCTCCAAAAATGAGTTCCCTTACTTTATTTCCCTCTAATCAGATATTAATTCCTGAACGCTTTGGGACCGTCGATGGATCCAGTGGGAAGGACCCTTCGACCCTGTCTTGTGTCCTGTCTGCCCTGTCCCCACCTTACATGCAGAAGCTGAGGTCCAGAGAAGACGCAGGGCTCACACGGTGCCACTGGATTGCGCTCCGAGTCTGATTCCTAGTGCAGGGCTCTTGCCCTTCCTGACACTTCATCTGTCCAGTTAGCCAGGGCCGGGGGAGGGGCAGCAAGGCCAAGGCTAGGTCCCAGGATGAGGACAGGTGTTCGCCAAGCTCCAGCCTGGTTTGGGTGCAGAAGTCTTTCTATCCGGGCCAGGCCCCGGAGCCAGGGAACGGCGGAAGGGCAGCCGGAGGAGGCCCAAGCAGTCTTGAGGCATCTAAGCTCACTCTGGACCTGCCTGTTAGGCGCCATCTGCCCCAGAAGACTGAGAAAGCCTCAGAGTGGATCTCCCTGTTGCCACGTCTTCACAGAGGCCAAGGTTTTCTCAAAGCCCCCATTGGACCCCATCAGATACTGCACACCCCTCAAACACGCGGGCGGCTTCCCATCACACTTAAGATAAAATACAGACATCTCTCCACGGCCTTATGCGGCTTGCCTTCCTGTCCCTGCCCTGGACAGCCAGCCCACCCCACGTGGTGTCTTTGTGCTGCTGTTCCCTCCTCCTTGGACTCTCAGGCCCTATTCCTTCTTGCCAGTCAGGTGAATAACACCTCAGGGAAGCCTTCCCTAAACACCCCGTCTGAAGTAGGGCCACCCACCCCCTTCTTTCCCCATCACTTTGACAAGTTTTTCTTTAAAGCGCTTATCACTACTTGAGCTTTTGCATTTATAGCCTAGTCTCTCCTCCCCACCTGGAGTCAGCTTGTCTGGTGTGTGGGTCACTGAATTCTCTGTACTTAGCATACAGTAGATGCTCAATAAACATTTGTTTGAATAAGTGACAGAGAAAGGGCCCTCACAGGGAGTACAGAGATTCGGCCCGTTTTTTCTGCCCAAGGTATTAAACTGCGCGCCTGGAGAGCCTGGGGGCTAGGTCCAAGACAGCACCTTCCCCTGCCCTCCCCCAGACCCTAGGCCTTCGAGAAGTGAGCAGTTGGCTCCAGTGGAGGAACTAGCATTTCAAACGGGAGAGAGGTTGGGGCCTTGGGGCAGCTTTCTGTGTGGGGAGCGGGGACAGTTCTCGGGAAGGACAGCCTTCACCCTTAGGGTGAGTAACGACCACGGCCAGGGTCAATCGCTGTGGAGGGGACTGAGCGGAAAGGGTCCCCCGGATGCTCGGGAAGGATGCTTGTCTTTGCGTCAGGGGGAGCGGGAGCCGGCGCCCAGCTTCTGCGTTTTCGGCTGCCCAAGTCCCCCTCCGGGCTTAAGGGGCGCGCCGCGTGGTCTCACCCGCGTCCCCGGCCCTTCCGCGCTCGCCTCCCTCCCGCCCCGCCCGTGCGGCTGGACTGCCCGGCGGGTAACAGCGCTCGGCCGGCGGGCGTTGGGCGCGCGCCCCGCCCCGTCTCCATGGAGACCGCTTGCCAGCCTCCCAACAGCCCACCGGCTGCGCGGCTCCGGGGACCAGACGCGCGGATCCTCAAGCCCGGAGACGCATGTCAACACGGGGACCCCCAGACCCCCTTCTCGACAGGCCCAGGAAGTGGCGGGGGGGTGTCTCTCGTTTAACAAAGGGTCGATGCTGGGGCAGGTTTGGGAAAAGGAATTGACCCAAAGCCTGGAGAGCTTGGACCCCTGGGTACTGTTGCTGGTCCAGGACCTGCACTGGAGCTTTCCTGCCACAGGTCCTCCTGAGGCCTTGCTAAGGTTTCCCTGGGGTGGCACCGAGGCCAGACCCCAGGACTTCGTCCCCTGGGCACAGATCCCTCTGGTCACTCCCCACGGGGCTGCACTGGACGAGGCTCTGAGATGAGGTTCTGTGAAGGATGCTGCAAGACTCCCCCCGACGCCACCGGGCAGCCACCAGGGAAGGCGTCCCGCTGTGGGGACTGCTTGCCCCCATAGATCCCAGACAGGCTATGGCAGAAGCTCTGCAAAGCTGACCTTGGTCTTTGACCTCTGCCTGGTAGGCTCAGAGAACAGCCTAGGCCACACCTACGCCCGCCAAGGAGACCAACTGCTGGTTTCCTCCCAAGGCCCGCACCCTGCACAGATTTTTAGATGTCCACAGCCCCAGTAGAGGACTGGCTAACCTGAAAGCTGACTTCTCCCGGGATATGGCCAAGTGACCGCTGGTGCACACCTGACCTGCCACTGCACCAACCGCTAGAGCTGGCTTCCAGAGTGACCTTTTAACTGGTCCTCACTGGCCACTCCCGATGCTGCCTTCAAGGCCTGTACAGTCGGCACCTGCTGGCCTTTGTATGTCAGGAATCCACGCCACCAGCCCCTGTGGTGACACCGGACACTGGGGACCAGAGCTTCGCAGATTTGCCTGATGGTAAACCACCAGAGATCTGTCCTTGTGTGGAACCACCACACTGCACACCTCTGTGCCTTTCTTGTCCACCTGTCTGGGATGCTTTTCTATTCCAATTTTGTCCCAGGAAACAAACAAAAGTCCAAACCAAAACAGAAGACAAAAGCATTAATTTTATCTGTCCCGAGGTTCACAGACTTACAGGCCTACCTGGCCAGGTAGAAAATATCAATGAATGAGATGGTTTGTGAGGGACTGGTGACCTGAGGGGCACGGTGCGCCCATAAGGGGGCAATGAGCCCAGCCCCCGCTGCTATGCCAGGTAGAAGGCAGGCCCCGGGCTGCAGAATACTCTGAAGACAAGTGGCAAAACGATATTTTTTAGTCTATAATCTGTTCTTCTCTCAACATTATTCAAAATTCAGATTAAAAGACTTCCCTGGTGGCACAGTGGTTAAGAATCTGCCAGCCAGTGCAGGGGACACGGGTTCGAGCCCTGGCCCAGGAAGATCCCACATGCCGTGGAACAGCTGACCCCGTGCGCCACCACTATTGAGCCAGCGCTCTAGAGCCCGCGAGCCACAACTACTGAGCCCACGTGCTGCAACTACTGAAGCCCACACACCTAGAGCCCGTGCTCTGCCATGAGACAAGCCACCACAATGAGAAGCCCGCGCACCACAACGAAGAGTAGCCCCTGCTTGCCGCAACTCCGAGAAAGCCCATGCGCAGCAACGAAGACCCAACACAGCCAAAAATAAATAAATAAAATTTAAAAAAAATTTAGATTAAAGAAAAAATTGTAAGAAGTAAGACAAGGCACGTCTGCAGCTCAGGGTTGGCCTGCCTGGCTTGCTAGCCTGGACTTCAGCGCAGATTCAGCCCTGTCTGCCCGTGCTCTTATGAAAACTCCACTTAAGCCTGCTGTGTGCAGACCCCCTGGACACTGTTCTTTGCATGTGCCTGAGCCCCAGAGATCCCTCCGTGTTACTGGCCGGCTGGGGGCTCCTCAGGGTGGCACCCTGCCTGGCCCAGCTCCCTCACCTGCTTCTCCCTGAGGAGCAAGGGCTGCCCAAAGATTCTTTACCAAACTGATCCTGCAACCAGTCTAGAAGGAGATGGAGAGGGAGGTGGGGGTCTCTGGGCCTCTCAGCACCAGGTGCCAGGCCAGCCGCAGGGTGCACTCTTCCCGCTTTGAGTTTGGCCCCAGACTTGTGAGCCGACTTTCTCAAAAGCCCCTCCCACCCCCTGGACCTAGAGGTCAGCGTGGAAAGAGCAGCACAGCAGCTTGGCTTCCAAGGCAGCTTCTAGCAGCATCCACGCAGTACTGAGATTCCCAAACTGAGCCCTGAAAATCTGCACCTCGTTCCTGGCCCCTTTCCGGATGGTTTATGTGCTGACCAGCGACGTGCACTTGTGCATAAGCCAGCGCCCTGCTCTGGGGCCCCAGCGGGCAGCTCAGGGGCCCTGTTGCTCCGGGGGGCCCTGGGCGCCTCCAGGTCCAGGTGTGACTTCCCAGGGGGACGGTTCCTGCGCACAGTGAGGGGCGTGTGACGGTAGTTCCTCGGGCTTCAGGCCTTGACTGAGAAGGGAAGGGGGTTTCTCTCTTCCCCTTTCCAGAAACGTACAAAACAGAAGCAGAAACCAACTGCTGTGCCCTCTAATACTTGTCTGCTGCCAACCTGTCATCTTGCAGGACCACGGACACTGGAACACGATGACCACGGTGACGCCGGCTCCTTTCCTAGTTCCCTAAGGAGCCTTGGGCCACGGCCTCTGCTGACTGGTCACAATCCAGAAGAGTGGTTCTCAACCTGGCTGCACACTCAGATCACCTCGTGAGCTCTAAAAACTCCCAGCGCCTTCTCCCAGGACAGTGAAATCCACAGTGCCAAAGGTAGAGCCCAGGCATGAGGATTTTTTCTTCCAGTGTTATTGGGATATAATTGACGGGTACTAGGATTTCGGGGGGGGGGGGGATGGGGGCATTACCAGAGAAAGAATGCCTGCCTCGGGGCAGTGGAAACGCTGCCCTGCCCCCAGCGGGAGGAGGTGAGCCCTGGGGCTCCCTGTGGTCCAGGGGCAGGCTTCCCAACTTCCGGGATGCCAGGTGGGTGACAGCCACTCCAAGGGGGGGGGTGGGCGGCAATCTGAGTCTGGGGCCTTTCTCGGGGGAGGGAGGGGTGCCTGACGGGGTGTTCTTTGGCCCCCTCCGCTTCCACCTCCTTCAGGTAGTGGGGCTGGCAGGCCTTGCCCACTGGCTCTTTTAGGGCTTGATGGCCAAAGAAATTAGCCCCACACCACTGCGGCCTCCCACGCCTTGGAAGAAGCTCGTGTTCTCTATATACACGGGGGAGTGGCAGCAGAAGTCGAGCTGGCCGAGCTGTCTCGTGTGCGGTGTGGCTTTGCCCACGCACGGGCGCTCCTGCTGAAAGGGCACCCCGCGCAGGGACATCACAGAGGATGGAGGATGTTTGCGGGCAGAGGCAGGGGCCCCTGGGGTTCTGTGAGGCTGAGCCCTCTTTTCAGGTTTCGTGAGCTGCAGACACTGCCTTTGACTTCTTTAGCTCGGCAGTTTCCTTTTTCCCCCTTTTTTAAAAACAAAAATGAAATGCACGTAACAAACTTTTTACCATTTTAACCGTTTTTAAGTGTACAGTTCAGCGTCATGACATCTATTCACAATGTTGTGAACCATCACCACTGTTCATTTCCAGAACTCTTCCGTCATTGCTAACAGAAGCTCTGTACCAACTAAAGAGTAACTCTCCGTTCCCCCACTGCCCACAACATCTATTCTATTTTCGGTTGATAGGATTTTTCCTATTCTAGCGCCTTCATCTAAGTGAAGTCATACAATATTTATTTTTCTATGTCAGGCTTATTTTACTTAGCAGAATGGCTTCAAGGTTCATCCATGTTGCAGCATTATTCAGAATTCGTTCCGTTTTGTGGCTGAATGGTACTCCGTTATATAAACCACATTTTGTTTGCCCATCATCTGTTGATGGACGCTTGGGTTGTTTCCACCTTATAGCTATTGCAAATAATGCTGCTGTGAACTTGCTATACGACCATCTCTCTGAGTCCCAGCTTTCAATTCTTTTGGGTAAATACATAGGAGTGGAATTGCTGGCTCATATGGTAACGCTATGTTTAAATTTTTGAGGAATGACCAAACTATTTTCCACACAGGCACACCATTTTACATTATTTCCATGTGCACAAAGGTTCCAATTTCTCCACATCCTTGGTAACACTCATTTTCTGTTTTTTTGGGTTTGTTTCTTTTGTTTTGTTTTGGTTGCGTTGGGTCTTCGTTGCTGCGCGCGGGCTTTCTCTAGTTGTGGCGAGTGGGGGCTACTCTTGGTTGCGGTGCGCGGGCTTCTCATTGCGGAGGCTTCTCTTGTTGCAGAGCACGAGCTCTAGGTGCGCGGGCTTCAGTTGTTGTGGCTCGCGGGCTCTAGAGCACAGGCTCAGTAGTTGCAACAACGCGCACGGGCTTAGTTGCTCCAGGGCATGTGGGATCTTCCTGGACCAGGACTTGAACCCGTGTCCCCTGCATTGGCAGGCGGATTCTTAACCACTGCACCACCAGGGAAGTCCCTTTGTTTTGTTTAGAATAATAGGCATACTACTGGGTGTAAGGTGGCTTTGATTTGCATTTCCCAAATGCCTACTGACATTGAGCATCTTTTCATGTTCTTATTGGCCACCTGTGTATCTTCTTTGGACAGATATCCAAGTCTTTTGACCATTTTTATTTATTTATTTTTGCGGTACCGCTGTGGCCTGTCGCATTGCGGAGCACAGGCTCCAGACGCGCAGGCTCAGTGGCCATGGCTCATGGGCCCAACCGCTCCGCGGCGTGTGGGATCTTCCCCAGACCGGGGCACGAACCCGCGTCCCCTGCATCGGCAGGCGGACTCTCAACCGCTGCGCCACCAGGGAAGCCCTATTTTACTAATTTTGATGCTATCGTAAATGGAATTATTTTCTTAATTTTTTGGGTTGTTTATCGTTAGCATACAGAAATGCAGCTGATTTTTGCGTGTTGATTTTTGTATTCTGCGATGTTGCTGCAGTAGTTTATCATCTCTAATTATATTGTGGACTCTTCAGGGTTTTCTACATATAAGACTGTGCCATCTGTGAACAAAGATACTTTTACGTCTTCCCTTCCGATTTGGAGGCCTTTTATTTCTGTTTTGCCCTAAGTGTCCTGGATAGACCTGCCGGTGCTCTGCGGAACGTGGTGATGGAAGGGGGCGCCCTTGTCTTGTTCCTGACCTTAGGGAAAAGGCTTTCAGTCTTTAACCGCGGAGTATGACGTTGACTGTGGGGTTTTCATATGTGGGTTTTATGATGTTGAGGCAGTTTCCTTCTATTGCTAGTTTACTCAGTGTTTGTTTCACAAAAAGGGGTTGAAGTTTTAAACACTGAGATATAACTGACACCTAGCATGACATTGGTTTCAGGTGTACCGCTATCTGTATATACTGTGAAATGATCACAGGAAGTGTAGTCAAATCCGTCACCATACATCGTTACAAAGTTTCTTTTTCTTCTGATGAGAACTTGGAAGGTCTAGGCTCTTAGTGAAACTGCAGGGACTGCTTAGTTAAATCCATTTCACCTGTAACCTGCCTTGACTCATCAAGGGGGTTTTAATTGTTGCTACAAAAAGACCTGCGTGTCCTCCACGCAGCCTAACAGTGTCCGGAAGCCCAGAGTCAGCTGCACCCGGTTAGAGCTGAGCCGGTTGAAACCGGTTAGGACCACCGGCCCTCCAACTGGGCCTGCGCAGCTGTCCCCGGGGCGGCCTTTTGAACCCGCAGAGGCCGGGGGCCTAGTTCCACCGGCTCACACCCTTCTTCCATCACTTTGCTCCACGCCCCCCACGCGAAGACCCCGCCCTGCTTCCTTATTCCTAAACCACCCGGGCCCCTTGCCTGCCGGGGCGTCTGTTCTCCTGTCTCCTCGCTCGGCTTGCCGACCTCGGTATCTCAGCTTGTGGCTTGCCGCGCGTCAGGTAAGACAGCTTGTTTCAGCAACTCTGAAATATGCAGTCGAGTATGATTAACCCTGGTCGCCATCCAGGACGTTACATTCCCAGGACCAACGTTGGAACCGGAAGCCTGGCCCTCTTGACCCATTTCACCCCCCACCCCCACCGCCCACCGCCCACCCCCCACCCCCGCCAGCTCTGGCAACCTCCAGTCTGTTCTCTGTGTCCGTGGGTTTGGCTTATTTATTTTTTGATTCCACATATCAAGGAGATCATACGTATTTGTCTTTCTCTTACTTCGCTTAGCCTGATGCCCTGAAGTCCATCCACGATGACATAAATGTCAGGATTTCCTTCGTTTCTTATGGCTAAGAGTCCATTGCATCCGTGTACCACATCTTCTTTATCCGTTTATCTGTTGATGGACACTCAGGTTGTTTCCATGTCTTGACTGTTGTGAATAGTGCTGCGGTGAACGTGAGGGTGCAGCTGTCTTTCGAGTTGTGTTTTCACTTCCTTCAGATAAATACTGAGCAGTGGAATTGCTGGATGGATTGATAGTTCTATTTTTTAAATTTACTGATTTGTTTGTTTTACTTTTTCACAAACCCCTGTGTCGAGGGCCGACTTTCAGTAGATCGAGGCCCGACCCAGAAGCAGCTCGTCTACAGACGGTTCAGCTCCAGGTTCCCCACAAACGTGCGGTGCATGATTCTGTTTTTCATTTTTGAGGAACCTGCATACTCTCTTCCACTCCCACCAACAGTGCACAAGGGCTCCCTTTTCTCTACATCATCAGCAACACTTGTTATTTCTTGTCTTTGATAAACAGCCATTCAGACACGTGTGAGGTGGTATCTCATCGTGGTCTTGCCTCGTTTCCCCGACGTAGTGACGTTGAGCATCTTTTCATGTACCCGATGGCCATCTGTGTGTGTCCTCTGGAAAAATGTCTCTTCAGATCCTTTGCCTGTTTTTATTTTTTGCAGTACGCGGGCCTCTCACTGTTGTGGCCTCTCCCGTCGCGGAGCACAGGCTCCAGACGCGCAGGCTCTGCGGCCATGGCTCATGGGCCCAGCCGCGCCGCGGCATGTGGGATCTTCCCGGACCGGGGCACGAACCCGTGTCCCCTGCATCGGCAGGCGGGCTCTCAACCACTGCGCTACCAGGGAAGCCCCTTTGACCATTTTTAAATTGGATTGTTTGTTCTTTTGCTTTTGAATTGTATGAGTTTTTAAATATATTTTGGTTATTAAGCGTTTATCAGCTGTATAATTTGCAAATATTTTATCCCATTCAGCAGGCTGTCTTTTCATTGTGTTCATGGCTTCCTTTGCAGAAACTTTCTAGTTGAATTTTTTCAAATGCTTTTTCTGCATCAGTGGAGATCATGTTTTTTTGTCTTCATCCTGTAAATGTCGTGTATCGATAGACTTGAGTATGTTGAATCATCCTTGAATTCTAGGCATAAATTCCACTTGGACATAGTGTATAATCCTTTTTATACGCTTTAGCAGTTTCCGTTTTTACAGCGAGAATAGCCAGAGAATCAGTGACCTGACAGGATTCTCATGATCCCCAGGGTAACCTGAGTTGATCTCAGAGTTGGAGGATCCTATCCCAGCGCCAGAAATGGGGGATGGCAGGCAGTTTCCCTGTCCTTCCACAACCCCTGGACAAGACAGCCCCCAAACAGTCCTTTCCAGGCGTGGAGGGCTGACTGGAGAGAGAACCAGGGTCCTTTTTTTTTTTTTTTTTTTGATGTGGACCATTTTTTAAAAGTCTTTATTGAATCTGGTACAAGACTGCTTCTGTTTCATGTTTTGGTTTTGTGGCTGTGTGGCATGTGGGATCTTAGCTCCCCCACCAGGGATCGAACCCGCACCCCCTCCCTGCTTTGGAAGAGGAAGTCTTAACCACTGGACTGCCAGGGAAGGCCCCAGCGTGCTTCTCTGAACTAACAGCCATGCTGGCTTCTCCAAGTAGAAGCAACAGATACACGTGCAGACCCCAGTTCAGCCAGTTGGCTTTCCTGCTCTAAAGCGAGGGGTTTATTACAGCCCTTACCCTTCCTCCCCTCTGGCCTAAAGTAGGGACTCAAGGTTCACCCATGAGCTAGACTAGACCCTAAGTGGTAACGTACTTCCAGCGCTGGCTCCTTTCCTTGGAGCTCCGGCAAAATGGCGAGTGCCCAGCGACACGGACAGTTCTAGCCCTGCAGTGCCAACTGAGGCAGGACTCCCGCCAGCGAGCTCGCTTCTCCCCAGACGTCAGGTAACTCGGGAGACTGAGCCCGCCTGGTGGAGCAGCGCCTCCATTGCCTCGTTCCGCCACACACCAGGGCTCCGGCAGCACCAGATGGCAGTCACACGCTTCTTGGCCAGCACGTGCAACTGACACACACAGGGAGAAGGCAAGTGTGCAACGCGGTGGGTCCTCCAGGGCATGAGGGATCTTCCCAGACCAGGGCTCGAACCCATGTCCCCTGCATTGGCAGGCGGATTCTTAACCACTGAGCCACCAGTGAAGTCCCATCAGAGAATGTTTTGTGTATGATCTCTTGTAGCAGTTTTATGGTGTCATGTCTTAAGTCTTTCAGCCATGTTGAGTTTATTTTTGTGTGTGGTGTGAGGGAGTGGTCTAACTTAATTGCTTTACATGCAGCTGTCCAACTTTCCCAACACCACTTGCTTTAGAGAAGAGACTGTCGTTTTTCCATTGTATATTCTTGTCTCCTTTGTCAGAGATTAATTTAGCATAGGTGTGTGGGTTTATTTCTGGCCTCTCTTTTCTGTTCCATTGATCCGTATGTCTGTTTTTGTACCCATAAAACACTTCCTTTTTTTTTTTTTTTTTTTTGTGGTACGCGGGCCTCTCACTGTTGTGGCCTCTCCCATTGTGGAGCACAGGCTCTGGACGCGCAGGCTCAGCGGCCATGGCTCACAGGCCCAGCCGCTCCGCGGCATGTGGGATCCTCCCAGACCGGGGCACGAACCCGTGTCCCCTGCATCGGCAGGTGGACTCTCAAACCACTGCGCCACCAGGGAAGCTCCACAACACTGTTTTGATTACTGTAGCTCTGTAGTATTGTTTGAAGTATAGGAGAGTTATGCCTCCTGCTTTGTTTTTTCCCTCAGGATTGGTTTGGCAATTCCGGGTCTTTTATGGTTTCATATAAAGTTTTGGATTATTTATTCTATTTCTGTGAAAAATATCTTGGGAATTTTGAGAGGGATGGCATTAAATCTGTAGATTACTTTCGGTAGTATCGCCATCTTAGCAATATTCTTCCAATCTAAGAGCATGGGATATCTTTCCATTTCTTTGTATCCTTTTTAATTTCCTTTATTAATGTTTCGTAGTTCTCAGGGTGTAAGTCTTTCACCTCCTTGGTCAGGTTTATTCCTAGGATTTTGGGGGGGGTTTTGGTTCTATTTTAGAAGTTGTTTTTTCCATTCCCTTTCTGATATTTCATTGTTAGTGTAAAGAAATGCAACCGATTTTTTGGTCTTGTTTTGTTTGGCCTCACCTCGTGGCATGCATAACTTCCCCAATCAGGGATGGAACCCATGGCCCCTGCAGTCGAAGGGTTGAGTCTGAACCACTGGACCACCAGGAAAGTCCCTGCAGCTGACTTTTGAATGTTAATCTTGTATCCTGCTACTTTGCTGAATTCATTTACTAGATCTGGTAATTTTTGTGTGGAGTCTTCAGGGTTTTCTATATATAATATCATAGCATCTGTATATAATGAGCTTTACCTCTTCCTTTCCAGTTTGCATAACCTTTCTTTTCCTTGTCTGAGTGCTGTGGCTAGGACTTCCAATACTATGTTGAATTGAAGTGGTGAGAGTGAGCATCCTTGTCTTGTTTCAGATTTTAGCGGGAAGGCTTTCAGGTTTTCACCATTATTATATTGGCTGTGGGTTTGTCATAAATGGCTTTTACGATGTTGAGATGTGTTCCCTCTATTCTAATTTGGTAAGAGGTTTTATCATGAATGGATGCTGAATTTTGTTTCTGCTTTTTCTGCATCTATTGGGATGATCATTTGGATTTTGAGTTTTCTTTTGTTAGTGTGGTATGTATCACATTGATTTTGCAAATGTTGAGAACCATCCTTGTGAACTTGGGTTAAATCCCACTTGGATTCAGACTTGGGATTGTGGCGTATGATCTTTTTTATGTGCTATTGGATTCGGCTTGCTAGTATTTTGTTTGGAATTTTTGCACCTATATTCAAAGATACTGGCCCATAATGTTCTTTTTCATGGCCGAGTAGTATTCCAGGGTATCTGTGTACCACGTCTTCTTTATCCGTTCCTCTGTCGATGGATGTTTAGGTTGTTTCCATGTCTTGGCTGTTGTGAACAGTGCTGCTGTGAACATAGGGGTGCGTGTGTCTTTTTGAATTAAGAGTTTCCTCTGGACATACACCCATGAGTGGGATTGCCAGCTCATATGGTAGTTCGATTTTTAGTTTTCTGAAGAACGTCCATACTGTTCTTCATAGTGGCTGCACCAACTTACATTCCCACGAACAGTGCAGGAGGGTCCCCTTTTCTCTGCACCCTCTCCAGCATTTGTGACCTGTAGACTTTGTGTGTGTGTGTGTGTTTTTTGCGGTACGCGGGCCTCTCACCACTGTGGCCTCTCCCGCCGCAGAGTACAGGCTCCGGACGCGCAGGCTCAGCAGCCATGGCTCACGGGCCCAGCCGCTCTGCGGCATGCGGGATCCTCACGGACCGGGCCACGAACTCGTGTCCCCCGCATTGGCAGGCGGACTCTCAACCACTGCGCCACCAGGGAGGGAAGCCCTAGACTTTTTAAAAGAACAGCTCTCATTTTTTTTTTGCCCCCACACATGCAGGATCTTAGTTCCCCGACCAGGGATTGAACCCCTCTTCCCCTTGCAGTTGAAGCATGGCGTCCTAATCACTGGACCACCAGGGAATTCCTGTGGACTGCTTAATGATGGCCATTCTGACTGGTACGAGTAGTTTTGATTTGCATTTCTCTAATAATTAGTGATACTGAGCATCTTTTCATGTGCTTGTAGGCCATCTGTATGTCTTCTTTGGAGAAATGTCTATTAAGGTCTTCTGCCCATTTTTCTACTGGGTTGTGTTGTTGTTGTTGTACAGGGCCACTTTCATATGTGAGGTCAAGTTCTTATGTGAAATTCAAGGAGGCTTGAGGCCAGGTGGTTTTCAGGGCACAGGCTCAAGGTGAAGTTCAAGATCAAGCTGAAAAGAGCGGGGCACAGAGCACAGGATCAAGCTCAGGTCCCATGTTAATTTGAAAGCTTACCCAAGGTTGCTTCAAGGGGGTTATGGTCAGGAGCATCCCAGTATGAAGGACAAGATTGGAGTTGAGAAGTTCAAGGTTAAAGTCAGTTTCTCTGTGAGACATGTGCAGCATGATCTGGACCAGGGGTGAGGGTCAATTTCAAGGTCAACTTGAAGATGACCCAATTCAAGGACCAGTTCAGCGCTGACTTTGGTTAACGTGCAGCATCAGGAGGGTCATTCCAAGGTTGTAACATAAGTGTGACACAGGGTCAAGTTCAGGACAAGGTAAAAATCAGGGCAATTCACAAGGAACACATATCCATAGGGTGAGAGACTGCATCAGGGTCAGGCTCAGGGTCAGTTTCAAGGTAAACATCTGGTTTGAGGTGAAGTAGGAAGTCAACCTAAAATTAGGACATCATGTGGTCAGGTCATTTGGAAGGCAAAGAGGTGCCAACATCAATGTGAGGTCCAGGAAGATCTTTAGGGTCGTGACAAGGCAAGAGGTTCAACCTGAGTGTATCTGGGTCAGGATTCATGAAACAAGGTGAATATACTCAGCAGTATACTTTCACCTCAACAGCAAGCTCTGGCCGAGAGCTTGAGCCAGTTAGGGTGAGTGTAATTAGTGGTAACGGGGAGAATCCGTGTTAGTATAAGCAGCTTAGTCTCAACCACTGCAGGTCAGTGTAAACCGTGAGGGACCTACGTTCAGCTCTAACTAGTGCTACTAGGTATGTGCGGACAAGCTCAGCCTCAGGCATTCTTCTCAAAGATAAAACCTTACTGCTGGTTAGTGTTAACTAACATGAACGGAAGCAATGCAACACACCTTCATCTAAAGGCACTTTCTTACTGAGAGGTAGGAGGAATTAGGACCAATCTGAATAGAGGTTTTGATAAGAACTCCCATCAGTGCAACAACGTCAGTCCCAGACTCCTTACAGCTCGTCGGAGTGAGCTGGACGCAAGCGCAGCCATGCACATTCACAGGGCGACTGGGTTTGCATCAAGCTGAGGAGTACTACTGAGATGAATTTGTATCCGTGCGACAAATCATTCCCATTCTTCTCAAAAGTAACTTCCTCTTGTTAGAACAAACTGACATGAATGTAAACACAGCAGCACACATTCGTCTCAATTCACATTCTTACCGGGAGGCACAGCCAATTCAAACGAACTTAACTGTGTTACTGAAAAGAATCTGCATTAGTGCAAACACTCCAAATCCCATGCTCCTCAGAAGCAAATCTTACTGCTTGCTGGAGCAAACCTGTTTCCCTCAAAAGCACGTGCTGATGCTCTTAGTAGCAATATGGGAAAAGATGCTCTATTAGTGCAGAGTTCCGTCTCAGCCTTACTTCCTACTGTGGAGAAACCAAATCTAGATAAGTGTAGCTGTATGTACAGAGTTTAGGTAGATAAGGTGAGATCAAGGTCAGCCAGCCATTGACGGGACACGGTGTGGATTAGTCTCAGGCTGGAGAGTAAGGCTGTCATGGGAGGTAGGGTTCAGTGTTAACTTCAAAGTTGGAATATGACAGGGTCAGGAGGAGGGTCAGATTCAAGGTCATTTCAAGGGGGACCATGTTTAGCATGATTGTCAGTGACAAGACGAAGCTGAGCACAGAGTCAAGGTTGGTTAAAAGTCAAATTTCAAATCAGCTAGCTACGGCTGGGATCAGGGCCACAAGGTTATGTTCGGGCTCATTTCAAAAATCAAGCAGGTCAGTGTAAGGATGGTCACCAGTTTTAGGGCATGGCTGAGGTCAGAGGTCAAAGTCCATTTCCACGTCACGTTCAGGGTTAGGGCAAGAGGGACCCGCTCTGAGAACAGCAGCCTGGTCCACACAGCACGGCCCAGCACGAGGCCGCCAGCTGGGAAGGACTCCGCTCCTCTTGAGGCCAAACAGCATACCCACCAAGCCCAGCCCAGGGTGCGGGGCCGCAGCAGGGGTAAGCCCCACTGGCCACGGCGGCACTGTGGCTGTGAGCTCCCGAGGACACTACTTTAACACGTGAAGTCCGGGCCAAGAGCAGCGGGGGAAAGACACGACTGAGGGGCTTGAGAAGTGGACCCAAGTAGAATCCAAAGGCTACGTCTGCAAAACCTACACTGTCCTGCTGCGGGAAACACGACTAGGTCGTACAGTTGGCTCTGGGTGGCATCTACTCAGTCCCGGCTGTTGCTTATCTGTGTTGGAATATGGGGCTGGTGCTGCCAGATCTTCCTGTCCTGTGAAAAATCAGAAATCCAGAACTATGTGATGGTCGACAATCACAGCATTAGCAACCACACCAGTTAAAAAACAAGACAGCACAAAGGCCGAGTGACACTCACAGGCTGTGCGTGGTGGCCATGGGTCCCAGCAGCTCGTGGTTGCTCCTCTAAAGGGACAATGCTCTCTCCATGCAGGGTGCCCCCCCCCCAATACTGTGATTAAAAATGCAAAAGACAAAAGCCAGGGGCAGGTATGCAGGGCTGGAGACGAGAAGGCCTTTCTGCCTCAGAGTCCTGCGGGCCCAGAAAAAGCAACGGCAGTGATTAGCTAACAGGGTCTCTCCTGAGCCCGAGTCTGGAAGAGGGAAAAAAGACAGGGCGAAGACAGATGGTCTTTGTTCTTGTTACATTTTATTGGCATCACGTTCATCTCTTTACAGAAGAACTTGGCCCACACCCTAGAATGCAGGCCTCTGGAGAGAGGGAGGTGCTCTGAGAAGCAAGCTACAATGCGGGGCAGGTCCTGGGGCACAGCTGCCTGGCTCCACACCCAGGACACGGGGAAGGCATGGCGGGTTGTACTGGGAAGAAGGAGAGAAGGTCTGCTCACCTAAGGATGCCACAGCCCCGAAAGGAGCACCTTCCAGAACAAAGGTAAAGTCCCTAGGACAGGTCTGGTAGGATTTTCCTTTTCCTTTCTCTCTTGTACGTGGATGCTGATCTAATAAGGGAGTTTCAAAGTGTGGAGCAGAGAAAAAAAAGAAAAATGAGAGTTTTATATTTCTGAAACAGCCGTTTCTCCATTGCACACACCATGGTATTATGCAAATCAACCTCTTGGAAAAATTTAGATACAATTTAGATACAGAAGGGAACCAGACAGTTTTCCCCCTGGAGAGATGAAAAGCTTTTTGGCTCCTAAGTCTTTGATTAAAAGGCGTACATGATTCTCGTGTCTACTGTACAGAATACTGCCTCCAGCTGGATTTCTGAAATCTGAGTGGCTAAACACTCTGCAATCCAGACAGGCTTCACCCTCCATCTCTACGCCTGCATCTCAGGACTTAAACACGTAATCCAAGAATTTCTTACACTAATTTATACATTTTTAATTGGTTGCATATATTAACATGTACTATAAGATTCTTTTCTAAGAAGCATTACATAATAAATGGATACTGTAAAAAGATCTGATTAGTTAAAAGTAACAAGCATTAACAGATACATACAAAACTCAGCCTGATCAGACTGGGTGTGAGCCTGTAATGAAGCGCAGGGCACCCGCCTTCCCAAGTGGTAGCCTTCACGGGGGTCGGGGGGTGGGGGGGTAAAAAGACCACAAGACAAGTTAAAAAAACCAGAACTAATTAGACACAGGTTGACTGTAAACAGTTCTCTCTCTCCAGTGGACAAAAAGAAGTCGTCTCCGAGGCCGACTCCAAACCGGAACGATTTCTACAGCCGGCCCATCCTGCTGCCATCTGAGGGCTGACGCAGGGACCCCGATGGAGCCGTCACAGGCCTGGGCTGTGGATCTGTCTGTGTCAGGGGTGTGTGTATGTGTGCAGGGGAGACTGTGTCTGGGGTTCTTTTGGCAGCTGGATGTGAGAGATGACTGTGTGGAGAGGAGAGGGGCTCATGGTGGAAGGCCTACTTGTGTTCTTGGTTCGCGAAGGACTCTGTGCTCTGCTCTCCGCCACTTCAGCAGTTGCAGCTTTCTGCCGAGGCCTTGGCCCGGTCGTTCTTGTCCAGTTTGATGGGCTCAGGGAATTCATTGTACAGCTCCACCTCCGTTTCCTGGGCAGGGAGAGAGAGACAGGCTGGTTAGTCCAGGCTCGGGGAGACTCCCGAGCTCAGCCCGGGCAGATGGGGGGCATGGGCACGGAGCAGGCCCAGCAGTGAAGTGAGGGCCCTGGCAGAAGGTGCTCGAAGCCAAGTGAGCGGAAGATGGGGCAAGGTGACACTGAGTAGGCAGGCAGGACAGGGCCGACGCGCCCTCCGTGTGACGTCAGCCTGGGGGCCGCCGCCTGCTCCGAGGCTTCTACCAACGCCTGACAAGAAGGTAGACGCTCCCGTGGCCTGGATTTGGCCGCTCTGAGCCAGCATTTCCTCAAGGTTCCTGGGCGCTCCTCCGGCCCCCTACCTGCTCTCATCTTTCTGGACTCAGGGTCTAGCTTCCTCTTTGTATCTCCGGATCTGCACACGCAGAGCCCAGCCGAGGACGGATCCCTTTGTCCAGCGGGGATACAGACTGGGGTCAGTTCAGCGGGCCTTGCGCTGATAAGCATGTTTCCAGGGAGGAGCAGCCTTCTACTTCCTGATGTAGAGAAGTAATCTGTCACTTAAACACTGAGCCACCTGTGCAGCAGGAACTGTTCAAGGATTTGGGAAAGCAGGGACTGGTTCTATCCATTCACAATTGCTATAAAAGTAACAACCTCTAGGACTAAAAAACACAGCACTGTGCGTCTGCCGTGTTGTCGAGTATATTCAAAAGTTGCCAGCCGCCACCACGCCGTGATTCCAGGACACTTCTGTCATCCCCAAAAGAAAGTCTGCACCATGGGCGGCCACCCCGGACCCTATCTGATGCCCTCAGCCCTTCACACACACTTAGCTACTTTCTGTTTTAACAGAGAGTCCTCACCGGAGATCGGATTTGCTGGCACCCTGATTATGGACTTCTGGCTCCAGAACTGAGAGAAAATAAAAGTCTGTTGCTTTAGCCACCCAGTCTGTGGTATTTGTTAAGGCACCCAGAGAGACTAATACAACGGCTGTAATGCAATTCCAATCAGAATCTCAATAAGGTCTTATTTGGAGGGAGGGTGAAGAAAGAAAAAATGAATAAAATGAACCAAAAATAGCCAAGAAAAAAGATAAAATTAGTGAGGGGAGGCCTGCCTGATCAGGGGTCAGACGCAGAGGCAGTGAAATCAAGATGGTCCAGGCAAGGAGCAGGCAGACGGCCAGGACAGACCCCAACGTATGTGAATACTGGATACTCAACTAAAAAATTCTCTATGGCCAAAGGAATTGAAAAAATCCACTGCAGTAACAGGTGAAGTGAGGTTCAATTCAAAAGCGCTCTTGAGCACTGCGGGGTCCCGCGGGAGGGCTGCCTATGGGCTCTGCCGTGGGGAGTGTCAGCGGAGCTCCAGGGGGAGGCCTGCAGCGTGCTGGCAGGAACTGAAGGATTACTACTGTCCCTGGGAAAGCCAGGTGGCACTTGCCCGCAAAAACACACACACCTTGCAATCTAACAACCTCACTCCCAAGATGCTAGCTCGTCACTGTAACGACGCTCTAGGGACAGCAATATTCAGAGAGGAAAACTCCAACAGTGATGCCAGCCAACACGGAACTGGTGAAAAACGACTCCTGTACAGCCCGCAGGCCAGGTGCCCCGACTGCTGAGAAGCACGCCTTCTGTAAACCCGCTCCCAGGAGCTGCAGAACCACCCTGCCCTCTGCAGCTGCCACGGGCCCCTTGCCTCCGACCGCACACCCCTCACCTGCCCACTATAGACGACTGACAATGCTGGGACCTGCCTCGACACACTGGCCCCAAAAGAGCTGCTGAGTCACAAAGTCTTCAACTGGCACTTGCCAACAAGAAGCCACTGTTATTTCGGGAGAACAGTTGAATAAATAAAGTAAGAAAGAAAAAATGTAGGGAAACTTTATCCAAGGAATACAATTCCTAGAGCCCACAGTCTCTTACAGCTCAGATATGATTAAAAAAACCAAACAGGACTTCCCTGGGGGTGCAGTGGTTGGGAATCCACCTGCCAATGCAGCAGACACGGGTTCGAGCCTAGTCCGGGAAGATCCCACATACCGCGGTGCAGCTAAGCCCATGTGCCACAACTACTGAGCCTGCGCTCTAGAGCCCGCACTCCGAAACAGAAGCTACTGCAGTGAGGAGCTCACGCACCACGGCAAAGAGTGGCCCCCACTTGCTACAATTAGACAGGGCCCGAGCGCAGCAGCAGAGACCCAACACAGCCATACATACATACATACATAAATTTGTTTTAAAAAAACCAAAAAACAAAAAAACTGGATCCAATGATGGGCAGCAGAGCTGGGTTTCAAATTCCAGTTTATCCCCTCCTCAAATAGAAGGACCAGTCTGACCAGGGCCATCTAGTGGCCTGGCCACCTGACAGCTGCAGAAGGAAAGAACAATGCAGCTGGTCAGACCAGGGAGACCTTGGCTGAGGTCTTTGCTGCCCCGCACGGTTGAGGTTATTCACAAGTGAGCGGAATTTCTGGAAGCCTTAGCAGACCGTGCCATTACCTTCCTGGATAAACACAGGGGTTTCTGACTACATGGAAAAGAGTCAGCGAGGAAAGAAGGTTAAGGACAAGGCAGCCAGGCCGGGGCTGGCTCAGCGGCCCATCACCAGAGGTAGCCAGACCACCGCTGGACACCCACCTGCTTCAGCGCGTTCCGGGCAATCGTCTGGAAGGCCTGCTCCACGTTGATGGCCTCCTTGGCACTGGTCTCGAAGTAGGGAATGTTGTTTTTGCTGTAGCACCAGGCCTGTGCCCGCTTTGTGGCCACCTGGAAGAAGAGGCAGGGCATGTGTGTGCAGGGAACAGCAGCAGCGGGCAGGGAACAGCGGGAATCCCACCAGGGAAGGACTGTCCCCCCCCCCCCCGCCTACCACCCACACCTTCGGACCCTCAGCCGCACTAAGATTAGAAGCAGCTTCTGAAGGGAGTAAGATGCCAGCCCAGGAAGAAGTAACCGTCCCTCCTGGGACCTCAGAGGCAGCCCTCAACACAGGACAGGCCTGGCAGCTTGGTCTTAAGCTCTGCAGCCCCTTCTGTGACTGCTCACGGCACCTCACCTGACCACACACCTAGGCACCAGAGCCCCGAGGCCCTCACCCTGCCTCGCATGTCCTGACCTCTCCCCACCCTAGCCCATTTTCAGGCATGAGAAGGACCAGGTCACTTAGGAAAGGGAGAAAAAGAGATGAGTGGTCAGAAATACACCTAGCTACACTTAAGAGCCTACGTTCCCCAGACAAATGCTATTTGAAAGGAACCTAGAGCAATTTTGCTCAAAGCCCAAAGCATCTCCTGTACACACGAGGATCAAGGGAGGCCCCTGAGGCGCTGAGAGAGACACCTGAGAAGGTCACACTCGAATCCCCTCCTTCCCAGCACAGAAAGGGAACGAGGCTCAGAGGCAAAGGTAATAATGACCCAAAGTCACAGCTGCAGGGGCAGCATGGGGATGTGAAATGGCCTCCTGGGCCCTGGTCCCCAAAGGCAGGTGGCCAGGAGGTAATGCACCCCCCGAGTCGGTCTGGGCTCAGCACAGAACCCTCCAAATTCACGCAGTACCCCAGAAGCAGGGGGCTCTCACAGGAGAGGAAAATGCTAGAAAGCTCCTCCTGGGCACCACAGCCCCAGACACACCGTCATCTGGCATCTGAGTGTCCTCGTCAGATGAACACAGCATCAGACTCAGGAAGCATCCCCGATCTAAGAGTGCATGAGCCAGACTAAGTGCAAGTCTGCCTTTGCGTCCCAAAGACCAAAATATCACACGGCCTCAAGGCAAATCCCGTCACCGGGACCAAGAGAGCTGGCCGGTGCAGGCAGCCCCACTCGGTGGGCTTCCTACTTTGTTGCCGTAATTCCCAAGGGAATACCAACCTCTGCAGAGTTTCGCTGCCCGTCTGTCCATGGGGAAGCCAGGATGGTAGGTCTTTACAGGTTAGGGAGCAAGGCCCCATTCCAAGGGCTGGGCAGGTGGCTAATTAGTTAACTGTCTCCCACACCCACCCCCGCATGGGGCACACGCAGCCAGAGACATGGGGTGTAGATCCCTGCGGCATATATTTTCTCACCAGTCAAACCTAAAAACAGCACCTGTCATCCAAAACTTAGCTGCCCCTTTACAAGAAGGCCCTTCCTGTGACTCAGTAGCCCTAACCCAAGCGAGGGCAGGTTCTCAGGTTCTCAAGCCCCACAGTGATGACCCCCGGCATCATTGGCACTTACTTGTCTGTTTTCGAGGTCAATCTTGTTTCCCAGCACAACGAAGGGGAAGTTCTCAGGATCCCGGGGACTGGCCTGGATGAGGAATTCGTCTCTCCAGCTGTCGAGGGTTTTGAACGTGTTGGGGGCAGTCACGTCAAACACCAGGACGCAGCAGTCTGCGCCTCTGTAGAAGGCCACACCCAGAGACTGGAACCTCTCCTGTCCGGCTGTGTCCCAGATCTGCGAGAGACAGAACGGTCGTTCCTTGGGGCGGAGAGCCAGGAGTGGGGTGTGTGGAGGACGCCAGGGGCCCCCCCAGAGACAATCACTTCAGGACTCATCAGGAACAGAATTCAGCACCCGAGTGTCCAGAGCACACCGACAGACAGCAGTGTAAGTGGACGTGTCCCATGCGTCTGGAGAATGCTAGAGAAACGTTAATCTTGATCGAGGTGGTGGCCACGTGGGTAGATATTTATGGAAAATCTGAATGTAAACGTAAGATTTCTGTACCCTGGGGACTTTCTGGGGGTGATGGAAATCTAGGGAGGTGATTATTCATCGAATTGTACATTTATTTTTACTTTTGGCCGTGCCGTGCGGCTTGTGGGATCTCAGTTCCTCAACCAGGGACTGAACCCAGGCCACGGCAGTGTGAAAGCACCGAGTCCTAACCACGGCACCACCAGGGAACTCCCAAACTGTACATTTAAATGTATGCATTTTACTGTATATATAAAGTTGACCTAAAAAAACCCCAATATGTTTTAATTATATTATACCTTAATTAAGAGACAAAGGAAACAAAAGTACCAGAAAAGGGGGAGGGGTGGGAAGGAGACAGGGGGAGAGGAATAAAGGGACAAGCAATGCGACAATACAAGGAAGGCAGATCGAAGTCGCTTCTCATCAATGGACCACCAGGCGCTCAGCTCAAAGAACTTCCCACCATTCACTGCCACACCAGGTCCAAGAGCAAGGATGCATTTCCTCAACGCCCCAGATCCCAACAGGGCCCCCGGTTTGCCTGGAGAGGACTAGTGTTCTCCAGAATGGCCGCACACCCGCAGCGAGCCACGGTGCCGGGGTCCAAAGCGGTTCGCAGTTACTTCCAGCTGACAGGAGTCTTCACCTCTTGGCTCCACTGTCTGCAGGAAACCACTTAGCTTCAGAGCAACATGAGAATCTGGAAAATCCTCATAACCCCAAAAAATTTCAACCTTATGTCCAAAGCACCAGCCAGTGAACCGAAGGCCTGCGACTTAGACCAACATGGAGTGTGGACTGAGCCACGACAGTTTCATCTCCAGAAGCGGCTTCTGCAGAAGCAGGGCTGAGCTCCTCCCCGAAGCTCCTCCCAGGCAGCCCACAGCACTCGGGGACATGCCAACTCCAGCGCGGCCACAGACAGCTTCCAGCTCAGGTAGGAAGAGCCTCACCGCACAGGATGTGCACGCAGAGTGAGTGACTACACAGAAGGGTGATGCAACAGAACACAGCAGGACCATGGGATCCGCATTTCTTTAATACTCCCCAACTCATGACGTTCTAAACCCCGCAGCACCGCCCAGAATGTCCTCCAAAAGGAGCCCTGAAACGTAACATGCAAATGCTGAAGGTTGGTTTTTCCCTTGGGGACGGGCTCAAACAACATCATGGCAGACAGGAGCAGGGCCAGGACTTAAGGAAATATCTAAAGCTGGAAACGGCAGCATTAGAACCCCTTAAAGAAGTTCCCATAAAGCAGTGCAACTACACAGGCTAAACTCTGGCTCACAGACAGGCCAAGGACAGTGCATGCGGAAGGGGGCTGTTGTGGTCGCCCATCAGTGCGGGGCAAAGAGTGCCCAGCCCAGCCCAGAGGTTACCCTCCAAGGAAGGCAGCTCTGCAGGGCCCACGCAGCCCTCTCTTCCGACGTATGGGGCCCTCCACAACCAGCACACGACGCCACAGGCCCTCCACAACCAGCACACAGACTCCGGGTCACAGCTCTGGCCGCAAGGGGCCCGACCACGGCAGCCTACCCCTGCCCGCCCCCCGCCCCCCGGGAACCTCGAGCCCACGCGTGCTCCAAGCACTCTGGGAAGAACCTTCCTGAAAAGGACACGTCCTAGTGGCCACGGGGGTTCAGCGTGCCTGCAGGCGTGGAGTCAGGAGGCTGTGGTAATGTCCACGCGGGGCCTAGCAGTGCTCACACTACGCGGAAGGAAGCAGCCACTGGGAACCAGAAGTGATGATAAGGCTGAAGGGCAATGAAAGAAACAAAGCCGAAGACTGTGGCTGCTCTCAGTGGGCAGGGAAGAGCACCGCCCTGCCCCACGTGAGCACACGTGCGGACAAATGGTCTCTGTGGACAGCGCAGCAGCAGCCAGACCCTGTGAGGGTCACCTCTGTGCTCTCCTGCTGTCCGACGTCCTACCCTGAATGCGTGTCCCTGAGTGGAGAAAAGAGCCTTTTCCCATAAAAGACGACCAAGGTGGAGGGACAATCAAGAACTCTGTCACAGCAGGTAAAAACTGACAACTACTTCTATAAAGAGAAACACAGGAAAAAAAAATTATAAACAAATATAGGCTTGGACAACAACAACAAAATTCCCATTAGAGAAATAACACTGTCACTATGTAAATATCTGGATAAGTAAAGCAAAAGCCAAAAAATGCCCCGAAACTCTTGGTGTCCTCCCACCCAGAGGTCTTCACGAGCACACATCTTTCTCTAGGTGCCCGCGTTGCAGGGTCACTCACGCAGCTGGAATCTCAGTGCACAGGCCACTCCTCTCCGCCCCACAAAACACACAGCACCCTCCCCGGCGAGAGCGCACATCCTTACTCTGCCCAACAGACTCAGCAAACCACTTCACTCATTTAAAAAAAATATTGCTTAAAAAAAAATATTGCTGCCAATTTTCCATAATTATAAGTAACTCAGTAATGAGCTTTAACACAGAGAGTCTTTCCTGTGTTTCAGATTGCTTCTTTAGGACAGGATCCCAAGAGCAGAATTACATAGGAACTTTATGACTCTTGGCGGAACCAAATGGGTATTTGGAACTCAGATACTGAGAAGGCAAAGGAAGGAATTAAAAAGAAAAGTTGAAAAACTGGGGGTTATTCTCAGCAAGTTTCCAAAATTAATTTAACTTAACACTTACAAAAGTACAGTCTTGTGGCTATGATCTTTCAAAATTTGGAATATTTTAACTGAAATACTTTATTTTCTACCTTCAAAATACACCCAATATATCTATCTACCCAGAACTCCAAGGTGACAACTATTAACACTGCTGTTTCTACATCAGTTCTTCAGGAAGAGAGTCAGCCCTTCCTCACAGCCTTCCTTCCATTCCCTTCCCCCCGAAGAAGTAAGCGGCCCCTGACACCTGTGTCACACAGACAGTGTACGTAACATAATTACATATATTATGTACAAGATCCTCTGCATCTTTTTGTTTTTTCCTCCAGATGTTAACAGCTGTACAGTATCCCGGTGCCTTAAAGCACCACCACTGACTCCCTGGTCCTCTACATTATCCGTAGTTTTTCGTGACTGCACAGAGGCTGCAGTGAGCATTCTTCCTCACTTGTCGTCGGGCCCACAGTTTCCTAGGCTCTGAACCCAGATGCAGACTGGCTGCTTGTCAGGGATGTGTGCGTGTGACGTTGGAGAGCCAACAAAAGTCTCCATTTGAAAGGCTGCACGGATATGTTCCCACCATCGGTTTGAGAATATTCTACTTCTAGTCAAAACTCGATTTTGTCAGCCTTTTAAATTTGCAATTCCCTGACGTCAGGCCACAGGACATGGTTTCTTCTGAGAGCTGCCTGTTACCCACTAGGTCATTCTGCCGAATGGATACTATTAGGCATTATTAACAGTTTCTCCCAGTCTGTAGTTTGTTACTTAGAATCTTGTTATTCAGATGTTTACTGTGGTCTACTGTCAATCTTTAACCTTTTATGATTTGTGCTTTCTCTATTTTAAATGCCTAAAGTTAAGAAAACCCAGAAGAACCTGTATTTTCATTTTACAGGTTTTCATTTCGTGCTTTTTCCATTCAGGTCTTGAACACTCTGGCAAATGGAAAGCCGCTGGCCCAGAGGCCTGTTTACAGTACGACTTGTCCTCTGACTTGTCCTTTCCCCATTCCGCAAAGCCCCCTCTGCCTACCCACTGTCAGCTAGGTGTGCCCTGTTTCTGTGCCCTCCGTCCCCTTGATCTGTGGATCTCTGTGACAATATCATACTGTTTACATTACTATGGCTTCATAAGTTACCTTTAGGTTTTTCATGCACACTTGACTCCATCTAATGTTTAATACCGATTGATTTCTAGCTTCTTCCTGAACAACGTAAGAAATTTTAAAAATGCACATGGTCACTCATCTTTCCCCACACATTAAATTACACATTTCCAATCCCGGTTTCCTTGTACTGGTTTGAAGCTACATACTCTTACTATTACGGTCATAATTCTAAAAACAGATGCATGCATACAATTAAGTTTATCTCAGTTTATCTTATCTCAGACCCTTCCACTTCCGCCTGAAGTGCGTCTCTTAGGATTTCTGCCCCAGCCTAAGGAGGCGCTCACTTCCCTTCTTGGAGGCGGGCATCTCCAGGGCCCAGAACACCCTGCTGACAGCCCCGGCTCACACTCCACAGCCTGCCAGTCCCACTGGCAGCCTCACTGCTGCTCCTCCAGGTCATTCTGTTTCCTCTGGCTGCCTTGAAGTTTGTCTTAAAAGAATTTTTTTTCCATATGATTCTTCTAGACTTCTGTATTTCTCCTGAATCTGTGGATTTGGTGCCACATCAGTTCTGAAAAATCCTCAGCAAATACCTTTCACCTATTCGCTCGTCTGAGACTAATTAAAATTAAGTGCGAGCGACCTACTCACTGAATCCTGTTTTTACCTCTGTTCCCCATTTCCCACCATTTTTCTTCCTTTCAGCCCTCTTGTGGTGTATCCTATCTGTTGCTAAAAACACTCTCTATATTTCCAAACTGTGGTTACTGCATTTCATTTTTAGAAGTTCTACTGACCTACACCCCCTGCTTAGTTTCTTCTCCACAGATACACAAGATGGCCTGGTTTCTTTAAATACAAAGACCACTCTGAATGGCCAGGGGGTTTCCACTGGTTCTTGCCTTGCTGTCTTAATCTGAATTATCTATTTTTGCAAGTGCTGAAGGCCCGTGAAAAACAGGGGAGGATTCCTCAAGATCCAACATGATGACGCCTTTGTCCAGAGACAATGGTTTTCATTTAATTCTAGTCTTTTAAACTGGCTGCAGGAGCACAAGGGCCAGCCTTTTGTTTCAACCTGAGGACCATGTTCTTTTCTCCCACCCTTTCCAGACTCTGCTTTGGTGCCCTGGGTTCTCCAGATGGGGTTGACTCCGGGAAACTCCAAGATCCGAGCTCATGGTACCTGTGGGGCTCTATCAGAATGGCCCCTGAGCCAGGAGGGACAGAGTCTCGCTTCTCATCAGCCCACCTGGCTGTCAGAACCACAGCGTGGCTCTCCATCTGCTTCTCCTGCTACGGGACACGGGAAATCTTCAGGTGGCGTTTGATCCCGGCACCCTGAAGACATCCCATTTCCCTTCTGCTTTCTGTTGCAGCCGAGAACTTACCTAACTGCTGTTCCTTTATCTGTAAGCTGTCTTCTCTCTCCAGTTGCTTTTAGGATTCTGATTTTTGGCACTCCAGTTCCGAGTTTACTCTTGAGGTAATTTGCTCAGCTTAATCTTGAAGTTTACTGTTTTCTTCAGCTGTGTTTAATCTGAGGTTTAACTGCTCAGTTGATTTCAGTGACTGTCTTTTCACTTCTTGAAGCTCTAAGCTTCCCATATCCTCGTTTTTTATAGTGCCCCTTTTCATTTATGGTTTCCATTCCAAGAAATCTCTAGTCACTGTGGGCATTTTCTGCAGGCCATTATTCCCCCTTGAGCTCATCCTCTGTCCCTATAGGGTGGTCTTATCTTTGTATTTGCCAGAAGTGACAGAGGGTTATGTCAGATCCTCCAGACTAAACTCTGTGCCTGGCAGAGCAGAAACTGAGAATCCACACACGGGCACAGTGGGACTGGGAGTCTCCAACCAGGAAGCAAGCAGCAAAGGCCCAGCCTGCACCGCACATGCCAGCTTTGCCACTTGCGTGGGCTGAGGTTTTGGGTCCTGTTTTCCCATCTTTCCAAGGTCCTAATGAGTGTGTGTCTGTGTGTGCAGGGGGTTCTGGGCCCGCACCTTGTGCAGTTCACGCCTCTTGTCCTTGATGACAGACAGAACTCAAGTCCCCGTTATAAATTCACAGGTCACCACGGCAGGAGCCCCTGAGCTCATGGCTCTCTCTTCTTCCCCGTTATCTGGTAATCTCCTTTTCTCTCAAGCTTGGCCTATTCAAACTTTAGTTTTACACACACACACACTTGCTATTAAAGTATAACTGACGTACAATATTATATTAGTTTCAGGCGTACGGACACTGTGATTTTTTAAAAAATTTTTCTAAGTTACAAAAGGACCACCACGATGTCTAGCTACCATCTGTCATCACACAGAGTTATTACGATCCTGCCGACGATACATTACCTCCCCAGGACTTATTTATTGTATGGCTGGATGTTTGTATCTCTTAATCCCCTTGACCTATTTTGCCCACCTCCAGCTGTACACTGAGCACCTCTGTGTGTATGCTTGCAGTATGGGGGAGCCACATTAGCCCCATCCCGGAGGTCTGAGTTCCCCTGGGTGCATGTGACAGCTTGAGGTCAACACATGTAAAAAATACCTGCAACCTGTACCATCCAAACATTTCAGCGAGCCCGGCGCTCGTTAGGACCCCCACGTCTCAGTCTCCCCAGGACATCATTCAGCAGAGAAAGTAAGGAACAACTGGTGTGGAGGTGGGAGCTTCCAAAGACGACACCTGGGCTGAAAGTTGGCGACTCCAGGATGGGTGCAGCTGTGACCGAAGGGCCTAGCAAGCAGAGACACGTTCAACTACAGCTTTGTAAGAGCAGCACATGGTTCGGAAGGACTGGCAGGAGATGAAAAAGTGAAGAATAGTTTGTAGCCAGAATGTGAAGGCTTTTAAAGAGCCATGTGAAGGAATCTGTTTTTATCCTAACTGTTGAAAGGGAAGCCCTTGAAATCAGATTAAGCTGATACATGAAAAACCAGATTGGCTTAATAGAAACACAACTTTAAGGGCTACAGATAGGACAGATTATAAGAAGCCAGAAAAACAGGAAAACTAATTTAACAGCTGCTGTAAGAACCTAGGAGAGACACAACGATTTTTTTGGCCTGAAGAACTAGGCGAGGGTATTAGGAAAGAGACAAGTTACACATTTTGGAGACATAAGACAAGAACCTGTAGGTTACCAAATTTACAGCAAAAAAACAATGAAAACCAGAAGTCCAGTTAAATTTGAACTCTGGAAAAAAATGAAAAATTTTTAGTATGTCTCACACAGTACTTGGGACATACTTGATGTCTTGCATTTTATCTGGCAATCCTACCTATAAGCCAATTATCCATGAATATAATAGTGAGATCTAAAGAACAGGGAGGGGAAGATGCCTGGGCATGAAAAACGGGTAAAGACGGAATGACCAAGGCTTGGCTGGCCAAGGTGAGACGTGCGCTTACCTGCATCGTAACTAGTCTGTCATCCACCATCACCTCCTTTGTCAGGAAGTCTGCTCCTATTGTGGCTTTGTACTGATTACTGAATTTCTTGTTCACATACTGGTTCATGAGTGATGTCTTACCGACTCTGAAATTGGAGAAAAACCACAAGTGTAAGTCAACTAGGAAGGCACTGAAAACTGACTGACGCCTGCAGCTCGGAAGGAACCTGCCCACCCCCATCAGAGGAGGAAAACTTCCCAGTTCACTCGCCTGACGACATGCGTTCTCCTGGGACAAAAACACAGGGTACAGATGCAGGCCAGATCTGGAAAAGCTGCTTCTAGGTTCTGGTATAGTTGGTAGAGCCTAGTGTTATTTCTCTCCTTCCAGAAGCATGCCAACACATCCTCTCCTTCTAAAAGAAGCCCCAGCAGTAAGATCGCTCCACTAGTCCAAAAACATCTCTGCCGCCTTGGGTGTGTCTCCATTTAGTGGTTGCTGTTCAGGCCGAGCAAATAGCCAGAGGGAGCCACTGGCTCCGAGCAGACTTTACGCCAGTTAACAATCTGCCGCTTCCAAGTTTAAAACCTGAAGCAGAACAAAGCACCAGTATTCCACCGAACCAGAATCCACCTCAAAGTATGCTCCTCCAGAGGTATTTTCCAGTGAGAAAACTCAGCAAGAGACAATGTGTGATTTTTTTTGGTGATGAGGTAGTTAGGACAGGCCAAAGACAACGCAAGCCTTCCTCACAGCCAGTAATACCTTCCTTTTCACAAAGGAACACATGCATTTCACATGCAGAGGGGACCTGGAAATACAAACAGCCCAAGGCAGTGTTCTCCACCTGGTCACGTGCACCAGAATTTCCAGGGGGAAAGACAGGAAATGTGTAATCAGGCAAGTTTGGGTGACACAGGCTAAAAGCAGTACTTTCAATCCTGACAGCATACCAGAAGCACCAGGAGAATGTATGCGAGCGGAAGCGGGGACAGGGAGAGAGGAGTGGGGCGGGATGAGTGCGCGTGTATTTAAGCACTGCCAACCAGGTCCTACCCACTGGTGTGGGCAAATGCTAATTGTTAAAAGGCTCCTCAGGTGATTAAAAAAGCCAGCCACGGTAGAAAAATCACTGCCTTTTAAAAAGAACTTTGGAATAAGGACGTGCACCTGCATTTATTATCATATTGTTTTTAAAAATATGTAGCCTCCGGTCTAAGTTTTCATGGGTCACTTCAGATGCCAAGTCTGAAAAGCTCCCCCCATAACCCCCTGAATCTTAACAGTGATGAAAGAACTAGCTAGTTACGCAGTTAGCGGCAGATCTAAGACCCGAGCCCAGTTCTCCAGTCCCAGGCTCTACTGACTCAGGCACAGCAGGGGGAGGATGCAGGCATACCCCACTTTAATGCGCTCTGCGCAAAGTACGCTTTTCACAGACTGAAGGTCTGTGGCAGCCCTGTGTCAAGCTAGTCTATCGGTGCCATTTTTCCAATGGCATTTGCTCACTTCATGTCTGTGTCACATTTTAGTTCAAACTTCTTCATTAGTATATTTGTTATGACGATCAGTGATTCTGATGTTACTACTGCAAAAATATTATGACTCCCTGTAGGCTAAGATGATGGTTAGCATTTTCTAGCCATAAAAGCATTTAAATTGAGGTTTGTACACTGTTTTTAGACATAAGGCTATTGTACACTTAAGAGGCTACAGTATAGTTCAAACATTAACTTTTAGATGCCCTGAGAAACCAAAAAGTTCACGTGACTCCCTTCACTTCGATACGCACTTCGTCGCGGCGGTCCAGAACCAAGCCCGCAGTGTCTCGGGGGTCTGCGTGTGCTGCACAGTGCACCCCAAACCTCCATCTCGTGGACACGGCGCCAACGGCAACAAGCCTACATAAACAGCGCTCCCTAGTCTAACCAGCTTGGGAAAGGGATTCCATGAATTTTTTTTTAAAATATATTTTCTTTCTTTGTTTTTGGCTGCGTTGGGTCTTCTTTGCTGCACGCAGGCTTTCTCTAGTTGCGGTGAGCAGAGGCTACTCTTCGTTGTGGTGCACAGGCTTCTCATTGCAGTGGCTTCTCTTGCTGTGGAGCATGGGCTCTAGGCACATGGGCTTCAGTAGTTGTGGCTCGCGGGCTCTAGAACGCAGGCTCAGTAGTTGTGACACACGGGCTTAGTTGCTCCACGGCATGTGGGATCCTCCCAGACCAGGGATCGAACCCGTGTCCCATACATTGGCAAGCGGATTCTTTTTCTTTTTTTTTAAAATAAATGTGTTTGTTTGTTTGCTTGTTTATTTATGGCCACGTTGGGCCTTCACTGCTGCGCGCAGGCTGTTTCTAGTTGTGGCAAGCGGGGGCTACTCTTCCTCATGGTGCACAGGCTTCTCATTGCAGTGGCTTCTCTTGTTGCGGAGCACGGGCTCTAGGCACGCAGGCTTCAGCAGTTGTGGCTCGTGGGCTTAGTTGCTCCGCGGCATGTGGGATCTTCCCGGAGCCACAGGGAGGGCTCGAACCCGTGTCCCCTACACTGGCAGGCGGGCTCTTAACCACTGCGCCACCAGGGAAGCCCCCATGAAACTTATCATTAATTGAGTTCAAACAGCCACCCTTTTCCCTAAATCATGCCCCAAATTGGGGAACAAAGGACTAACCTGACTAGGGGTCATTCCGATTTTTGCTGTGCTCCCAAGAGCACGGAAACGTAGGGCCCTAATGCCACGGCTATTAGAGATGGAAGCAGCAAATGTCAGCACAGAGGGCATGAGCTCCAAGCGGGTGAAATTTAAACCCAGGCCAGTGTGCTGGCTCAAATTTAGGAGGGACACTTACCCAGAATCTCCCAGGATGATAACCTTCAGTAGCACTTTCTTCCTCGAGGTCATCCTTCAAGCTAGAAGAGAGGAGAACGCACGTAAGCAGGATGGGAACACCCAGGGGGACCACCTCCCTGGGCAGAAAACTCCTCGGCAGCCCCAAGAGCACTGCGCCTGAGCCCTTCTGCAGGTGGCTCCCCGCCGTCCAGGGCCTTCGACGGAACACAGTATCAGTACTGGAACTCTGGACCCAAGAGCTCGGCCACACAGCGTGTCAGGGCCATCCCGCCCCTGGGAGGAGTCTGAAGGAATGATTCTCCCACTTGGATGCTGGATCAATGTTCCATTTACTCAACAGCTGGGTCCTGCTTCAGGCAGGTCTCTGCTCAAAGATCACTCCTCGGAGGCGACCACTTTATCTGAAGTAAAGCGGAACACCCTCTCCCCGTTTGCCGTCTATCCTTTACTCTGCCTTATTTTTTCTTCAGAGTACTTACCACTACAGTTGACTCTTGAACATCTCAAGGGTTAGGGGCACTGACCCTCCACTCAGTTGGAAATCGCTTATAACTTAACAGTCGGCCCTCCGCATCCGCGGCGCCACATCCGCGGTCCTGCATCCACAGTATCAACCAAGCAGGGTCGCGTCATTCGTGCTGTTCAAGGATAAACTGTACTTGACATTTTAATGTATTATATTCATTTCTCTTCTCCCTTTCCTAATAATTTCTGTGAAAACAGTTTTATTCCCCACGGTTTTATTCTCCAGTGCCAAGTAGAGAATTATCAAATACTGGGTTAGTGCACAAATTAATATTTGACTTCGCAGCTCTTGAGACCACCTTTCCCCAGAAAGCCTTTCAGGCAGCCTTCCCCAGCCTCGACCAGACAATACGATCTGTGCTCAACTCTGCCACCACGTGACCGCGTGGTCAATTTACTTACTGAGACCGGCCTCCTGTCTTAATTGCCCCTCAGTCCTCAGGGCCTGACCCAGTAACTTTCAGAAGATGAACAACTTTCAAGAAAGCAGGAGTCCTAAATTCTGGCCCCCGATGTCAGTGACTTAACTGAAAACTACCAGAGGAGCACTCCTCAGGCAGCTGATCCCCAGGAGAGCTGCAACCGCCTCTAGAATCAGGAATTTATGATTGCATGTGAGCCTCAGAAATGACACCCATGCCTTCTGAGAACCTCTAGCCTTGGCCATTGTCCTCGGGAGACACTGAAACAGCCACGGCAGGAGACTGCCACTAACAGTCACGGGGCAGTATCCGACTCCTACCTTCAGTGGAGCTGGGGAATTAAGTGTTTACACTTAAGCAAAGTAGGTAAGGATGTGGGTTAAATAAAGCCTGTTATTTTCCCATAGTTTGGGAAGACAAGACAGTCAAGACTGGGTCTGAAAAAAGCTACCTTTAGTTTCACCTTTATCCACCTGGCTTCCTGAAGGTGAGGATGACCGCACTGCCTACCTACGGTGGGGGTGACTTAAGCATGCAAATCCCGATCCCGTGCTCCTCTGGCGTTGCCACTTTCCAGCTGTGTGACCCGGGGCAAGTCATTTAACCTGTTGGCATACGTCCCATGGGTGATGTGAGGCCTGGATGAGAAAAATGCTCAGGACACTGACTAGGATATAGTAAGTGGTTAGTAAATGTTGGTGCTATGATTTTCATGTGTGCCAAAAACCGAGATGAATAAACAGCAGAACAGAGTCCAGAAGGCGGCGAGAGAAGCAGTAAGTCGCAGGCCCAGGCGAGAGAAGCAGTAAGTCGCAGAGCCCAGGCGGTAACTCAGCTCCACGCCTCGGCTTCCAGATGCCTGGCTGTCAACTGTTCCCTTTCAGCTGGTGGCATCACAAGGAAACTGAAGGAAAGTATCAGAACGAGCTAGTGCCCACAGGGCAGGATTAGGTGGCGAGCCCTACGCGCCTGAAAGTGGTGTCTTCCACGGCTTCAGAAACGGTGTGGGGACGGGAGTCAAAGCAGAGGCAGTTAGCAGGCACCACGACCTAGCCCGGGGCAAGCTGTCTCAGAGCCCAAAGCCTCATGTCCAGACATAGCTTCTGTCTATGAGGCGCCCACCAGTGCTAGCTGGGGGCGGCATAAGACAAGCCCGAGTTCTGCCTGTTTCCTTTAGTCATCCATCAGATCTAGGGTTGGTGTTGGTTTTTTCTCTCTGCAGTTAGAGGTACACACCCCCAATCACCCATGATCACCCACGAGATCCACAGCCCTACCTTCCTCCCTAGGGACTACCTTGACCAAAGTTTAACCTAAGAGTCTCACCCCAAGGTCTGGTACCATATTTTGGGCTAGAGATCAGATTATGACAGTTGGGACAAGTTTCAAATCCAAAGGGCAAATTAAGGAAAGGTATGAAAACAAGGCGAGCTTTGCAAAGAAATTCTTAAACAATGTTTAAGTCACTGATTTTGAGAATGGGAAAAGGGATTTCCATGACCTGGTTTAGTAAGGCTCACGGTGCATACAGTATTATTTCATAATATTAGGAGGAAATAAGAAACACACTTCACCCATCCTGTTCCCACATGACAGACCTCACGTTTGTGTCCTCTCAGGTTTCTGCTCACAGCGGTGGCAGGTGGGCCCATGCAGCCACCTTGACCCTCCTGGGCAGCAGAGCACGACGCCTGAGCGTCTTTCCTCACCTGCACACCCAGTCACAGAACCCCCAGAAGCCAGCGGAGGGCACAGCCGGGAAGTCCCAAGTCCCCATCAGAGCTCACCCAGCCCCGCACGCAACCCGGTATTCTGTCTCTCCCATGTTGCTATTTAGCCTTGTTTTCCAGTACTTGCTTCCATGAGAGATCAGTGTCTTAATATTTCTTTGAGTGAATTAAGCATTTTAATAGCCATTCCTACCTTTTGTTTAATATATCAAAAATCTGGGAAAAACAACGCCATAAGAAACAGCTCTGAACTTCCATTTGTGGGGTCATTTTCCTGGGCCGCAGCAATGCCCCTGGGGAGGTCTCTTAGGCTCAAACTCACGTGACTATCACAGGCCACGCCAGCCCTGAGGAACACGGATCGCTGGCTGTCCTCGCGACAGCCCACACCGCAGACAGCTCAGGCATAGGGAGGCGGCCTGGACTCACCACCCTGACTCTGAGCCCTCATTCCTGGGGGGCTCCCCACGAGGGACACGTCCAGCGCGAGAGCCACTGTGCTCCAGTGGGCCTGGGGCCCATCAGGTACTCACAGCCACTCCCCATCTGTCAGATGCAATCACCAACCAGGAGACTTTTTTTTTTTTTTTTTTTTGCAGTACGCAGGCCTCTCCCTGTTGTGGCCTCTCCCGTTGCGGAGCACAGGCTCCAGACGCACAGGCTCAGCGGCCATGGCTCACGGGCCCAGCCGCTCCACGGCATGTGGGATCTTCCCGGACCGGGGCACGAACCCGTGTCCCCTGCATCGGCAGGCGGACTCTCAACCACTGCGCCACCAGGGAAGCCCCCAGGAGACATTTTATCACAAACCGCACTGCCTTTAGTGGGGTTCCCAGGGAAACAGCTAGAAAGTTAAACAAAGGGCAAATTCTCACTCACGGGAAAGGGTTTTGTCCACCTTAACCCACGGGTACTGTTTAGGAATGGGGTAACTGAGTCAAAAGTATAAACACTTTCATAACTTTTGCTAATTCACTTTCCTGAAGGGTTTTCCAAATTTACACTGCAACCACTGTTGCAGTGATTAACAGCATATAGCATCTAAATGAGAAAAATGACAATTTTACTGAGACAATCTGAATAAATTAAGAGATACCTCCAATAGGAAGCCTTAATGTAAAGATACGAATTCTTCCCCATTTAAACAATTCCAAGGGGTTTTTTTTTTGTAATTTGACGAAGCAATTATAACTTTATTCATAAAAATAAATGCGCAAGAGTCCCTCCCAGTCCTCTCAAAAAAAGAGTAATGACAGGGATTTGCCTAACAGTCTTGGAAAGTATGTTACAAAAATACAGTATGAACACCATGGGCTGGAATAAACGGAAGAGAGTCCAGAAAGGAACAATTTCGGCAGGTCCAGCGTTACAAAATTTAGCAGCAGAAGGATGAACAATTTACCAAGTGGTGAGAGCCAGAATTAACATCCTTAAACCTCATCTTCCACGACAGATTCCCACAGGAGTAAAGATGTAAATGTAAGAATGGCTATGTATGAAGCTGAAAGGAATACATACAAGATTAGCAGGTTTTTCCTGGGTGGTGGGATTCCAAATGATTTCATTTTCTTTATGTTCATGTGAAGAGCGCATTTCTTTTAAACTCAAAAAGCTATTTCCATTTTGGAGGACAATGTTCACCTGCTGATTTTTCAGGTAAATTTTCTGCTTGCAAGAATATTCCTGTTCGCCATGAGGTGCACCTAAAGGCGGACTTTCCTCTTCGCCCGGTGCCTGTGAACAGTCGGGCTTTTGCAAGCAGGGCGCCGGCCCGGAGGAAACCCCCGGCTGGCTTCACCAGGACGCTGACGGCTTCAAACTGGCAGAAGCTAAGAGCTATGTTTTTGTACTTAATGTTCTCCAGGACCAAGAATGGGGCACTTGTTTCTAGAAAAGAGCTAAGAAAAAAATAAAACCCAACGAAGCCTTGAACACAACTTTTGCCACCAGCAGCAGTGGCTCTAGAGCCTTCACTGGCAGCCCCTGCTTTCTGTTACCCATTTCCACCACCATCTTCATGAATTTCTGAAGACTGAAATTACCTTTAAAAATCCTACCAAGTTAGAAATTTCTAAGTGGAAAACCATTCTTCAACGCACAGACCACTTCCCTTTTACACTTTTACAGGAGAAAGGGAAGCAGGCAGAGAGAACGGAAGGAGCTATATGAGGTCCCTAACCCCTGTTGCCTGGAAATGAACATTTTAGATAGCATCCATTAATCCAGGAAGCTCTCTAAAAGCCTTTCTAGAATAAGATATATTCCGAACACACTTCCTTCCTTCTGCTATCAAACCAAACTTGATCAGTGTGCTCTGGGGTGCGTTCTTCCTTGGAAGAAGAAGCATTTTTTTAGAACACTAACTATTCCATACGCTGAATCGATTCTTTCCCTCACGTACAGTGTTTCCCGTGTAATGAATCAAAAACCAGAACTTCCCCCCATCAGCTGGAGCTGCCGCCTTTCTCACTGCTGAAGCACAGCAGCCAGCTGGCCATAAAGGCAGACAAAACAAGGAAGCCCCAAGCAGGTAAAAACATCAGGAAAATACCGTCCCCAGCTCTGGGCGAGGCAGGGTCAGTGAGGACAGAAAGGGACTGACGGAGAGGGGTCAGCGGAGGGCAACGAGGATAAAGGGCTGGAGAGGGGAAGAGAGGAAGCTGGGGGTCAGCAGGCCACCGCCAAGTCTGAGTTCGTGGAGGTAGAACGACTTGGCCTGGTGATCAGAAACACGCTGACTATGCTCGAGTGGAGGTGAGGCTCTGTAGGGAGATGCAGGGCCAAGGAGGTGAGAGCAAAGTGTCTGCAAAGCCGTCAAGACAACAGTGTAAAACGCAGGGGATGAAACTGAATGAGGTGTCATCACGTGCAAGGTCACACAGCAATCAAGTGGTAGAGCTGGAGTTAACAGGTGGGTAAGCCCAGACCCAACACCTGACTGCCCTGCCACTCAGCAATACAATACCAGCTTTCCCCTGGTTCTCCAGGAACTAGGCATTTCAAAAAGCTCCCTCTGGGGACTGAGGTGCACACACAAGGTTTGGAAAATCAGTGACGTGAGGTCAAAAACTGCTGTTCTGGTTTGCATGTGTGTCTGATACAAAACTAACAATGGCACGAAATATCTGAACAAGAGCTAAAGGTTCAACAAAGCTGGGACAGTTAAACCAACTGATTTTCTATAGTCCATTAACATTTTTACTTGGTCTGTGTTTCCAAGCTGCCTACCTTTAACAGCTACAGCCTAACCAGACAGTTGACTTTTCTGCCCCCATTAAAGTACTGAACTGTACAACATTCAGAAAAGTACAAAAGAATGAAGCAAAGACAAAGGCCAAACACAGTTCCATCTCTTAGAAGCAATCACTATTAGCATCAGGGTATAAGTCTTTCCAGTTTTCCTTCCAACAGCTGAGATCATGCTGTTCATAACTTTGCATCCCATTTTGTTCTACATTAAATTCCCCACGTTATTAAGGCTGGTAATACTTCAGCATATGGACAATCCCACTCCTTTGTTATTAAGTGGTTGCTTTTAGTTATAATGAGATGAACCCATGTATACAATCTGATCAGACTCACAAATGAGTTATTACTCAGCTAAATAATGTAAGTATTTGAAAGGCCCTTGAAATACACTGACCAATTAGTTTCCAGAATAACTTTATTTCCACCCGTGCCAGCAATGAACTAGTATTTCAATTTCACCACCCCCAGCTATCATTGGCACAAATCACTGTTAATCAGACAGCTACAAACGAGGGTCAGCGGGTTCTATTTGTACTCCTTACATTAGGAGAGTCAAACATTTCCACCATGTATTTCTCAGTTGTCTGATGGTCTCTGCCTATTTTACCTACTAGAATGTGATTTACTGCACACACGGTCTAAATATAACATCGCGAAGGAAGCAACACTGGGACACAGACTTCGCAAGTTGTAAGCTTCTGAGCAGAAAAGAAGTACCATTCTAAACTTTACCCAGCATCCCACTGCCTTCCGAGAGTCTGGGCTCTGTTCCTGACCATTAGAGAAACCCAGCCGTCTTCTCGCTCTCCAAACTGATGGACTTCAAGGCTCGAGAGAGGGAGGCAAGCGATGTCTGCTGATAAAGTTTTGAAGAAGGTTACGTGGAGAGACGGGGAAGGCATCTGAACTCACATAATATTACCGTGTTGGTTGTCAAGCTGAATAGAAGCGTCTGTTGTAGGCAGACTCTTTTTTAACTTTCCAAACTGAGGAAGCAGACTAGGACCTAAAGAGTGGAAGGGCACAGCTCATGAAACAGCAAGAAGCAAATTCCAGCTAGTGAACTGCACCCCAGGCCTCCGTGAGGTCGTCTACTTAATCCTCAGGACAAGCCCATAGGGTTGAATTCCCAGTTAACAGATGAGGACACAGAAGCTCATAAGTGATCACTGCATTTCTAAAAATATTCAGATGTAAGATTGGAGCCCAGGACTGATTACAAAGGCCTTCATCTCAGCCACTACACTGGGTTGATCACCAAGATCGTAACGGCATTTCATGCTTCAAATAACCTACAGGGTGAGACCACGTGCACAGCCAAAGATGGGGTGAGATGATAACTGAGGCTGAGTCACTGGTGGGAGGCAGGGAGGTTCATAACACCTGAGATTTCCTGTAGTAAAAACTGTAAATGCAATTCACACTTTTAATACACAAGGAATATCTGGAAGAGATATCAAGACTTTATACATTTGTTTTCATTAACAAAAACATTTGACAAACTTTTCTGGCAGATGTATCCCAGATTAAGGCTTGGTAATCATCTCTGGCCATCTGTGATAATCAGCCTCTGGTTGCGGGGCAAGCAGGAGTGTTACTTTTGCCACCGCAGACGTCTGAGGTTAGAAATGTCTAGCAAAAAATTATGTTAGGGTTTTGATAAGAACAGGTAACTTTTTTTTAAAAAAGATTTATTATTTATTTATTTTATGCATTTTCGGCTGCATTGGGTCTTAGTGGTGGCACACAGGATCTTTTGCTGTGGCACGCAGGCTCTTCGTTGTGGTGTGTGGACTTCTCTCTAGTTGTGTCACACGGGTTTTCTCTTCTCTCGTTGTGGCGCACGGGTTTTCTCTTCTCTCGTGGTGCGCGGGTTTTCTCTTCTCTTGTGGTGCACGGGCTCCAGAGCGCATGGGCTCTGTAGTTTGCAGCACGCGGGCTCTAGTGAGGCACAGGAGCTCAGTAGTTGTGGTGTGCAGGCTTAGCTGCCCCAGGGCATGTGGGATCTTATTTCCCTGACCAGGGATCGAATCTGCGTCCCCTGCATTGTAAGGCGGATTCTTTACCACTGGGCCACCAGGGAAGTCCCACAGGTAACTTCTTTTAATATCAGTTTGAGAGAGAAAAAGGTGACACAAATATGAATTTGGATTCCGATCCCAGAGGAGCTTAAGAAGGAAAGAGAAAAGTCAGAATGAGATCAGAATTTTCAGCCAATAATACCACCAAGACAACTTCCATTCCAGTGGCTAAAAGGCACTGTGCAAGGGTTCTGAAGTATCAGGAAACAGCCATAAAATGTTTGTAAGGTGAATAAAAAACGTCTCTCATGAAGAACCTAGGGGTAAGACAGGAATTAAAGACACAGACCTACTGGAGAACGGACTTGAGGATATGGGGAGGGGGAAGGGTGAGCTGTGACAAAGCAAGAGAGAGGCATGGACATATATACACTACAAAACGTAAGGTAGATAGCTAGTGGGAAGCAGCCACATAGCACAGGGAGATCAGCTCGGTGCTTTGTGACCACCTGGAGGGGTGGGATAGGGAGGGTGGGAGGGAGGAAGATGCAAGAGGGAAGAGATATGGGAACATATGTATATGTATAACTGATCCACTTTGTTATAAAGCAGAAACTAACACACCATTGTAAAGCAATTATACCCCAATAAAGATGTTAAAGTAAATAAATAAACAAACAAACAAAAAAAAAACGTCTCTCAACAGCACCTCCCAGCCAGGAGGTGGAAGGAAGGAAGAAAGTCATGCTGGGTGCAGAAGGGAGGTCTGCCTGACGGGCCTGGGGAACACAGGTCACAAATGCGTGAAGGAGGACTAGTTACCCAGAGGCCTGAGCTCAAACAGACCATTTTGATGTATGTAGTAAGCTCTCATCACCAACTGCTTCCTTTGCAAGCTCACTACTGACTGTCTCCAGGCTAATAAGCATTTTAACCGCTCATCTCACCTGGGGAAGCAGGAAGGTTGAGACAACTTACTGTTGTTAAGGGTGGCCAGCATGTCCTTGGGGATGGGAGTTGAAGCGTGGCCACTTTAACGACCCAAGGGTTATTAGCAAATCTAGGAAATATTCTACTACAAGAAAGAGGAAAAAGGACGGGGTGTGACAGACTGGCTTGGGTTAAAAATGAAAATGGCTTCCAAGTTCTAAGCCCAGGGGAGAGGCAAAAGAAAGCATCACTGAATAACGTTTTAAAGGCTACAGAACTAAAACTGAAGTCATAACTTCAAACAGTAGCAAAAATGTCCCACCAATAAAGAAAGATGGAAACTGGAGATGTTTTGAAACTCCACGATCAGGTGGTACAGGGACCAAAAGCAGGTACAAGGAAGTGAAGGAGAGAAAAATGTAGGAGGCCAAAAGCCATTTCTGTGGAATCATCCAGTCATTTCCAGGGCGCTCAGGACACTGCTGGTGTTCTAGGAATGGAGACTGGATTAGACTGGAACACAGAACTCAGCAACTGGGCACGACAATCACTACCTCTGAATGTACAACAGGCATCTAGGCAGTTAGGCCTCCTTTTGGCTTGTGACCGGCCTTTGCCTTGTTTGCACTATTCTCCTCTCCCCTAAGTCATCAGCCTGGCCTAGCACACCTCCTGTGCCCTTCCACTGTCCAGTTCCCAATTTCCCTTCATTCAACACAACTGTTTCAGAATAACCTTAAACCCTTAAATCTTGCTTATAAACTCCGAGGGCACCAGGTTTTGTCTGTGGTGAGCTGTTCCTCACTCCCTTAAGGTCAAATGCCACCTTCACTGAGAAGCTCCCTCTGACCTCCCCAGAGCCCAGGACAGACTCACGCCTCCCTCCACTGTGTCCGCTACACTCTCCCGCACTGCCAGGGGAGGATGGGGCTCTATAGGGCCCCCTGGGTGGAAGAGGTCAACCTTCAGGGCATGGCTCTCTGACCACGTGGAAGCCTGCGGGCAGTGCAGGACACGACGACAGTCACCTGCAAGACCGCCTTCACCTGTGCCGCCGTCCTCGAAAGGCTCTCCGCCCTGGACTGCGATCCTCTAACGGAGCGCCGCTGCCATCCATGCAGGGGTGCCGTCTGTTGTGAGACACTGGGGTTGTACAGCTTGAAATACGTGGTCTGCAGATAACGCATAACCTGTGCGCTCCAAGTGAGACTTACTACTGTAATGATACTAGCAAACAGGCTGCTGGTCTGATGTTCCATCTAGAACCACCACCTCCACGTGGGAACTCAGCAGGAAGATGTTACTAGAAGCCTTCAAAAGGACACTCTGAGGGCCCAAGGGGTAGGGATAGACACTCTTTCATTACATAGCACATTAAGGAGGTACCCAACTACTTTAAAAGACTACCGTGATCGAGACATATTAAATTAATTTTAAGGGTAATTACCTTAGCTGGGAGAGTCAGGGAAGGATTCCTCCAGGAATATCTGACTGAATCTGGATCTGAAGGTGGAAAAGCACGCCAAAACTTCCCTGGCAGGAAAACCAGCGCATGCAGCATGCAAACGCCTTGTTGCAGGGAGAAACGAACACCTGGGGGTTGATGGCCAGACCACAGGGGACCTAGCAGGCCACGGCGGGGCCCTGAAACCAGAGCACTGAGAAGCCCACCCTTTGCGCTTCTTACACAGTAGTGTCCATACTGTGAAGCCATCAACCTGCCTGCCGCGGGGGGAGGGGGAAGTGTTCAGCAGCAGGAGAGCCTACAGTGGACGTGAAGAGGCTGCTGTAACCATGGCAAGGGGACTGCACCAGAGCCACGGTGAGACTGAGGGGAACGGAGGTGCTCCCAGGGCCAAGAAAAGCGGGGCAGCACCAAGCGATGAACTGGACTCAGAAGAGGCAGGACACGAGGGGCGTGCCACGAAGCACCCAGGTTCATACGCGATGCAACCAAAAGCATCCTCGGACAGGGAACCCTGAAAAAGAGCCAGGTGTTTTCTGGAAGGGAATTATGTTTGATTTAGACATGCTAAGTTTGAAGTGACCCCGACATAAAGAAGAGAAGGTCTTTACTCAATTAAGCATATGGTTTGCTTGGTTAATGCTCAAAATGTCTTTAAGTGGCAAATATATTAACTGAGTGGAGGACAGACATGGATCAAAATACAGATGTGATAAAGAATCTGAGTAATAGTTACCTTTCACTGTAGGAAAACCCCACTAAAAGCAGAGATACTGCCAGTATCTCTGACCAACCCAGAATGGAATCTGCCCGAAGAGGGTGCTCACACAAGGGTCGTAAATGGCTGGGGGCAGTGCGCAGGACGTGTGGTATTTCCTGCCTTGCTGAATCAGTTTGTACTCTGCAAAGTTCAAGAGCCACTGCTTTAACTGACTCAAGGATCTGGTAAGGAACAGGTATTCTGAGATTCACATTCACCTACTTCCATGTTATAGTTTACAGAGATTTCCAAGACTATGAAAAACATGAACTCAGTTGAATTTTATCATATTCCCCTCTCCTCCAATACTAGAGGGCCTGGGGTAATCTTGCAATCAAATCTATTTTTAAAAGATATGGTTGTACTTAGTTACATCTTAAGTATCAGTGTTAACTGTGCTGGATTTATGACTTCAGTCTGCACCGCTGTGCGAACACGGGAACAGCAACGCTCCCTGGACGAGAGTGCGAAGGACGATGCTGGTGGGCCTTGCCTCCTGGAGGCTGCTGCCTGGTGGCAAGAAGACAAACAATACACAGGGCAGGACAAATATGGACTCCTAGACAAGAGTGGTGTAGAAGAGAGAACCCAACCGGCAGGAACACCGAACGTTTTCCAAAGCGAGGCTCAACAGCTGCACACGCGATGCCTCAGAAGGAGCATCAGTGCGTCCAAACTGTCAGGACGCTTCAGTGTTTTCAACTCCTCGTAAGCTTCAGAGACAGCCCCAGGAAGCCCAGGGGAAAGTGCTGGGGACTGAGATGAGAAAGCAGGACGGTGGAGCGTCAGGCCTGGGGCCAAGACAGGCGGGACACGGGAGTACAACGTCACCAAGGTGGGAGGCCTGAGCTGCACACAAAGCCCAAGACAGCCACCTCGCTGCTCCAGGCAACCTTTCGAGGGAGCCGCCTCGCCTCATCTGGCAACACTGCTCCCAACAGGCCTCATCTCCCCCCAAATGCTCCGTCTCAGGTGCACCTGCCACTCCCCATGGGGCCCCGCACGTGAGGGCTTGGGGACAACTCCCACGGGGCCCCGCACGGGCCTGGAGAGCACAGCCTTCCCTGGTGGAGACACGGGTCCAGGGGCTGCCCCCGCGAGCGCCTTCTGCTAGGCTCGGCCCACACGAATGATGCCAAGCTTCCAAGCACAAGGCTAGCGCTTATTCACATGAAGACTTTAAGCCTCCTGCCCATCACTCAGCAGGAAAAGCCTGGCTGACCATTCTCACCAGGGCACATTCTCTGGATCCGCCACAGTATTAACTGTCGTCTGTGGTCTCGCTTAAAAAGTGGAGACGTTACTTTCTTGTGTGCAGTGATCTGTGATCCTTCAGCAGTAAAGGTTTAAGGGAGTAGGCAAAAATCTAGACGGATTACACAAGACATAAAGAAATGCCTTGGCAGCTCCGTTTCCTCCCCAGGCCTGGATCATTTTTTTTTTTTTAATATTTATTTACGGCTACACCAGCTCTTAGCTGCAGAATGCTCAATCTTCGTTGTGGCATGCCAGATCTTTTTTTTTTAGTTGCAGCATGCGGACTCTTAGTTGCGGCATGCGGGCTTCTTAGCTGCGGCACACGGGATCTACCTCCACGACCAGGGATCGAACCTGGGCCCCCTGCACTGGGAACGCTGAGTCTTACCTCCTGGACCACCAGGCAAGTCCCAGGCCTGGATCATTTTCGCGGCTAGCCCCGCCTCTCACTAAGGTCTGCCTGGGCCAAGAGGGGACTCGGCCGCTCGCGCACAGCGCTGCTCCGTTAGAGGCCTCCGCAGCCCTCGGTGCTGCTCCTCAGCTCTAGCCCAGGTAGATTATGTCCAATCATCAGGCAGGTAAAAGGAGGAGGCACACAGCAAGCGTCCCCACCCCTTGGGCACCAGCCTCTGCCACGGGGAGAACTGTCCTGGCATTTGCAATGTTTTTCCATTCAGCTCGGGCTCAAATGGCAGCCTCTCCCTAGCACTCAAAACGTACACACACAGCAAGTAAGGTAACTTGTCCAAGGCCATCAGCTAGTCATCTTGGAGCCAGGATTTTTTTTTATATTTATTTATCTATGTTAAATAACATAGTTGTGGCACACGGGATCTTCGCTGTGGCACGCAGGATCTTCGTTGCAGCATGAGGGATCTTTCGTTGTGGTGCACAGGCCCTAGAGCGCAAGAGCTCAGCAGTTGCGGTGCATGGGCTTAGTTGCTCGGCGGCATGCGGGATCTCAGTTCCCCGACCAGGGATCAAACCCATGTCCCCTGCATTGGAAGGCGGATTCTTAACCACTGGACCACTAGGGAAAGTCCCTGGAGCCAGGATTTGAAATGAGGCAGTCCGGCTCCAGAGTTCTTCCAACAAGAATCACTGGCTTCTCCAACATTGAAATTTTCACGGGGTATCTAAGTGCAAGGCACCAGGCCAGGTTCTATTTTATAGTTCTGCTCTGACTGTCCCATTCCAGTTTGCTTAAGGAACCTGCGATCACAACCCCACTGAATGATAGTCAGAAGCGGGCGCTCCCAAACTCTCAGGGAGGCAGATAAATGGTTGTACTGAACACCAGGGAGAGAAGGACGGCTAGAAACTGACCAAGCAAGGCAATTTAAAGGCCACCCCTCCACAGGGGAGGTGCAACGGCCATGCAAAGACTATGGGCTTTGGGTCACAACCATGGGATGAAATCCCATCTCGCACATCCAGCTGTGTGAACTTAAACGTGCTTTCATGTGAAAAATGAGCATCCCCTACAAGTGAGATAATGCAGAGAAAGCTCTATCTGGCTCATTAAATCTACTCAATAAGTGGCTATTATGACATGAGGGCTTTTCTAACAGTGAATAAAAACGTGTACCTGGTCAACTAGTATTACTTCACTTTCCAAATCTCATCACTACAGCCTCTCATACTACCTGTTTGACTTTTGCTATATTCGCACGTTAACCCACATAAATGTGTCTGAGGTCCTAGTTACTCATCTAAGACAAATCGCACCTTCACTGATGTGCTTCCTAAAACCACACTGTACACCAGCACTGAGGCCCTGTGCCGTACATCAGCAAACACTGCAGTGGAGTCATATCTGGCATGAGACCTGTCACTGGAGGAAGATCGATGGCCAATGCCATGGAAGAAAAAGCAGAACTGAGAAATGGGCACTGGGTCACTAAGCGACTTACAATTTGAATTCCTGCCTCTGCTTCTACTGTTGTGCATTCACTGTATAGGCATGTGCGCCCTAGGAGGGTGGCTCCCAAGATCCTGACCCACGTCGATCAGACGATCTCAGACTAAAACATCCCATGTCCTGCAATCCGTCCTCCATGCTTCAGACTTAAACATGTCCAATCGTGTATCCCCATTTTTTTCAGTAACAGTGGTCACTAACCATGACCTAGGGGTAAGAACACCTAGTTCAGTTCAAACACCTGCTGAGGGTCCAGTAGGTGTCAGTTACTGGGTTGGAGGCTGGGGTTTACCTACAGAAAACTACAAACACTTCTTATTTCAAAAGGAAGCCATCATAATTCTCTGTAAGCTGAACAGAGCATGCTGTTTTGTAGCTTTCAAGTGTTAAACTGGAAACTTCAGTGGCCACATTCAGCTGGCTATTTCACAACTCCTTGCTGGACAAGGGGTTCTGTGTGATTCTAAAAACAGTGAGGGGGCTTCCCCGGTGGCACAGTGGTTAAGAATCCACCTGCTAATGCATGAGACACGGGTTCGAGCCCTGGTCCGGGAAGATCCCACATGCCGCAGAGCAACTGAGCCCGTGCGCCACAACTACTGAAGCCTGCGCCTAGAGCCCACGCTCCACAACAAGAGAAGCCACTGCAATGAGAAGCCCGTGCACTGCAGTGAAGAGGAGCCCCTGCTCGCCGCAACTAGAGAAAGCCCGCACACAGCAACGAAGACCCAACGCAGCCATAAATAAATAAATAGATAGGGAAAAAAAAACAGTGAGGCCAAGGGTAGAACAAAGCCAAATCACCTTAAACTCAGCCATAATGGGTCCTCAGAAGTCATTTTATCCTGAGCTTTTATTAGCAGAGACACTTCTTCCGTGGCACCGACATCTCGCCCAGTTCCTGCCTGCACACTCACAGTGACCATGAAGTACCTCCTGTGCAGTGTTCCACTGTCAAAGGCTGCAGAGGGATTTAGAGACACTCAGACACTCCATCACCAGTGCCAACATCTTTTCTCAACTCCTGTCCACGCAACGTGGCTTCCAGATCACTCAACTTCCCGGTTGCTTACCTCTGACTAGATCAGATTCACTGTACTTCTTAAAATGCCTGCCTCTTTGTAAAAGTACCGTCCATTACTAACACATGGTGATGCCATAAGGATGTGGAGAATTTTACAAACCTCTAAAAACTCACTCAGCTTTCATGTTCTTAATTGCACTCACAGGTACCACCAGCCTCAGCAGTCATTCTAATTGTTCAGGAAAGCGTACTGCCGTCGGGCTAAGCTTCTCGACAATGCCAACCCTTGCTTAGTCCAGGCCACGCATTCCCAGCGGGGGTGTTATTAACAATGGTTTGTGGCCCTCTAGAAGCCGCAATATAAAAACAGATAGACACAGTACATACATGGTATTAAAACTTTACTGGGGTAGGGGAGACAATTAGGGGAAAAAAAATCTAAAAAGCCCTGCGGAGCAGAAGGGAGGTGCAATAATCAAAAGTGGTTGAGAGGGCTTCCCTGGTGGCGCAGTGGTTGAGAGTCCACCCGCCGATGCAGGGGACGTGGGTTCATGCGCCGGTCTGGGAGGGTCCCACATGCCGCGGAGCAGCTGTGCCCGAGGGCCATGGCCGCTGGGCCTGGGCGTCCTGAGCCTGTGCTCTGCAACGGAGGAGGCCACAACAGTGAGAGGCCCGCATACCGCAAAAAAAAAAAAAAAAAAAAAAAAAAGGTTGAGAAAGGCTGGTCTAGGCCTGTGCTGTCCTACACAGCAGTCACTAGCCATTTAAATGAAATCAAATACAGCTCCTCAGCCACACAAACCACACTAAGTGCTCACAAGCCACACAGCTAGCACCTACCGCACTGGCCAGCACAGAGAACATTTCCATCATCACCGGAAGTTTTATGGTATGGTGCTGGTCTAAACAACCCTGGAGGATTTTACGAGCATTAGCAGATAGTCCTCAAACATCTCATATCTCGATGTATGGCCATTAATTACTGATTATCTAGCCCATCTTCTTTCACTCTTGAAAACACAGTAGAGATACTAGCTCCTCAAGAGCGAACTTTAGAAAGTATTAGTTAACATGCGAATTTTCATGAGAATATTACAGCAAGATGTTGTCTGCATCATAACCACTTCAAAGTATTTGGAGCCACCGGCCCCAGCAGCCTAGGCGTGTCCAAACACTGCCCTAGGTCCTTTGTAACCCACTGAGACGGAGGTCCAGTTAACTGTTTGAAAGCAAACCGCACTGTGAACTACACAAGGAGCATCAAGGACCAGACACAGGTCACACTGGCCAATCTGCCTGCGTAAGGTAAAAGTATGAAAACGTCAACCACATCTTGAAATCCTCCTTTGATTAGGTGTGAAAGTCTTCTCCTGACAGCGCAGACAGTTTCATTAGATCCTCTTAGGAGCTGGATGCGATTGCGGACGGTGGTCACACGTATTTTGTTCTCAAGAACCCTTGGAAGAACCATGGTGACTGAGGTGTCTCACACAGCTAGACTTACATTTCAAAACAATTTCTTCCTGGCCACTTCCTAATCAAGAAGCCAAAATAAAAGACAAAAATCCAGTCAGGTAAGTGATAACCTGTCTCCACACTGGGCAGTTTTTAAAGCTCCGAAACAAGTACAGCAGACGTTGCAGAATGTAATACGCCTGGTCAGGTTAGGCGCCAACAAGTTAACGCCACCGCTCACGGGTCCATGTTCTAGAATCTCAGGCAGGGAAGCCCAGGTCACGTGATACAACATGCCACCAAGACAGAGGGAAAGAAGCCAGAGAGGCAGGCTGAGCTCTATCAGATGAGAAGCAAATGTGTCCTTTACCCTCCTAAGAGAGGAAAGGTGGAAACCAATGGAAGACAGATTCAACCAGAGTCCCCAGGAGGGCGAGGTGGAGAGCACCATTAAGCCAGCAGCCTTCCTCCTCAAGTCAACACAAGCTGTGGCCAAAGGCCAGGCTACAAATGTGAAGGTTGCATTAGTGCTGCCTCTCCTCCCCCGCGCTCCTGCTATTCTCCAGTCAAGAGACCCCCAAAGAGGACTCTCCCTGCAGGGCAGCCCACCCCTCCTCACGTTTAACTGAAGACATAAGGACTCTCGATGGCCGCTGGCTGTCCGGGTATGCAAGAGCCCTTTAGTTCCAAACACTGGTTTGCTTCTTCCAAACAGTGAACTTCAATTTCAACTTCTGCACTGTCACACCACCTAAACTCCCCCACCTCTCCAAAGAATAAGATCAAAGGAATACAAAACTGTGGCTACACAGCATTTACCTCTCCGACACTGAAGCGCACAGGTGGAGTTACCCCCAGGGGAAATGCTAGTTACAGCAGCAAACTCTTGTCCAAAGTTTAAGGGTCTACAGGCTCGAAACCTTGGGTATTGCTTCCAAGTCAGATACTAGGAATATAGGAGTACCAGGAGTCCCATACCTTGTCACAAGGGTCATCATTCTCAGAACAGATACTTGAAGAAAATGTTCCCAAATACATCAGCTTTAAAATAAAGACCATATTTCATATCATGTCATCAAAGTACATTAAACCTAATATGTAACCACTGGGGCTTCAATTCACAAAGCCTCCCCAACAAAAACATTTTTAAAACAAGTGTTTAAAAATTTTAATATGAAAGGAAAGAAGTAGAGAGAGTAGCATTATCAACTCATATGCTGTAAGGGAACTTGCAATTAAAAAGAGTATGGGGGACTTCCCTGGTGGTCCAGTGGTTAAGACTCTGCGCTCCCAATGCAGGGGGCCCAGGTTCAATCCCTGGTCAGGGAACTAGATCCCGCATGCCGCAACTAAAGATCCTGCGTGCTGCAACTAAGACCCAGCACAGCCAAAAAAAAAAAAAAGTATGGGATGCCTCCAATGGGAAATGATGCACTACTTAGACTCTGGGGTCTCACCGCCCTTGACCAACTGTAGGTTGTAGTAATGACGGTAGAACAAATGGCTCTTGTCTACACAAATGAATTCTATCTGCACAAACTTCCACCACGGAAAAGGCAGTTTTGTGTCCAACTGCAGGTTCCCTGCAACATTACCAACTTCCATGTATGTCTGTTCTTTGTTCATTTCATATTTAAATGACAGTCATGATCTTACATTTTCTTGAAAATTATCTTTTAACAGTACCCATCACCTAGGGGCTTCCCTGGCGGTCCAGTGGTTAAGACTCCGTGCTTCCACTGCAGCGGGCGCAGGTTTGATCCCTGGCTGGGAAACTAATATCCTGCATTCCGCTCACCCCCCCAGGCCCCCATAAACCAAAAACAACAAAAAACCCAACAGCTAGACTTAAACAGCCAACATTTCCAAAAAAGTTTTAAGCATTTTGGTTCATCTTCGGAGGCAAAAACGCAATACTCTGAAGAGAACATGAAGAGCGACAAGATTCCTACTGGTCTACAGCTGGTCACACAAGGCTGGTCAGCAGGCTATGGCTCCAGGGGCATTCCCAATTCCTTTCCCCCGGAGGGGCTCAGATCTGCTCCTCACTCACATGCAAGAGGAACTTGGGGGATGAGAGACCAACCAAGGGCTTGGGACCTGAAAGCTCTGGTTCAAATCTGGGCTCTGAAACTTATGAGCTGTGCAAGTTGAGGTAAGTAATTTGCTCTCCTTGGGCCTTACACTGAATTCCTAACTCTGTAAAAGGTGGGTGTGTTCCTGAGAAGATATGAGAATGAAGAGGCAGAGGAGCCAGAGACCAACGTGTCTCTACTTCTCAAATTCCTGGAGCTACAACTGGGTCCTGGTGACATTAATCCAGTACAACGTTCTCCAACTCAGTGTGCTGTGGGGTTCCTTGTCCTGTGACAGCTCAATTACAGAACCTATTTTAGTCTCCACCCTTCTTCCTGAGATGAGCCCCATGACTGAGGGAATCTTCCACCAAATATAAAACTTAAAATTAAGATATATTCTTTCTTAACATTTAAAGATACAAGGAACAGCAGCAAGAGTCTAATCAAGAACGAAGCAACTGCTGCAAACACACACGGCCCTCAGGGACGCCAGTGAGCCCCAGCTAGTCCACCTGTACTGAAGCACAGCTCCAGAACACACATCCCAACGGGCATCAACCAACGAACACAGAACAGACTACACGTAAGCAAAATAATCCGGGCCCCCAGGACTAAAAAGTCAAAAACGGAGAAGAGAGGTGAAATCACGAGATGTCTCACCGTCACCACGCTGGGCGGGACATGGATTCCCAGGTTCTCCTGGGAGGCTGCCAGGAACCCTCCACCCAGTCCACGGCAACCAGGAGCAGTGCAGTGATGGCCCTGACCGCACACCAGGCTCCTGCCCACAGCTTCCCACTTCTCCAGATCCAGTCCCTTTCCAGCGCCCTCAACTCATCTACCTCGGACTCTGCCGTGACATGTTTTTAACTGGAATGACCTTCCTGCCCCTCCTCACCGTCACTGCTTCTCACACCTATTCACCTATCCTGCCTAACCCAACCCAAATAACACCGGAACACCTTCTAACGTGAAGAAGTCTCTAGGTTCTCAGCTGGCCCCTCTACCTATGCAGACACAAACGCAAAAACAGTCACATGAACTCTGATGTGCTCCACTGAAAAAAGGCACTCAAACACTGGCAGCCTCAATACACAATAAACGTGTGCCCAACTGCATTACTCCAGAGGACAGGATCCGGACCAGTGGTTTAACAAATGAGTTTTGAATCAAGGAAACGGAATAACCACCAGTTGCTGAATAAAGTAGGATATATCAAGAAGCACCGGGAAAACACTGTCATGGTAAGCAGAAGACAGGACACTCATCAGGAGAGCAAGTGTAAGATTGAACTAAATGTACCACATGATTCCTTTCTGCAGTCATGACTTTATAATCAGCTACCAAAAATGTTACAAAGTGTAAATTCTGATGAAGATTATTTCATATAATAATTCCTCACTCTGAAAGCCCATGATTAGAGAAAAACAATTAGTGTATCCTGCCTTTTCAATAGGAATTGTAGGACCTCCCTGGTGGCATAGTGGTTAAGAATCCGCCTGCCAATGCAGGGGACACGGGTTTGGGCCCTGGTCCGGGAAGATCCCACATGCTGTGGAGCAACTAAGCCCATGCGTCACAACTACTGAGCCTGCACTCTAGCGCCTGACAGCCACAAATACTGAGCTCACGCACCTAGAGCCCGTGCTCCACAACGAGAAGCCACCGCAACGAGAAGCCTGTGCACCACAATGAAGAGCAGCCCCCGCTCGCCACCAACTAGAGACAGCCCGCGCACGGCAACGAAGACCCAATGCAGACAAAAATAAATAAATAAAATAAATTTATGGGGGAAAAAAAAGGAATTGTACAAGTGGAGAAAAATTTGCCAGTTGACAAGTGGGAAAAAATTTTTAACACATGAATGCCAGTAGAAGGAATACATGATAAAAAAATAAGGACCTACTGTATAGTACAGGGAACTATATTCAGTATCTTGTAATAACCTATAATGGAAAAGACTCTGAAATAGAATAGATATATATCTGTATCATTTTGCTGTACACATGAAACTAATACAACATTGTAAATCAACTAATTTAAAAAAGAGAGTAGAAGGAATACAGAAGGAATGACTGAAATAGAATTTTAAAAAATCATTTTGGGGCTTCCCTGGTGGCGCAGGGGTTAAGAATCCACCTGCCAATGCAGGGGACACGTGTTCGAGCCCCGGTCCGGGAAGATCCCACATGCTGCAGAGAGGCTGGCCCGTGTACGGCCAAAAAAAAAAAAAACCTGTTGGCTTGGCGACTGCAATGACCTTTTTGCCAGTCAGAGTACATCTGGCCATTCTCAAATCAGACTAGTTCCCTGAATTGTAAGAAGTACTTGTGAAGCAGAGGTATGGTAAAGATCAGCATAATGATGCTCTGGGGCCTGTCTCTAGGAAGAGTAACTCTATTAACGCCAGATGTACTAGTTAGGGTTCTCCAGAGAAACAGAACCATTAGGATGAAGGAACAGAGCCTAATGGTTCGGTTGACACCATATATAAGCCCACGTTTTACCAGTTACGTTTAAGTGATATTTAAAATCTGTTGTTAAAAATAAACTTCATTAAGTCAGAAAAAGATAAATACCGTATGCTAACACATATATGTGGAAACTTAAAAAAAAAAAAAGGTTCTGAAGAACGTAGGGTCAGGACAGGAATAAAGACACAGACATAGAGAATGGACTTGAGGACACGGGGAGGGGGAAGGGTAAGCTGGGGCGAAGTGAGAGAGTGGTACTGACATATATACACCACCAAATGTAAAACAGATAGCTAGTGGGAAGCAGCTGCATAGCACAGGGAGATCAGCTCGGTGCTTTGTGACCACCTAGAGGGGTGGGATAGGGAGGGTAGGAGGGAGACACAAGAGGGAGGGGATATGGGGATATATGTATACGTATAGCTGATTCACTTTGTTATACAGCAACAACTAACACAACACTGTAAAGCAATTATACTCCAAAAGATGTTAAAAAAAAAGAAAAAGAATGTATACATAAATGTATCACTGTCACTTTGCTGTACAGCAGAAGTTTACACAAAATTCAATTACAATAAAATTTTTTTGTTTGTAAAAAAAATAAAACTTCATATATATGAGATTTATGTTTATGTAACACTGTATGAGATTATATAATACATACATGAGATTTAGTACTTAGATTTAGTAAGGAAGCTCTCAGTGATTATGGAGGCCGAGATGTCCCACGATCTGCAGTGTGAAGGCCTGAGAACCACGCGAGCTGGTGGTGTCAGATCCAGTCTGAGACAGAAGACAGGAGAAAACCTGCAGACAAAGTGAATTCTCTTCCTCAGCCTTTCTTTCTAGTTGGGCCTCCCACGATTGGATGAGGGCAGTCTGCTTTGCTCAGTCCACACATTCAACTGTGAATCTCATCCAGAAACACGGCAAAGACACCCCCAGAATGATGCTTTAGGCAAATACCTGGGCATCCCTTGCCCGGTCAGGTTGACACACAAAATTAACCATCACACCAGGTAGATGTGAAAACCCGGCAGACTGCAGGGCTCAGGCCAAAGTCCAGCTCCTTAGGCTGAGGAGGAAGTGCTAAAGAACAGGATGTCAGAAGTTTCCGAACACTCTGCTTCCATTTCAAAGGTTACTATCCACAGGTTATTACTGAAGTATAGCTTTAAAGGGACTCAAACTGTGCTGGCAAGATTCTGGCAAAATAAAGATCCACATGCCTCAGAAGATCACCGATGCACAGCTTGCCTCGGATAACATTTAGGAATATCACTGCCAAACACTAACTCAAGGTGGAAACACACCAGTACCACGCTGCAAAGGCAAAGGGCCGAACGGTCCGTAACTAGGCCAGGTCTGCGTGCTTCTGCACAGGTCCACGCAGCGCTGCTGAGCATGCTACAAGGCGGTGGTGCGTGGTCGACTTAGGACAGCAGCTTTAGAATAGAGGTTCTCAGTTTCCCTACTGCTGCTTACCAACCTTGATGTGACTACAAAATCACATTTCAAGGTCAGAGGTCTGTCAGTTAAGATGCTGTTTGGCTTTTATTTGGGAGAAAGAACTTGTTTGAAGAGAAGATACTGATCTTAATTTCTGCGTGTGTTAAGAACATCACCCTGTGGTGCAACCATCACAACTACCTATTTCCAGAACTTTTTCATCAGGGCAAACAGAAACTATGCAGATTAAGCAATAACCCCATTTCCTGCTCCCCCCGCAGGGGAGAGGTAATCTCTATTCTACCTTCTGTCTCTGAATTGGCCTTATCTAAATAGCTTTTGTAAGCGGGGTCATACAATATTTGTCCTTTCCTGTATGGCTTATCTCACTTGGCATGCTTTCATTTCAAGATTCGTCCACATTGCAGCCCACACCAGAACTTCATTCCTTTATATGGTGAGTAATACACCGCTGTATCTAGATACCATATTTGACTTATCCATTTACCACTTGATGAGCACACAGGTACTCTCTACCTGTTGACTGTTGTGAATAATTCTGCCGTGAACAATAGTGTACGGGTATCTGTTTGAGATCCTGATTTCAAATCTTGTGGGTATATACACCTAAGTGCCAGGACATACAGTACTTTTGTTTAATCTCCTGAGGAACCACCACACTGCTTTCCACAACTCCAGCATCATATTACATTCCTACCAGCAATACACGAGGGTCCCAATTTCTCTACATCCTCACCAACACAAGTTTTTTGCATTTTTAAAAACAAGAGCCATCATAATCCGTGTGAAGTAGTATATTACTGTTTTGAATTTCCTATCGACTAGTGATGCTGTGTATTTTTTGTGTGTGGATCAGCCATTTCTATATCTTCTTTGGAGAAATGTCTATTTGGGTCCTGAACCCATTTTTAATCAAACTGCTTGTTTGTTGTTGACTTGCAGGAGCTTTAAATATGTATTCTGAATATTAAGCCTTATCAGGTGTATGATTTATAAACATCTTCTCCCATTCTGTAGGCTGACTTTTTACTCTCCTAATGCTGTCCTTGGAAACACGAAAGTCTTTAATTGTGATAAAGTCTAATTTACCTTTTTTTTCTATTGTTGCCTGTGCCTTTGGTATCATATCCACAAAATCACTGCTGAATCCATCTCCTGAAATATCCCCGATTTCAACTTTTTTTTTTTTTTTTTTTGGCCACACCACGTGGCATGTGGGATCTTAGTTCCCCAACCAGGGATCAAACCCACGCCCCACGCAGTGGAAGTACGGAGTCTTAACACCACTGGACCACCACAGAAGTCCCTCAAAGTTTTAACTCTTTAGATTTAGGTCTTTGAGATTTAAATACAAGATGTGACACCATAAAACTCCTAAAAGAGAACATAGGCAAAACATTCTCTGATGTAAATCATACCAATGTTTTCTTAGGTCAGCCTCCCAAATCAACAGAAATAAAATCAAAAATAAACAGATGGGACCTAATCAAACTTACAAGCTTTTGTACAGCAAAGGAAACCATAAACAAAACGAAAAGACAACCTATGGACTGGGAGAAAATATTTGCAAACAATGCAACTGACAAAGGTTTAATTGCCAAAATATACAAACAGCTCACACTACTCAATAACAAAAAAACAACCCAATCAAAAAATATGCAAAAGACCTAAACAGACATTCCCCCCAAGAAATACACGTGGCCAACGGGCACATAAAAGGAGGCTCAACATCGGTAATTATTAGAGAAATGCAAATCAAAATTACAAGGAGGGGGATTTCCCTGGTGGTCCAGTGGCTAAGACTCCGCACTCTCAATGCAGGAGGCCTGGGTCCGATCCCCGGTCAGGGAACTAGATTCTACATGCTGCAACTAAAGGATCCTGCATGCCGCAACTAAAGATCCCACATGCTGCAACTAAAGATCTCACGTGCCACAACTAAGACCTGGTGCAGCCAAATTAAAATATAAAATAAAATACAATGAGGTACCAACTCACACAGGTCAGAATGGCCATCATTAAAATGTCTACAAGGGGGGGCTTCCCTGGTGGCGCAGTGGTTGAGAGTTCGCCTGCCAATGCAGGGGACACGGGTTCGTGCCCCAGTCCGGGAAGATCCCACAGGCGGCGGAGCAGCTGGGCCCGTGAGCCATGGCCGCTGAGCCTGCACGTCCAGAGCTTGTGCTCCACAACGGGAGAGGCCACAACAGTGAGAGGCCCGCGTACCTCAAAAAAAAAAAAAAGAAAAAAGAAAAGTCTACAAGGGGAGCCTGTGCTCTAGAGCCTGTGAGCCACAACTACTGAAGCCCATATGCTCTAGGGCCCGCGTGCCACCAACTCCTGAGCCTGTGGTGCTGCAACTACTGAAGCCCGCATGCTTACAGCCTGTGCTCTGCAACAAGAGAAGCCTGCACACCTCAACGAAGACCCAGTGCAGCCAAAAAAAAAAAAAAAAAAAAAAAAATGGCTACAAGGGACTCCCTGGTGATCCAGTGGTTAAGAATCCGCCTTCCAATGCAGGGGATGTAGGTTCAATCCCCAGTCGGGAAACTAAGATCCCACGTGCCATGGGGCAACTAAGCCCACATGCCACAACTACTGAGCCTGAGCACTCTGGAGCACACACGCCACAACTAAGATCCTACATGCCACAACTAAGATCCGACGCATCCATATAATTTTTTTAAAGTGTACAAATAATAAATATTGGAGAGGGTGTGGAGAAAAGGGAACCCTCCTACACTGTTAGTGGGAATGTAAACTGGTGCAACCATTATGGAAAACAGTATGGAGGTTCCTCAGAAAACTAAAAATAGAATTACCATATGATCCAGCAATCCCACTGCTGGGCACATAGCCAGACAGAACTTTAATTCAAAAAGATACATTCCCCTATGTTCATCGCAGCGTTATTTACAATAGCCAAGATATGGAAACAACCTAAATGTCCACTGACAGATGAATGGATAAAGAAGATGTGGGGTGTGTGTGTGTATGTATATACATGTATATGTGTGTGTACACACACACACACACACACACACCACACACGCTCTGGAATATTACTCAGCCATAAAAAGGAAAGAAATAATGCCATTTGCAGCAACACAGATGGACCTAGAGAATACCATACTAAGCAAAGTAAGTCAGAAAGATAAATACCATATGATATCACTTACATGTGGAATCTAAAATACAACACAAATGAACATATCTATGAAACAGAAACAGACTCACACACATAGAGAACAGATGTGTGGTTGCCAGGGGGGGAGAGGGGTGGGGTAGGGATGGATTGGGAGTTTGGGATTAGCAGATGCAAACTAGTATATATAGAATGGATAAACAAGGTCTTACTGTATAGCACAAGGAACTATATTCAATATTCTGTGATACGCCATAATGGAAAAGAATATGAAAAAGAATATGCATAACGAAGTCACTTTGCTGTACGGCAGAAATTAACATAACATGGGAAATCAACTATACTTCAATAAAATTCTTTTAAAAAAGATTTAGGTCTGGGCTTCCCTGGTGGCACAGTGGTTAAGAATCCGCCTGCCAATGAAGGGGACACGGGTTCGAGTCCTGGTCCAGGAAGATCCCACATGCCGCGGAGCAACTAAGCCCGTGCTCCACAACTACTGAGCCTGCGCTCTAGAGCCCGTGTGCCACAACTACTGGGCCTGTGCACTACAACTACTGAAGCCCGCACACCTAGAGCCCGTGCTCCACAACAAGAGAAGCCACCGCAATGAGAAGCCTGCGCACCACAACAAAGAGTAGTCCCCACTCACCGCAACTAGAGAAAGTCCACACGCAGCAACAAAGACCCAACACAGCCAAAAATAAATTAATAAAATAAATTTTAAAAAGAAAAAAAAGATTTAGGTCTTTGATTGGTTTTATTTTTTTATTTTATTTTATTTTTCTTGCAGTACGTGGGCCTCTCACTGTTGTGGCCTCTCCCGTTGCGGAGCACAGGCTCTGGACGCGCAGGCTCAGCGGCCATGGCTCAGGGGCCTAGCCGCTCCGCGGCATGTGGGATCTTCCCAGACTGGAGCACGAACCCGTGTCTCCTGCATCAGCAGGCAGACTCTCAACCACTGCGCCATGAGGGAAGCCCGGTTTTAATTTTTTTATATGATGATAGGTCCAGGTCCAAATCATTCTGCAGGTAGATGTTTTCTCAGCACCATTATGATTTGCTGAAGGCACTGCTTTCACCACTGAATGGACTTGGAACCTTTGTCAAAATTCAATCCACCGTGAATGTGAAGATTAATTTCTGGGCTTTCTATTCTGTTCCACTGGTTTACATGTGTATCCTTATCCCGATACCACACTGTTTTGATTACTATAGTTTATTTATTTATTTAGCTGTGCTGGGTCTTAGTTGTGGCACGCAGGATCTCCGTTGCTGCGTGCGGGATCTTCGTTGTGGCATGCGGAGTCTTTTAGTTGAGGCATGAGGAACCTTTTAGTTGCAGCATGTGGAGTCTTTAGTTGAGGCATGCAGGGTCTTTAGTTGTGGCATGTGGAATCTAGTTCCTTGACTAGGGATCGAGCCTGGGCCCCCTGCATTGGGAGCGTGGAGTATTAGCCACTGGACCACCAGGGAAGTCCCCTGTAGTAAGTTTTAAAATCAAGAAGTGAGAGACCTCCAACTCTGAGCTTTCAAAATTGTTTGACTATTGAGGGTCCCATGATTTTCTACATGAATTTTAGGATAAGTTTTTCTATTTCTGCAAAAAACGTCACTGGGATTTTGATAAGGATTGCGTTGAATCTGTAGCTGGTTTCCCAAGAATATTAATTTTTCTAATCCATGAATGTGAGATGTCTTTCTACTTATTTACGTCTTTAACTTCTCTCAGCAATGTTTATAGTTTTTACTTTCCAAGTCTTTCTCACCTACCAAGTTAAATTTATTTGTAGGTATTTTATTCTCTTTGATACTCCTGTACATGGAATTGTTTCCTTAATTTCCTCTTTGGATTGTTCATTTTTAGTCTACAGAAATGCAGTTGATGGGGACTCCCCTGGTGGCGCAGTGGTTAAGAATCCTCCTGCCATGCTCGCTTCGGCAGCACATATACTAAAATTGGAACAATACAGAGAAGATAAGCATGGCCCTTGCGCAAGGATGACACGCAACTTCGCAAAGCGTTCCATGTTTTTATTAATAAGGCAATTATATTAAAATATCTTACTAAAAAAAAAAAAAAAAAAAGAATCCACCTGCCAATGCACGGGACACAGGTTTGAGCCCTGGTCCGGGAAGAGCCCACATGCCACGTAGCAGCTAAGCCTGTGCGCCACAACTACTGAGCCTGCACTCTAGAGCCCACGAGCCACAACTAATGAAGCCCGCGCGCCCAGAGCCCGTGCTCTGCAACAAGAGAAGCCAGAGCAATGAGAAGCCCATGCACCGGGATGAAGAGTAGCCCCCGCTCGCCACAACTAGAGAAAGCCTGCACACAGCAACGAAGACCCAATGCAGGCAAAAATAAATAAATTAGTTAATTATAAAAGAAAAAGAAATGCAGCTGATTTTTGTGTGTTCACTTTGTATCCTGAAACTTTGTTGAACTAGTTTATTAGCTCTTAGCAGGTTTTAGTTTTTTAATTTTTTGGTATGAAATCTTTAAGGTACTCCACGTATAAGACCATGTATCTCTTTGCTTTCCAATTTAGATGTTTTATTTCTTTTTCTTGCCAAACTGCTCTGGCTAGAACTTTCAGTAGTCTTTGGAATAGAAGGGGTAAAAGTGGGCATCCTTGCCTCGTTCCTGATTTTAGAAGACAAAGTATTAGTCTTTCACCACTGAGTATAACGTTCACTGTGGGTTTTTCATACATGGCTTTTATTATGTTGAAATAATTTCCTTCTATTCCCAGTGTTTCGTTTTCATTGTGAAATGGTGTTGAATTTTGTCAAAGGCTTTTTCTGCATCAACTGAGATGACATGGTTTTTTTCCCTTTCATTCTGTTAATGCGGTGTATTCATGATCGCTGTTTGGTTGTGGAACCATCCTAGCATTCCAGGAATAAATCCCACTTGGTCATGGTATATAATCCTTTTAATATGCTGCTGAATTTGATTTGCTGGTATTTTGTTAAGGGCTTTTGCATCACTGTTCATAAGAGATACTACTCTGTGGTTTTCTTTTTTTTGTAGTGTTTGTCTGGCTTTCGTATCAGAGCAATGCTGGCCTCACAGAGTGAGTTAAGAAATCTTGCCCCCTCTTCAATGTGCGGGAAGAATCTGAGAAGAACTGGTGTTGTCTTTAAACGTCTGTTAGAACTCACCGGTGGAGCCATCAGACCCAGGGCTTTTCCCTGTCAGGAGAACTATGATAACGGACTCAATCTCCGAGCTTGACCCAGGGCTTTTCCCTGTCAGGAGGTCTATGATAGCGGACTCAGTCTCCCAGCCTGACAAGTATGATTGTCTATTTCCTGTTTAGTTCTGGCAGTTTGTGTGCTGCTAGGAAACTGTCAATTTCATCCGCGCTATCCAATTCATTGGTGTGCAAGTGTTCCTAAGACTCTCTTATAATCCTTTTTATTCATACAATGGGTAGTAATATCCCCACTTTTATTTCTGATTTTAGTGATATGAGCCTTTTTAAAATTCTTAGTCAATCTAAAGGGTTTTCTGCACTAATCTTTGTTAGCATTTGTAGTTATAAATTTCCCCCCTAGCACTTCTTTGCCGTGTCCCGTAAGTTTTATTTATTTTTAAAACTTTATTTATTTTGGCCACACCACACAGCACTCGGGATCTTAATTCCCCGACAAGGAATCGAACCCATGCCCCCTGCATTGGGAGCGCAGTGTGTTAACCACTAGATCGCCAGGGAAGTCCCATGGCCCATAAGTTTTAGTATGTCGTTTTTATTTTATCTGTCCCTAAAAAAAATTTTTTCCCACATCGCACGGCTTGCGGGGTGTCTTTGTTCCCCAACCAGGGATTGAACCCGGGCCGTGGCAATGAAAGCACCAAGTCCTAATCACTGGACTGCCACTGAATTCCCTGTCCCTAAATATTTTAAAATTTCTCTTGCGATTTCTTCCTTGGCCCATTAGTTCTTTAAGAATGTGTTATTTAATATCTACACATCTCTGGATTTTCTAGTTTTCCTCCTGTTACTGATTTCTAAACTTCATCTCTTTGTGGTCACAAAGGTACTTTGTATGACAGTCTACTTTTTAAAACATACGGAGACTTAAATTATGGCCCAACATATATTCTATCGTTGAGAATGACGCATGTCTACTTGAGAAGAATGCGTGTTCTGTTGGTGGTGGATAGGGTCGTGTGTCTGCTGGACCGAATTGGTTTACTGTGTCATTCAAGTCCTCCACTTCCCCACTTATCTTCTGTCTGGGTCACTCAGTATTACTGTCGAACTACTTCTCCCTTCAGTTCCGTTAATTTTTGCTTCATATATTTTGATGGCCTGTCAAATGGTGTGTAAATGTTAATCACTGTTTTATCTTCTGGCTGTACTTAATCTACTTTACCTCAGATTAGTATAGTCGCCCTCTCTTTTGGTTACTATTTGCATGTATCTTTTCCCCACTCTTTTACATTAAACATTTTTATGTCTTTGGCTCTGAAGTGAGTCTCTTGTGGACAGCAAGTAGATAGATGTTTTTCTCTCCAATCTGCCAATCTGTCTTTTAACTGGACAGTTTAATGCATTTATAGTTAAAGGAATTACTAGTAACGAAGTACTTATTTCGATCATTTTCCTTTGTGTTTCATATGCCTTATGGCTTTTCTTCCCTCACTTCCTGCATGGCTATCTTCTTTTGTCCTTAGCTGATTTTTATAGTGAAACATTTTAATTCCCTCTTCATTTCCTCTTTTGCGTATATCCTATGGCTCTTTTTTCTGATTATCATGGAATTACATCTGACATCCTAATAACAGTATAAGGCCAATTTATACCAGCTTAACTTCAAAAACATACAAGAGGGCTTCCCTGGTGGCGCAGTCGTTGGGAATCCGCCTGCCAATGCAGGGGACAGAGGTTCAAGCCCTGGTCCGGGAAGATCCCACATGCCACGGAGCAGCTAAAGCCCGTGCTCCACAACTACTGAAGCCTGCGCTTTACAGCCCGTGCTCCACAACAAGAGAAGCCACTGCAATGAGAAGCCCGCGCACCACAGCGAAGAGTAGCCCCCGCTCGCTGCAGCTGGAGAAGGCCCGCGCGCAGCAACGAAGACCCAACGCAGCCGAAAATAATAAATAATTTTTTTAAAAAAACATACAAGAACTGTTCCTATACAACTCTGACCCGCCTCCCTTTCACTTACTGATGTTACAAAATTACATCTTTATGTTGTGTGCCCCCCCCACAAAGGGGGTTTTTAAGTAAGTCTTTTAACACCAGCTACAACAGCACCAGCTTTTGAAGGACAAGCCCCTCGCAGGCAGGTCTGGTGGTAAAGAACTCGTTCAGCTTTGGTTGATCTGGGAAGGTCTTAATTCCTCCCTCAGTTCTGAAGGACAGTTTTGCCAGGTATAGGATTCTTGATTGACAGCTTTCCCCTTCAATACTCTGAATACTTCAAACCATGCCATCTGGCCTCCAAGGTTTCTGATGAGAAATCTACCGATAATCTTTATTTGATCTTTAGCTCACATTTTTTTCTCATTTTTTTCCTTGAAATAAAACATTTTTATTTAGTTAGTATCATTACCATAGTTAGTCTTGTTAATATAATTAGTATTGTTACTGTAGTTGGTTAGCACAGGTAGTATGCAGGGAGCTCAGATACTGCAGGTTTGGTTCCAGACCAATGCAATAAAGTGAATACAGCCATAAATCAAGTCTTTATATGCACATAAACTTTTAGGCATTTTATATGCACACAAACTTTTTTGTGCATATAAAAGTTATGTTTACACTATACTGTAGTCTATTAAGTGTGCAATAGTGTTATGTCTAAGAAAATATACATGGCCTTAATTTCAAAATACTTAATTACTAAAACTACCAAACATCCTCTGAGCCTTCAGGGAACTGTAATCTTTTTGCAACAGTAACATCAACGATCACTGATCAAAGATCACTATAACAAATATAATAATAATGAAAAAGCCTGACGTATTCTGAGAATTATCAAAATGTGACAGAGACCTGAACTGAGCAAATGCTGTTGGAGAAATGGCACTGACAGACTTGCTCGACGCAGGGTTGGCACAAACCTTCAATTTGTAAAAAAATGCATATTTGCTGAGCTATTTGTAATGAGGTGGATGGACCTAGAGTCTGTCATACAGAGTGAAGTAAGTCAGAAAGAGAAAAATGAATACCATATACTAACGCACATATACAGAATCTAAAAAAAAACGGTACTGATGAACCTAGTGGCAGGGCAGGAATAAAGACCCAGACGTACAGAACGGACTTGAGGACACGGTGGGGAAGGGGAAGCTGGGACGAAATGAGAGAGTAGCACTGACGTATATACACCACCAAATGTAAAATGCATGGCTAGTGGGAAGCTCCTGCATAGCACAGGGACATCAGCCCAGTGCTCTGTGACCACCTAGAGGGGTGGGATAGAGAGGGTGGGAGGGAGGCTCAAGAGGGAAAGGATATGGGGATACACGTATACATATAACTGATTCACTTTGTTATACAGCAGAAACTAACACAACATTGTAAAGCAATTATACTCCAATAAAGATATTAAAAAATGCATATTTGCTAAGCGCAATAAAGCAAACTGCAATAAAACAAGGTAGTTAGCAATGTTAGCATAGTTAGCATTGTTGGTTAACATTGTGAGTTAGTGTAGTTAGCAGGTGACGGGCCTCACTGAAGCCTCCCTGCTGACAAGGAGGCTTGTATGGACTGTTCAAAGCTCCTCAAAACCACTGGCCAAGGTAACTTCACTAAGGTGATGCTGGCCCAGCTGGTCATCAGGGTCCTTAAAAAAAAAAAATCAACAGAGCTCCTCCAGCCTCCAGGCACTTTTTCATGAAGTCCACAGCATGAAGGTTTTTTTTTTTTTTTTTGGCGGTATGCGGGCCTCTCAGTGTTGTGGCCTCTCCCGTTGCAGAGCACAGGCTCCGGACGCGCAGGCTCAGCGGCCATGGCTCACGGGCCCAGCCACTCCGCGGCACATGGGATCTTCCCGGCCCAGGGCACGAACCCGCGTCCCCTGCATCAGCAGGCGGACTCTCAACCAGTGCACCACCAGGGAAGCCCAGGATTTTTTTTTAATTATTTTATTTCTTAGAGTACAGTTGATTTACAATGTTGTGTTAATTTCTGCTGCACAGTAAAATGACTCAGTTATACATATATACCTTCTTTTTTATATTCTTTTCCATTATGGTTTATCACAGGATATTGAATATAGTTCCCTGTGTTATACAGAACTTTGTTATTTATATATTTTACATATAGTAGTTTGTACAATATACGTTAATCCCGAAGTCCTAATTTATCCCTCCCCCACTCCCTTTCCCCTTTGGTAACCATAAGTTTGTTTTCTATGTCTGTGAGTCTCTTTCTGTTTCATAGGTTCATTTGTGTCATATTTTAGATTCCACATGTAAGTGATATCACATGGTATTTTTCTTTCTCTTTCTGACTTCACTTAGTATGATAATCTCTAGTTGCATCCATGTTGCTGCAAATGGCATTATTTCATTCTTTTTTTATGGCTGAGTAGTATTCCACGGTATATATGTACCACATCTTCTTTACCCATTCATCTGTCGATGGACATTTAGGTTGCTTCCATGTCCTGGTTATTGTAAATAGTGCTGCTATGAACACTTTGGGTGTACGTATCTTTTTTTTTTTTTTTTTGCGTTACGCAGGCCTCACTGTTGTGGCCTCTCCCGTTGCGGAGCACAGGCTCCGGATGCGCAGGCTCACCGGCCATGGCTCACGGGCCTAGCCGCTCCGCGGCACATGGGATCTTCCCGGGCCAGGGCACGAACCCGTGTCCCCTGCATCAGCAGGCGGACTCTCAACCACTGTGCCACCAGGGAAGCCCCGTATCTTTTTGAATTAGAGTTTTGTCTGGATATATGCCCAGGAGTGGGATTGCTGGATCATATCGTAATTCTATTTTTAGTTTTTTGAGGAACCTCCACACTGTTTTCCATAGTGGCTGCACCAGCTTACATTCCCACAACAGTGTAGGAGCGTTCCCTTTTCTCCACACCCTCTCCAAAATTGGTTATTTGTAAACTTTTTGATGATGGCCAATCTGACTGGTATAAGGAGATACTTTATTATAGTTCTGATTTGCATTTCTCTAATAATTAGCGATGAGCATCTTTTCACGTGCCTATTGGCCATCTGTATGTCTTCTTTGGAGAAGTGTCTATTTAGGTCTTTTGCCCATATTTTGATTGGGTTGTTTGTTATTGAGTTGTGTGAGCTATTTATTCATTTTGGAAATTAAGCCATTGTCAGTCACACTGTTTGCAAATATTTTGTCCCAGTCCGTAACTGTCTTTTCATCTTGCTTATGGTTTCCTTTGCTGTGCAAAAGCTTGTAAGTTTGATTAGGTCCCATTTGTTTATTTTTGTTTTTATTTCTATTACCTTGAAAAAATGACCTAAGAAAACACTGGTATGCTTTATGTCAGAGGACGCAGCCTGTGTTCATTGCAAGCAAGACGTTCGTTATAGGATAACAAAGCACCATGAACCAGCCTGTGTGGGGAGTCAGAGAAGTGCCAGGGGGTGTGCCCCCTCAAAGAGGGTTGGGGTCACTTTCCTGTATAGTAGAGTTCCCTGACTGCAATGTGGGACTTGTATTCTACTGTGATTTCTCCTTTTTATAACAGTGGCACGGAGCGGCCCCTCTAAGAGGCTTGACCAAAGCATGGGCTGTTCGGCAGCTTGAGGTTCTAGGGGAGCTCCGCATGAGCCAGACATCCTGGGGGGTCCATAGGGAGGAGTCTTGATAACACACAGCAGCCCAGAGGGGTGGAGGGGATGATGGAAAGGTGCCTTTTAAAAAGCAAGTTCCAGATTCCCAGGAACCTGGTATTTCCATTTGAGGTGGTGAATCTGTGTGCCAGGTGTCCGTCTGGGAGCTCCCGCGTGGGCTCCTGGGAAGCCCGAGGAACGCTGCTCAGCCCACTGGCGTTGTGTGTACAGCCTTTCAATGCTCAGGGACCCTGCCCATGAGTCTGCATCTGACCCATCAGAGAGGCTCCGCCTTCGTGCCACACCCTGGGAGCACAGCTGGGGAAGCAAGAGGAGGGCTGGGGCGGGCTGGGGATCTTGCTGCACTCCTTAATCTCCCCAGTTTTGGTTTTTTAGGCTAAGCAGCCCAATGTGCAGTCAGCCAGTGCTGCTCTCCTTGAAATCCATCGCCAGCTTTCATCCCCTCCCTGGCCAGTCCCAGTTCCTTACTGGGCTTTCGGGACGCTGTGTGACTGGCCCCCTGCAGACCTTTCAGCACCGCCCACGCCTTGCACTTTACTCACTGAACTGCTCAGTTTCCCACAGACACTTTGCATGTGCGGTTTTCTCCCTGGGATGCCCACAACCCAGGTCAAGCACCACTGGGCTCCCCAAGAGGAATCAGACACAGATCCTGTCTGAAGAGCTCCCAGTGCAGCTGGGGAGATGAGACAGGGACCCAACTACAGTGCAGTCACCTGTTTACAGGGACCAAGGAGGACACACAGCACAGCCCACGCTCACCTGCGGTGGGAGGGATCAGGGCAGCTTCGTGAAGGAGGTGAAGTCTGGCTGGGCCCCGAGGCGTGGGTCTGAGTGCAGGAAATGGAGAGCAGGCATCCGGGCGGTGGGAAGCTGGGGTGTCAGGCACACGCAGGACAGAAATGGGGAGCGAGGCTGGGAGGCAGGGGCTGGACCGCCTTCTCCCCAACACACACACCCCCGCTTCCAGGACCACCCCCACTGGTGCACCGTGCTCAGCGGCTCCAGCTCAGGGCCTGGAAGCAGGCGGCTGCAATGATGGAGCGCTCAGCTCTCCTCCCCCTTGAGCCTCGGGCCGGACTGGCCCGTGGCTGCCTCTTACTTCCCTCATTACTGCAAGTTGAAACAGGAGAGTTTAATCCATTTACACTCAGGCTGCGTTCCTTTCTCGCCATTCTTTTCTTTCGGTTCCTCACACTGAATAACTTCAGTTGTCTTAACGTTCAACTTGCTGGTTCATTCTTCTGCTCACATCACTCTTAAACCCTTCCAGTAAGTTTCTTCTTTCAGTTACTATACTTTTCTGTTCCAGAATTGTTTGGTTCCTTTTTATAATTACTCTTTCTTGATACCCTCATTTTGTTCAGACACTGTATTCCCAATTTCCTTTACTTCTTTGCCCATGGTTTCCTTTGGCTCCTTGAGCAGATTTAAGACAGTTGATTTAATGTCTGACTAGTAATCCCAACATCTGTGCCTCCTCTGGGATGGTGTCTGTCAAATTCTTTTTTCTTTTTTTTCCCTGTGAATGGGCCACATGTTCCTGTTTCTTGGTTATGTTCCGTAATATTTTTTGTTAAGAAATGGACACTCTGAGTATTTTATAGTGTGGAATTCTGGAAATCTGATTCTCCTGCTCTCCAAGGATTGCTGACTGTTGCCTGTTCAGGGCTAAAACTGTCCACTTGTGAGCCCACCACTCGCTTAGCAAAGACCAGCAGACTATCCCCTCAGGAAGGCTTCATCGAGTCAGGTCCCAGAGTTCCAAAACAGCTGATTCCAACCCCTCTTTCCAGCTCAACGGCTGACCTGGTAGAGGAACCGGCCACTAAAGCTTCCTACTCTGTCATTTTGTGTGACATCACTGTGGTCTACAGTCTTTTAATTTAAATATCAGTGACTCAGTCCAATTTTTAGACCTTGACCAAACTCATTCAAGCCCTTGAATCACTGCTAGTTCTCTCAGCAGAAAATGCCAGGGACATGCATATTCTTTCAATGTAAGGTATGGTTTGTTTTCCAGTTTTGGTAAAGGATCAGGACGCGTCACTCCTCCCTGAATGTAACTCCTTCCTTAAGCATCTCGTGACCACAGAAGAGCACAGCGAGAGAGACAGTGTGTGGCAACAGGCAAAGATCATCTCATCTCACAGCGCAGACCCCCGCGTCAGCCTAGTTGCTCCAGGGTTTAAGTACTGTGCAAAGCACTAGGGTGGAACGTAGTTATTAAGAGGTGGCTGACAAGGAGCATGACAAAGAATCTGCTTCTGGAGTCTTTACTCCCGGGACAGCTTCCGAGCGCCTGTGGCTGCAGCTGAAGTTAACACTTCCAGCTCCGTGCCCTAACCCTAACCACATTAGGAGCCTGGACATTTGCTAGAATATTTATCTTCTTTTATCTTAATAGAAACATCTTTCTGGAAGCATACATAAGAAAAAATACAAAGAATGCTCTGTGCAGGAGAACTACTTAGCTCTCACTCCAGGAACCTTCTCTAAAACATGCCTTTGGGCTTCCCTGGTGGCACAGTGGTTAAGAATCCGCCTGCCAATGCAGGGGATACCAGTTCAAGTCCTGGTCCGCAACATGCCACATGCGGCGGAGCAACTAAGCCCGTGCGCCACAACTACTGAACCCCACGCACCAAGAGCCCGCGAGCCGTAACTACTGAGCCCGCATGCCACAACTACTGAAGCCTGCACACGGAGCCCGTGCTCCCCAACGAGAGAAGCCACCTCAATGAGAAGCCCACGCACCACAACGAAGACCCAGAACAGCCAAAACTAAATAAATAAAATAAATAAATTAAAAAAAATAAAACGCCAGTTTTGAGGCAATTAATTTGTACCAGTGGGTAAGCCGGAGGATACGACGTGAAAAACCAATGTGCTAACACCCAGCAATTCCTACCAAACAAGTTCCTCCAACAATAACAGGAAAACTGCACCAAGAGCTGGCCCTCAGGGGCCCTGAGCGTGACATCATCACCGATGAGCAGCAAGGGGAAGCTGGGAACCTCTCCGTGTCACCGGAAGCTGATACAGACAAGGGCAGAGCAGCACACAGCACTGCCTGGGCATCTTTGGTCCCTCCTTTCTTCGGGAGCACTTTGCTCTGCTCCCTTCCATCCGACTCCACTGCGCGTGCCCCGCCCAGCCCCCAGCTACCCAACACCTGCCCAACAAGCTCTCCTGCTTTCACAGCCACAGCCATCGTCAGGCGCTTCACGCCCCAGCTATTTCAGCTGCAAATCCTTTCACCCAGAATGATCTCCTCTGAGTTTTCTTGTCCTTTCCCTTTCGACATGTAAGTATGGCTAGGCTGCCATGACAAAATGGGATTAATGGGAAAATAAGAGTACCGCAAACCTGCTTTCAGTCCCATCACGTACTTGCTACCTGGGCTCTCAAATAACACAGCTGAAAAGCGCAAAGCCCAGCGCCCCTGAAGTCACGTGCACAGTGCTGCACACCAGGCCCGCTCTCGCACTGCACGCAGTCCCGATCCTCCCGCCTCGCGTTTTCAAGGCCCACCACCACCTCAGTCAATCAGGCCCGGAATCTCACAGCCTGCTTCCACGCTCCGCCACGTCAACATGTTTGGAAGGTCACGGGTCCACTTCTCTCCTCCCCTCCATGTACTTCTCTCAGCCAAAAAATGGCCCAAGTAGGGAAAATACCCTGCCCCTACTTCAAAATACATATTCAGAATACATTAAATACATACCAGACAGACTTACATGTATTATTAATGGACCTTCTAAAATGTAGTTAGATTTTTTTTTAAAGGGGTACAGAACGAATTATGCTTCCATTATTAGGTTGAAGCCTATGAAATGTCAGTTTTGAAAGTCAAAACCAAGCAATGAAAGGGTTCACGGTCATGTCTAGCTAGGAGGGATTGAGAGGAGACACAGACTGTTTTCCAGTTTCCTTCTGGACTGATCAAGTGCATCATCGCCTGCTCACCTGTCCGGAAGCCTCCTATCAAATCGGTTTTCATATGACATCATCCCCTCTGTAGGTAGCTCTTCAAGTGTCACACAGCCAAAAGGAGGCCCCCCCCAGGACAGGAGCCGCCTCCCCACTGGGCACTTCCCTAGCATGGCACCGGCCGGGCGTAGCCTTTTCAAGCTCAGACGTCTACAGACCGCACTTCCACCCCTGCACCACGGAGACAGGAAGCCAAAAACCAACTTAGTTCTCAGATTCGGACACACAGTGTTTGATTCTGGCCTGTGAACAGCTACAGGTGAAGTTATTGGTTGACTGTGTGCCCAGGGAGGGGGGTACATGGCAGGACCGGCCCACATGAGCTCCTCCTCTCCCGCCCTGACCTGCCCCCACCCCCAGGGCTCTTGATTACGCAGCCTCGCCTCTCCACTGGGCTAACAGGGGTCCTGGGCACCAGGCTTCACCCTCCTCCCCTCGCAGACCGTGGGTACCTGCAACACAGGAGACCACGGACAGGACTTCGTATCACAACATGCACAAATGACGAGCTACACCTTTAGAAGATAACAAGCAAGAGAAAAAAGAAAGAACTGGTTGACCCAGTGTACTTTTTCTGTCAAAAAGGTAATTGTTTTTCGCAATTCAGACGGCTAACATTTCCTCAAAAGCCCTGAAAATAAAGACTGGTCCAATGGTCTACTCTTTATCTGTGAAAATTAATTAGTAAAAAGAAACATTTTAATGCATGCCAAGCCTGGCACATTCTTATGGAATCTGCTATGAACAACCCTCCACTAAGAAAGACAGAGAAATCTAACTTGTCAAAGTTAGACAAGAACAGTTAACAATAAAAACCCGTCCAGGGGACTGCCGGTCCAGTGGTTACGACTCCACACGTCCACTGCAGAGAGCACGGGTACTATCCCTGGTTGGGGAACTAAGATCCAGCACACCACGCAGTACGGCATGGCCAAAAAATAAATAAAATTTAACAAAAAAATCCATCCAGAGTGCCGATTATGAAGTAACGGTGTGTGCTCAAATACTGCAAGAAAAGACCAGAGATGGCAAAACATGAAATGCTTAAAAGCATCATGAACACAGTTTAAAACCCAATACTTGCTTTCCAACCCATTACACAAGGCAACAGGGATACATACAAGGATGAACAGATACGTACATTGCCGCCCAAACCCAAGGCTCTCCGGGGCTCAGTACAGGTTTTCTACTGTTTGTACAAGCCCTTCTGTACGGGAGCTTGTGGCGTGGTAGGTGCTCCACAAAACCTGCTGACTAGACAAGCAAGTATACGGTGTTTGTCCCAGACACATGGCAGGTGGACTGGAGGTAGCTCCTTCCCCCTACCAGGGCATCAAGGCTTCCTCTAAAGTTCCTGACAAATGCATCTGCCTGACAAACTGATCAAGAAAACAGGACAAGCGCAGGAGGAGCACCAATTTAATCAGAAGCAAACAGGTCTTTGAGCACAGCTTCAACAGAGTTCTGTGAAAGAAGGAAAACTGCCTAATTTATGAAAACGTATCATGAGGCAGAGAAGCCAGGAAGACAGCGGCACTGTCCCAGAAACAAAGAATGGAACAGAAGCATTCACAAAAGACACAAGTAGACGAGAAATCAGTGTGTGTGATAAAAAAAAATTTCTAGTCAGTGAGGAAAAGATGACAATACAATGAAATACTGAGGCAACTATGCACTTGGAAAAAAAGAGTCTGACATCACATCATACAGAAGAATTCCAAACGTGCTAAGTACTAGGAAAAAAATAACCATTGTTTTTATTGTCCTAGGAAAGGAGAAGGCCTAAGTATAATATGAAACCCAGAAAACAAAACAAATTGACACACATGACTACAGAAAAGTTTTTATACTACAAAAACACAGCATCAACCAAACCAAGCCAAAAGAAACAAGCCAGGAACACTGCGACATGAAAAAGCGTTGATATTCTTCCTATATAAAAAATATTCTTACTGTATAAGAAATATTCTTGATACATATATATGTTTTTTGGGGTTTTTTTTGCGGTATGTGGGCCTCTCACTGTTGTGGCCTCTCTCGTTGCGGAGCACAGGCTCCGGACATGCAGGCTCAGCGGCCATGGCTCACGGGCCCTGCCACTCCGCGGCATGTGGGATCTTCCTGGACCGGGGCACGAACCCGCATCCCCTGCACCGGCAGGCGGACTCTCAACCACTGTGCCACCAGGGAAGTCCTGTTTTTATTTTTAATAAATTTATTTATCTTTTATTTCTGGCTGTGTTGGATCTTCGTTGCTGCACACAGGCTTTCTCTACTTGCGGTGCGCGGGCTTCTCATTGCACTGGCTTCTCTTGTTGCGGAGCACGAGCTTAGCTGCTCCGCGTCATTGTGGGATCTTCCCGGACCAGGGCTCAAACCCATGTCCCCCGCATTGGCAGGCGGATTCTTAACCACTGTGCCAACATGGAAATCCCTTGCTATATATATTTTGTTTGTTTGTTTGTTTGTTTTGGAGGTACGCGGGCCTCTCACTGCTGTGGCCTCTCCCGTTGCGGAGCACAGGCTCCGGACGTGCAGGCTCAGCGGCCATGGCTCATGGGCCCAGCTGCTCCGCGGCACGTGGGATCCTCCCGGACTGGGGCACGAACCCGTGTCCCCCGCATCGGCAGGCGGACTCTCAACCACTGCGCCACCAGGGAAGCCCCGCTATACGGTTTTTTAAAAACCCTCACCTGAGCTTTCAAGAACAAAAGCCAATTCACAAAAGAAAAATGGCTAATCTTTTAAGTTTAATCCATTTATCAAAGAAATGGAAATGTTAAACAATGAGGCACCATTTAAATTTTCCCCACTAGTTAAACTGGCAAACACTAAGAAAATTGACAATTGGCAACTATATAAATAGAATTCTCCAACTACAAATATTAAGTACGCAACCTTCCTGGGGGTACTATAGTAATGAGTACCAAATTTTACGTACGTATGACCACTATATCTCAGGGAAACTACCAGGTAACTGGACAAAGATAAACAGTAAATAATTTTGTGACAGAGAAAAGGTAGAATTCCCCGAAGTGTTCATTGAGAGGACCGTTAGCCTACGCCAGCAGCAGCAGCACACAGCCACGAGCAACAGCAGGCACTGACACGGATGGGTGTTGAGTGAAGTCTTTAACGAGCAAGAGACACAGAGTGTGCACTGTATGACCCCCTTTAAACAGAAAAAGGTAAGTCTGGAAGTACGGTCACCAACTATCGGAAGGATGACAGAGAACCATTCACTTTAAGACTTCTACACTGCTTCTGTAATTTAGAAACAAGTCATTCTAGGAAAAATCTAGCCACCTAGCAGTGAGGTCCCCCCCGCTCCTCTAAAGAAGTGAATGAGCAGGGCTCCACATAGGTGACAGCTTCTCCGTGGCTGAAAGGGTCCTTTACGTTTCCATGATGTCATCTTGCCAATTAGGATACTGCAAACGCCACTGCAGTATGAGCAAGAGCCGAAGAAAATTAGAATAGGAAGGATCCTGCGGGCACTTAGTCCCCCCGATCCATGGGAGATACGGGCAAACCCCAGTGGATGCCTGAAACCACACATAGCACCCAACCCTGTTCATTTTGTTCTTCCTATACATACACACCTATGATAAAGTTTAACTTTCAGTCAGGCAAGCAAAGAGATTAACAGCAATAACTAATAACAAAACAGAACAATTATAACAATATACTGTAATAAAATATGAATGTGGTTTCTCTCAAAATATCTTACTGTACTGTACTCACCCCACCTCTTCTTGTGACGTGAGAGGATAAAATGGCGTTGTGCCACTGCTGGCCTTCTGACTACACATCTAAAGGCGGACCATCGCTTGGAGCGATCCCAGATGGTGGGGCCATGGCGGTGTCAAGGCCTGGACGTCTGGAGCGGAGAATGTGGACAGTTGGGGATTCCAGGTGGGGAGGAGCGAGATTTCATCATGCTACTCAGAACAGCACGCAATTGAACATTACCAATTGTTTACTTCTGGAATTCTCCATTTAATATTTTTGGACCACGGTTGACCGCAGGTAACCGAAACTGCAGAAAGCGAAACTGGGGATAAGGGGGGACCAGTGTACTCTCATTTTCCAGCAGTGGAAACTGAAGCTTAGCAACTCCATTGAGATCTATCCCGTGGCCCTGCTTAAGGAAGCCTCTACAATCTTCCAGCTTCTGGTGCACCAATTTCAAACAAGGTGAGGAATTTTCAGCAGGGAGCACAACAGATGTGTGTGTGTGTATGTATCTATCAAAAGCCACTCGGGGAACGTATTTTTAGTTCTTTCTTTCATATGGTTACCTTTGCAGGGAAAACATAAATTAGTCTAGGATCTGGGAGTTCCCTGGTTGCCTCGTGGTTAGGACTCAGGGCTTTCACTGCCGCGGCCCGGGTTCAATCCCTGGTCCGGGAACTGAGATCCTGCAAGCTGCATGGTGCCCACCCACCACAAAAGGCTTATTGGTTTAAATAAATAAGTCTGGGATTTACCCTAAGACCCTCTCCTAGAGTAGGTAGAACATCTATAACACGTGTTTAAGACACACATATACAGGTCCCAGGGATTCAGTGAAAGGTGGGAATATGATGGGAAAAACTTAGGAAATGAAGCTGGTGGTGCCTGAGCAAGGCAGGACGCCAACAGACAGAACACGGAGATGAAGGGGAGTGGCAGGAACCGAACTGTAGGAAGCAGGGAACAAAGTGTGGTCAGGAAAAGGTTAAATACAGCAAGTCAGGGCAACACAGGGTCTGCATCAAAAGGACAAAGCCAGGAAGACAAGCTGGAGACAGTTTGTGTAGAAAAACATAGGGTTCTGCGCCAGGGAAGGAATGGGACCTAAGGACCACTTCAAGACTATCCGGTAGCACTTCACAAGAAGGATGGGGGGGGGGCTGGGCGAGGGTACTGAAAATGTAGAAGGCAAGGGAGGGCTCACACTCAAACGTTCCTTTCACGCCCGCCTACTTCGTGCAAATCGAATTGAGATTATCCCACTTATCATTTAAAAGAAATAAATTTCTTACGATAGGAAGCTGATTTGTGAGAGAAGATTTATGGGCAACTTGGTATTCTTTTTTGCATTTAAATTATTGGCTAATGGAACAAGAATCTGCAAATGAGGCACCTTCCCCCAACAGCTATTACCCACGGAAGCCAGCCACTGTAAAACTAGCACCATTTCTCCAATATTTCCAACTCTGTGCTTTCCAAGTCAAGCGCCTCTTGATCCCTTGAGCAGTGTGACTCACTCTAACCAGTGAGCTGTGAGCAGAAGTGACGTGTCATCTCTGGGCTGGAACACTTAGTCACGGGAGCAAGACCCTCCAGCAGTTCTCCTTTACTTTGCCAAGACAGCCAACAGCGTCCCACACTGTTGCGGCTGCTTCTTCAGCTGGAGTAAGGATGACACAGAGCCCCTGGAAAGTCCATACTGGACATGCTGGCCTTTTTTTTTTTTTAGCTGTACGTGGGCCTCTCACCTCTCACTGTCGTGGCCTCTCCCGTTGCGGAGCACAGGCTCCAGATGTGCAGGCTCAGCGGCCATGGCTCATGGGCCCAGCCGCTCTGTGGCATGTGGGATCTTCCCGAACCGGGGCACGAACCCGCGTCCCCTGTATCGGCAGGCGGACTCTCAACCACTGCGCCACCAGGGAAGCCCCCACGCTGGCCATTTTGAGATTGTTACTACAGGAAAACCCAGCCAATTCAGTCAGATGCTGCTGGAAAACTCACTACCTGGAAATTTACATTTCAAAAGAAACAGACTAGTCAAAGCATCCCTCTTTGCAAAAACACTTTAAAAGAACACTTTAAAAAGATCACTAAAGTTTACAAAGGCTATTCTCTTCCATAAGGTGCTATTCTGGGCTTCCCTGGTGGCGCAGGGGTTAAAAATCTGCCTGCCAATGCAGGGGACACGAGTTCGAGCCCTGGTCCGGGAAGATCCCACAGGCCCGCGGAGCAACTAAGCCCATGCGCCACTACTACTGAGCCTGCGCTCTAGAGCCCGTGAGCCACAACTACTGAAGCTCGTGCGCCTAGAGCCCGTGCTCCGCAAGAAAGCCCCGGCAATGAGAAGCCCGCACACAGCGACGAAGAGTAGTCCCCGCTCGCCGCAACTAGAGAAAGCCGGCGCACAGCAACAAAGTCCCAACACAGCTAAAAATAAATTAATTAAAAAAAAAAAAAAGTACTTGTCTTTAAAAAAAAAAAAAAAAAAGAGGGCTTCCCTGCCGATGCAGGGGACACAGGTTCGTGCCCCGGTCCGGGAGGATCCCACATGCCGTGGAGCAGCTGGGCCCGTGAGACGTGGCCGCTGAGCCTGCGCGTCCGGAGCCTGTGCTCCGCAACGGGAGAGGCCACAGCAGTGAGAGGCCCACGTACCGCAAAAAAAAAAAAAAAAGAAAAAAGAAAAAAGAAAAAAAGAAGGTGCTATTCTTCTCAGCATTCTTGGGGTTAAAGACACATCTGCCAACCTGGAATATGGAGCGCTAGTCGGGATACTGAGCATGTTCTTTCAGGCTGCTCTTGCATCTGAAAAAATATTCTGACAAGGCAAATGCTGCTGCTTAGTTTGAACTTGGAAGTGAAGCATCAACAGGGTAACCATTAAGCTCTACAAAAAGTAAAGAGATTATCTGTCTGTGTGTATATATATACTCTGTTCAAGGTATCAGATTCATGTGTGGGGAGGGGAAAAACTAAGCCCACCTTCTCAAAGAATCAAGTTCCTTGGAAAGCAATTCTTGTTACGAGGACTCTGCAGCCCCTGGATCAACAGATTCTTGACTATGATGCTCCCACTGTTCTAAATGCAGGTGCCAAACCAAGAGCTAAGAGTCTGTATTAACAGACCACGATGACAGTGCCTTTTTTTTTATTTGTTGGTAAGACAGAATGGAAAACGAGAGTTACACACAACTATTTTTCAATAGTTTGAACGTTTGATATGAACCCTAGATTATCTCAGGCATTTAGCCAATAAAACATTGCCCATAAACTGGTAAGAAGTGTCCACACGGGCTGAGTGGCTCAAGAAGAAAACCAAGCTAACTGCTCTCTTTCTCCAGCCCATCCCCCCAAACCAGCTCTTACTTTTAACCTGTGTTAAAGGCATTTCTGAGCAAGTACCTCTCTGAAGGTTTAAGCATGCCACCTGTATTTCAGTCCTAGCCCCACTCATCCTTTAATGTGTGTTTCTTTAGGTAAACTATAAATCCATAACTGGGACAGCATCAGTCTTACCCAATAGCATTGTGACCATCAAGTGAAAGGATTACGCCCTATCCTAGCACCACCCAGTGAAGTACCACTTTGTTAAACATAAATCCTTCAACATGGCACTGGAGTTCGTCCCCTCCCCACCACAGTCTGGCCCCCATACATACTGCCATTCCCCAATTTGAGGTACCATAGTCCCTCCATCTGCCCTACGTTCCCCCACCTCGATTCGTTTGCTATGCCATTCCCTCCAACTACAATGGCTTTCCCAAGTCTCTCCTCCATATCAATTCATCCAAAATCTACTCAGCACCACCTAACCCAGTCATTGAACACTTCCAGCATTTTTGTGACTCTCACCTGTCTTGTTTTTACAATTATTCCTAAACCTCCAGTGTTTTTTATTTGATACTCCCCACAGCTGTCAGCAGTATTTTCTTACAGTAGACAATAAAACTGTGTCAAATGAACACAGAACACATAATTTATCATTCAGGAAGGCTATCCATATTAATCAGTGGCCCAGAAGCAAAACTTACATGCTACAGATAGTAAAACAGTGTCCAAAGTGAGAACTGGAAAAATATTTTTAAGTTCACTGAGTAATATTTCAAGATCCATGCTAGAATAATGATTCATCCCTGCCCTCAAGGAGATTCGAGTGGGGGAAGGGCAGGGGCATGTAATATTATTCCAATCAAACCGAGGTCTACAGTGGATGCACAAAGCTCAAGATCACGCAGCCAGAAGGCGGCTGGTCAAACACCAACTAATACCTAAATGGTCAGTCAGAACATGCAAAACAGACCTAGTCCTAGCACGTGTATGAGGGAATCCAAGTGTCAGACGGAAGAAGAACTTCAGTGAAAGCACTCTCTACCATGGCTTGATTTATACCCTACAGGTGACACTTTGAAGCCAATTCCATCCCCAGGAATGAGTCCAGATTATAAATGCAAAAACTAACCCATAAGGGCAACTAAGGGGGGCTAACTGTTCACTAGACTGAAGTCATTCTGCTTTTCTATCCCCAACGGATTTAAAAAGCATTTACAAGAGGCAGTCTCAAGTTATGACACATATGGCTCCAGAAACAACCTCCCCACCCCCTCAAGGATTCCCCATGCTGGTACTGGAGGGAGATACGATGCTAGCACCACAAGGGCAAAATGAAAATAAGCGTCAGCAAAGATGTGGAATATCTGGAACTCTCACATACCGCTGATGGGAGGGTAAAGCAGTATACAGCTTCGGAAAGCTGGCAGCGTCTACCGAGGTGCAGCATATACCGTTACGGAATGAATTTTGTCCCCCACCCCCCCCCAAGAATTTATGAAGTCCTACCCCCTGGTACCTCAAAATGTCAAAATATGACTGTATTTGGAGACGGAGCTCTCAAAGGGGTGATTAAAGTTAAACGAGGTCATGAGGGTGGGCCCTCATCAGACTGGTGTCCTTGTAAGAGGAGGTTAGGACACGGACCCCTATAGAGAAAAGACCATATGAGGTCACAAGGAGAAGACGTTCACCTACAAGCCAAGGAAAGAGGCCTCTAAAGAAACCAACCCTGCCAACACCTCGATCTCGGACTTCTAGGCTCCAGAATCATGAGAAAATGAATTTCTGTTGTTTAAGCCACCCAGTCTGTGGTATTTGTTATAGCAGCCCTAGCAATATACAGATACACACGCCAAAACTTTCCACTCCTCAGTATTAACTTATGGAAATGTGTGCATACAGTCATCAAAAGACAAACCCAAGAATATCCATACAGCATTTTTTTTTTTTTGGCCGCACCGCATGGCATGTGGGACTTCCCTGACCAGGGGTTGAACCCGTGCCCCCTGCAGTGGAATCGTGGAATCTTAACCACTGAATCACCAGGGAAGTCCCGATACATCATTATTTTTACCAGCCACAAACTACAAGCTACCCAAATGCCCATCAATAAGTTAATAAAAACACTACGGTGTATCATATAATCAAATACTACTGAGCAATGAAAATGGAGTTACCACTGCACCCAACAGAAAATCTCACAGGCAACAATGACTCAAAGAAACAGATACAAAAGGATACACAGTGTATGATTTACACAAAATCGAGCCAGACAAAATTAAACTACAGTGTTAAAAATCAGCAGGAGGAGGGACTTCCGTGGTGGTATAGTGGGTAAGACTCCAAGTTCCCGATGCAGGGGTCCAGGGTTCGATCCCTGGTTGGGGATCTAGATCCTGCATGCATGCCATGACTAAGAGCCCGCATGCCACAACTAAGACTGAGTGCAGCCTAAATAAATAAATGAATATTAAAAAAAAAAAGGTAAATGGAAAACTAGAACAGTTTTTTAAAAAGCAGCAGGAGGGGATGACAATGACCTGAAGGAGGCACAAGGGGGCTTATTTCTGAGTTTATGAAAACTCTCGAAGTTGTTCTTTTATCTGTACGCTTTTCATATGCCCTACTGCAAATTCACAGTTCACTAAAATGTAGAAATGACAAGTTGCAACAACCTACTGATCCATTGTCACCACGGCAAAAAAACCTCATTATGGTACTGAATGCATCAGGTTCTTCACCCGTTGCCACTAAACATTTGAAAAATACAGCTAGTCTCCGGATCCCAGCTTCCCACCACTGAGTGTTTATCTAGAGGGGTCCCACAAGTCAAAGGATGCAAAGAATATCCAGGGCCCTCCAAAGTTAATCTCTCATACCATACTTTTAAAAATAGAATCTCATTAAAGTATACATTCATAAGAGTTAAACAACCAGTTAACACTCCGGTCTGCCTCAGAGTAGTGAATTGAATTTTTCTTCTTTTTACTTCTGAATTTTCCTAGCTTTTTTTTTTTTTTTAAAGAAATGACTTATTTAATAATCAGCAAAAGAGAAATGTCATTTTAAATAAAAAACAGTGGAAGAAAGATACGTTTTTATAAGGAGTCAAATGCTGAGTGCTTTACAGCAATCATGAATAATCAAAAAGCCAGGCTGGTGCATCAGAAAGAGCCTCAGCTGTGTTTCAGGAGACCCGGACTAGCATTAGCATAGCCGGGCCACCTGAGCACCCAGGCTCGGCCACCCTCTTAAGCCTGCAGGGCTGCTGGGAACACGAGCTGAAATCCTATGTGAACTGTTAAGCACTAGGCAAACATTAAAAAACACTGAAAGACAAATACCATGTAGGAAAAGCTTCTACAAAACATGAATGCAGACTTCCCTGGTGGCGCAGTGGTTAAGAATCCGCCTGCCAATGCAGGGGACACGGGTTCGAGCCCTGGGCCGGGAAGATCCCACATGCCACGGAGCAACTAAGCCCGTGCACCACAACTACCGAAGCCTGCATGCCTAGAGCCCGTGCTCTGCAACAAGAGAAGCCACCGCAATGAGAAGCCCGTGCACTGCAACAAAGAGTAGCCCCGGCTCACCACAACTAGAGAAAGCCCGCACACAGCAATGAAGAACCAATGCAGCCTAAAATAAATTAAAAAAAAAAAAGAACGTTCTTTAACAACCATCAACTAAACAGGACAGGTTGGAGGACTTTAACGTGGCTCTTAACCTGTGGGCTGCCCAAACGACCCAGAGTTATTTCTGGGGCCCCTGGCCTGTAAGTACACAGAGAACTGTCGGTAGCCTGGCTGAATAGCACATGTAAGAGGCATTATTTTTCATAAAGTCTGTGCTGTTCCAATCAGGTTTTTTAAAGGTTAATTCATAGTAGCTTTGTTGTGTACTCTCAAAACAACTCAAACGGTAATAAATTTTTAAAATTAAAACTGCATATTAAGATTGGAAACCAATGATGTAACTTTTTACTTCACAATGGAAATTTTAAAGTATTCCCTAACTGAGCTGAGCTTAAGTCCAGGAAAGGCAGTAGTAAGAGCAAGCCCTCTAGCTGTGAGAGGGTGGGGAGACCAGAGAAGGCGCTTCCCTGCACCTGGGGACGGGCACGCACGCAAGGCCACTTGAGAGCCAAGCAAGGTCCCTGCCTCCCTTGATGGGCTTGCTTAAACGTGCTCTGTGCGGACAGCAAGCAGTCCTAGACAACCAGGATATGGACAACAGAATCAGTGAGACTGATCTCCGCGGCAGTGACGACATCACCAAAACAGAGAGCCCCGGGCGAGGCCTGAGATCCCCTGCATTAAGCCCTGCATCTTCAGGGAGATGAACAAGGCCAATACTGCATGTCACCAATGGAACCAACTCCCAAGCTCTCTTCCTCCCCCATGGAGACATTCTGCAAGTAGCTATTCTTAAATTGTTTTTGAAATCACAGCCTGGAGTACTAAAATTGAAACTAGTCGGAGACGGTGCTAAAAAGCCTGTTCTGATTTCCCGCACCGCATCACTTTTACTTCTGATTCACAAATCACACTAACCACACCGCCATTAACAAGTTTTAAAATATAAGTGCAAACTATTTTTCTGTGTTTAATGCCATATGCGGGAAGGAAAAAGCAGAAAATACAGGGAAGGTGCGAGAGCAAATAACTGAAGAGATCAACACACTGCAGCAAACTGCAGACAGAAGCACACAGCTCTAGCAGACGGCAGTCACAGACGCAGGTGTGATCACGCAGAGGAACAAATGCCGGGAATACAACCGCCACCTTACAGGGGAGACAGGAAGCAGCAGAAAGCCAGGAGCAGCGAAGTGGGGGGGGCTAACTTCCCCAGCTCCAGCCTCCTTCAGGGATGACATCAGTGCCAGGTGAACCACCGTCTGGGCCTCATGCAGGAGGACTCCTCCAGACTTCCCCGGAACACCCGGACTCCAACTCCCAGACCAACAGCCTGGTGAGTCCTCCTTAGCCATATGTGAATTACGTAGATGGAGAGCCAGACAACTCATGACAGTAATAATGGTAAACATTTACATCAAATCTCAGAGAGAAATAGTGCATAAAAGGGCTCTCCCACGTGTGGGGTCTGGGCTTGCTACACCTTTGCATAGAAAGACTAACGCCAAACCGAAGGGCAAGGATGTTCTCAGGGCAGGTCCCTTTGGAGATTTATTAAAAGCTAATCAAACAACCAAAACGTTCTGCTTCGCCTGGTGGTGGGGTCAGGAACTGGATTCAAAGCCACACCGTGCTATAAAGCAATGCTCTTTGTTTATGGGGTCTGGGGCAGGGGTTAGGCCTGGTTGGCACCAAGAAATATTTCTGCTCCATGAGGCTGCTAACAATTACCTGAAAAACTGTCCAAATAAAGCTGTTTTAGAGTATCTTCTACATTCCACTCCCCCTTCTGTTTGTCTACTCCTGAAATTCTACCACAAATGCAAAACTCACATCCCCTCTTAAAGAAGGGGAACCAGAGGACTTGTGGGACGTGGGGTGGCGGAGGGTTTTATCTAGGATGATACTGGTACTGAGACTGGGAGGCGGCACATGAAACTTCCACTGTCGGCTAAAGCAGCAGCCCCAGCCTGCCAAGCGCACCTCTGCTCAGACAGCCCCCGAAGCGGACATTCGCTCTGTAAGGTGACAGTGACACCAACCCCCTCTTCAGTGAACAACAAAAAATGCTGGAGAGCAAAAGGTAAAACAAGTTTAGAGATGAAAATTACCCTTCAAAACACACGACCAATTTAGAAACTGTGATATTATCTTCTACGAACTCTCTTCAAAAGCAAACCAAATCAAACGCTGTTGCTAAAATGAACAAGGCTTTCAAGTTACCCAGAACACCGTGCCGCCTGGATTACTCTGAATGCACTTGCTGAGATGAAAAATAACTCCTCTTTACAAAAAATCTCAAATTCTACCGCCAAGCCATTCCACAAGAGAATCCCTGGCCATGGTCACTCACCATCTTTAAATTCCTTGAGGATAGGAACCAGGCCTATCTCCCTGAGTCAATAGGCAATGCCTGATACATGGCAGATACGCAAAACATCTGATGAATGGATGAAACGCTACTCATCGCTACACTCATCTAAATGCAAACAATACTTAAGGCTACCACACTTAATACCCACTTAAGGATATCAGGCTGGGTAACAAGGTTTAAAAAAAAAGAAAAGAAATCAGACTACAACAGGGCTTGGACAAGATCTTCAGGAGAAGTACTCACAACTCACTTTCCAGTTCTTGGACTCAAATCTGAACAAACTCTCCTAAGTCTGAAGAGAGAAGCACACCAACAGAAGACTTTATCAATCCATGGATGAGAAGTCATGCGGGCCGTCAGCTGCTTCAGTCACAAGGAAGAGACAAGAGCCTGTTCTTTTGGAATCCAAAGAGAAGATACAGTATTTTCAACAGGAAAGAACCACATGGCAGGACTGCCAGCCCAGCTCGTTTGACAAAAGACGTAGGTAACAAAAACTTTCAAACCTCAATTGAGGACTCTGCTATGATACTAGAGCTCCCAGTTTACTGGCACTACACTACTTAAAAACAAAAAAGTGTGTTAAAACTCACAACTGCAAACGGAATATGTTATGGTTTTAAGGCAGAACTAATGGCACCAGAAAAGGCTTCCCAAATGACATCACTAGAAAGAAAGGAGGCGGAGAGAGGCAGATACCAGGTGGCAAAAGATACTTCACAAGCTTCAGGGGCATCAGAAAGCAGTACAATCCAGAGGCCGAGCACAGTGCTCTGGAGTCTGGGCGCCTGGACTCAAATCTCCGCTCCATAACTTATTAGTTCTCCGACCTTGGGCAAATGACTTAACCTCTCCGATCTTCCATTTCCATATCTATAAGTGGGCACAATAATGGTACTTGACAAGTCTATTCTGAGAATTAAATACAATAATCGGTGCAGAAATATTGCCACGCTGCCTAACATGCAGTAACCGCTCCAATGTTTGCTACTGTTATTTTCAATTTTCCCAGTTTTGCGAACCATTCCTTTCGGGGAAGCCCGAACTGAACGCCCTAAGCGGGCCCCGCCGCGGTCCGAACCAAACACAGCTCTGCACCCAGCCACCGTCTCTCCCCCAGCAAGTTTGGAAACTTCTTCCACGCCTCAGCGTAACGTCTTTGTGATAAAAAGCTCCCAGTCGCGGGAGCCCGAGGCGCCCGAGGGAGCCCGGGACACGTGACCCGGGTCCCCGCGGACTCGCGGCGTCGGGGCCGGACCCTCATCCGCATCGGTAGGACCGGACGGCGGGCACGCGGCTCTGCCTGGCGCCGGAGCAGGGTGGGCGGCGCCCCCGCCGCTGGTCGGCCGGCCCCCGCCCTCGGCCGCCGCCCCAGTGCCGGGCCGCCCAGGCCAGGTCGCCCTGGCCGTCTCGGGCCGGACGCCCCGGGAAACGGGCGTGCGCGGCGCCAGCCGGGGTCACACCCGGCGACCTCTGACACCCCCGCGGACGCTCGGCCGGCCTGACGCCGGGCCCGAAGACACGGAGCTCCCCAAGAGACCGGGCCGGGCCTGCCCAAGACGCGGACGGCGCGCACCGGCGACCTAGGGCCGGGAGGGGGATGGGGCCGGGCCGCCACTTACCGCGGCCGCTCCGCTGGGCTCCGGGCCGGGCGCGTCGCGAGGGCTCCGCCGAGGAGGAGACGAGGGGTCGACAGGAGCGAAGGAAAGTCCGAGCTCCGATTCCGGCGGGCTCCTCGATCTGTCCAAGCTTCCAACGCCGCCGCCGCCGCCGCCTCGGGCTTTATGGCCAAGACTCCGGCTCCGCTCCCACTTCCGCCACCGCCGCCGCCCCGAGCGGAAGTACCTGTCACGAGACGCTCGACGCCAGGGCTGCGGGAGAGGAGCCCCGCCTCTACCGTGCGTCAAGTTCAGCCGCCTCGGGCCTGGGCCTGGGTCACGTGGCCCAAACATGTCTGCCCCCAATGGATGCGGCCATCTTTGAGGCCCGGCCGGGAGCGGGGTGGCGCCATGCTGGACCCACCCACCGATGCCTCAGACCCTGAACTTAGCACCAAAAGAGAAGCAAAGAAATTGAACCCACTAGAGCTCTGCGGAGGGCGGGGCACCCTACCCAGCTCCAGCTCCACCTGCACACATTAGAATCTACTCAGAACTTTGGCTCCATCTTCAAAAACATGCTCCTCTCATAGCCTTTTCTTATTGGTTCATGCAAACTTCATTCTTTTGGTTGCTGGGTACAAAAACTTTGGAATCATTCTTGATCCCCGTAGTGGGTTGAATAGTGACCCCCCCCCTACACATCCTGGAACCTGTGGGTGTGACCTGATTTAGAAAAAGGGTATTTGAAGGCGTAATTAAGGCTCTGGAGAGAGACCATCCTGGATTACCATGGGGGGGCCCTAAATCCAATGACAAGTGTCCTTATAAGAGACACAGAGAAGAGAAGGCCACGTAGAGACGGAGTCAGCGGCTAGAGTGAGTAGCCACAACCCAAAGAATGCCAGCAGCAAGGGCGGGGAGAAACGGTGTTGAGTTTAGACTTTTGTATTTGAGAGAACGTATTTCTGTTTTTTTTGGGTTTTGGGTTTTTTTGCGGTACGCGGGCCTCTCACTGTTGTGGCCTCTCCCGTTGCGGAGCACAGGCTCCGGACGCGCAGGCTCAGTGGCCATGGCTCACGGGCCCAGCCGCATCCGCGACATGTGGGATCTTCCTGGACCGGGGCACGAATCCGCGTCCCCTGCATCGGCAGGAGGACTCTCAACCACTGCGCCACCAGGGAAGCCCATTACTGTTGTTTTAACTACCAAACTTGTGATGATTTGTGACAGCAGTTCTAGGAAACTAACTCAACTCCCCTTCTCTCGGACCCCTCATCCACAAGCTTCAAAAGATATCCGGAATGTGACTCCCCCTTTTCTGAACCGCCATCATTTCTCACCTGGATTATGGCAACAACCTTGGTTTCCTGCTCCCACCTCATTCCCTATCCAGTCTTAACACAGTAGCCAGAGTAATTCTATAAAAATGTCAAACCATGTCATTCTCCTGCTCAAACTATTCCCATAGGTCAGAGTAAAAACTAAAGGCTTTACAAACAAAAGGTCCTATCCTGGGAATTCCCTGGCAGTCCAGTGGTTAGGACTCTGCCCTTTCATTGCCAAGGGCCCATGTTGGATCCCTGGTTGGGGAATTAAGATCCCGCAAGCCGCCAAAAAAAAAAAAGTCCTGACCCCTTAGATACTTCTCGGACCTCATCTCCTTCTAACATCCCCTCTGATCAGTCTGCTCAGACTACACTAGTTTAAGAAAAGAGAAGGCACACGTGTAACTAAAGCCTTTGCAGTTGTATTTCTTTCGATCCGGACAGTTCTTCCCTCAGATATCTGTATGGCCACTCCCTCACTTTCTTCATGTTTTGACTTAAATGTCATCTTCTCAGTGAGAATGGCCGTCCCTAAATAAAACTGAAGTTCCCCTTCCTATCACACTAGACATAAAACATCCCCTTGCTATCTCCCTCCCTGCTTTCTTGTTTCTTCATATTGCTTTCTTGCTTGCTTACTGTCCCTCTCCCCCACTAGAATGGCAGTTCTGTAAGGGCAGGGATTTTGTCTGTTTCATTCATTGCCATATCCTCGATTACAACAGTGCTGGGGCACAGTAGATGCTCAGTGAGTACCACTTATAGACTATTCAGGGCAATGCAAGTTGGAAATGGACTCTGAAGCCAAGAATTATGGTAATTCCACCCCACTCTGCAGCCATTCAAGATGCTAGGCTTAAAGAAACAACTAGAGAACACAGAAAAAGGCAGAGCACAAAAATAAAAAGAGACCTGTGAACTCCCAGCTTTCTAAGAAGCAGACCAAGATGGCTATTCAAATGCAAACATGGCTATTTCTCATGAAAAAGAAAGGACTACTCCGAAGAAACCCTTCAGCCAAGAAGGTGGAGTCAGGAGCTGCAGAGAACTATTCCCAAGGAGCAGGATTGGACCCTTATCAGAAAACTGACAACATGTGCCTAACTGGATTTCAAAATTGCTGTGACCCAGTCGTAGCTATGTCACTCCTGTTTTTCCCCTTTTGAAAAGAAGGGTCTGCTCCGGTTGTCATATGCTTGTCAACTCTGTTTGTTGGCTCTGTGCTGTGGAGAGTAGAAAACATTTCCGTAGCTCACAGGTCTTCAGATCAAGAGAAACATATTTGAGAAACTGTTCTTGAGGAATCACAGGAACTTCATCTCCTGAGGGGCCTCATTTGCACCAGGACCTGATTTACACAAGATCCACTATGAGCCAATGATGTACTGGGATGAGATTTTTAGGGCCTCTGGGAGGAGGTGAGCATATCTGGCACACAGGAGAACTAGACAAAAATCTGTGTCCTGAAGGTAGAGCACGGTAGATTAAAAAAAGTGGTAAATTCTTTGTTCCTCCTTCCTTTGAGCTGTGGAATCTACTTCCCTTCCTTTTGCATTTGGGTTGGCCTTACTTTTTTTTTTTCTAATAAATTTATTTTTGGCTGCGTTGGGTCTTCGTTGCTTTGCGCAGGCCTTCTCTAGTTGTGGTGAGCGGAAGCTACTCTTCGTTGCGGTGTGCAGGCTTCTCATTGTGGTGGCTTCTCTTTTTGCAGAGCACGGGCTCTAGAGCGCAGGCTCAGTAGTTGTGGCTCACGGGCTTACTTGCTCCACAGCATGTGGGATCTTCGCGGACCAGGGCTCGAACCCATATCCCCTGCATTGGCAGGCGGATTCTTAACCACTGTGCCACCAGGGAAGTCCCTATATTATCTTTAAGTTTTAACTATGGGACTGTATTAACTACCAAATATTTAAATTAGGGAATTCCCTGGTGGTCCAGTGGTTAAGACTCTGTGCTCCCAATGCAGGGAGCCCACATTCGATCGATCCCTGGTCAGGGGACTAGATCCCCGCACGCCGCAACTGAAGATCCTGCACACGGCAACGAAGATGCCGCGTGCCGCAACTTATAAGACCCGGTGCAGCCAAATAAATAAATTAAATTTTTTTAATTAAAAATATTTAGATTAAAAAAAGAAATCCACAGAGTGATAAATGGGATGCAGGTGATAAGATGGGCTTCTCGGACAGTGAGGGAAGTTGGAGGAGAGGTGATATTCGACACAGGTGGTGAGTAAGGCTCCCTAAGGAGGTGACATTTGAGCAGAGAGACCTGTTGACAAGATGGAGCGACCCTGCTGAGATTACCTGAGCAGAAGGTGTTACGGGACAAGGGAACAGCAGAGGCAATAGCTTTGTGCAGAGACAAGGTGTCCTGTTCAAGTGTGGTTGGGCAGAATGAGGAAGGGAGAGAGGGAAGAGAGGGGGTGGGGAGACGGGCAGAGCTGGCTCACGCAGAATCTCATGGGTGGTGGGAAGGCCTTTGACATGTGTGTTGTGTGTGAGGAGAAGCCCGGGGAGGGTCTGAAGCAGAGCGTGTGCGTGTCTATGTGTGAGGTGTGTCTCCCTTCACAGGCTGCTTCACTGCGGCCCTTCCCCTGTTCCCACGGCAACCCATGGCCCGTCCAGGCCCACCGCAGCCCCAGGATACTGCTTGTTTGATGTCTGCTGATTCATTCCCTCCTCGTCCAGCCTGGGGACCAGCACCTGCCCTGGCCTGCCTCAATGGCCCAGCACCCGCTGGGTACATGTCTGACCAATTCAACACAGGGTCAAATGTTGAATTTTTCTATGTGGTGCAGCTTTTCATGATTGATAAAGTTCTCTGAGATTTTCTATTCAAACACAGATGGTTTGGCTCAAGGGTTCCACCCCTGGCAGTTTTCACTAGCCCAGGAGTTAGGCTGGGTGGCCCTCCACCCTGCTCTAGTCTTCCCTTCTTGGTACTTGCCCTGAGCCCAGCACTCAGCCAGAGCCCTGTGCCTTTGAGGTGCTCTCCCGAGCTCCCTGGGCCCCGGTGTCCTCGTTCTGAAATGGTGTTGATGAGCCCGCCTCTCTGGGTCACTGTGGGACTCACACGCGAAAGTGACTTCCAAGGTGCTCCATCACATGTGGGGGAGACCAGAGTTACATGTCGGTTTCTGGGTGGTGGCTTCAGGCACTTTTCTTTAAGATGTGATCACTCATCCATTCATTCAAAAGTAATTAGGGACTGCCACAACTACTGAGCCTGTGCTCTAGAGCCCGAGAGCCACAACTACTGAAGCCCGCGTGCCTAGAGCCCATGCTCCGCAACAAGAGAAGCCACCGCAATGAGAAGCCCGCGCACCACAATGAAGAGTAGCCCCCGCTCCCCGCAACTAGAGAAAGCCCATGCGCAGCAACGAAGACCCAGCACAGCCAAAAATAAATATATTTTTTTAAAAAATGTAATTAGGGACTTCCCTGGAGGTCCAGTGATTAGGACTCTGCATTTCCACTGCAGGGGGTGTGTGTTCGATCCCTGGTCACGGTACTAAGATCCCACATGCTGCACAGCACAGCCAAAAAAAAAAAAAAATCAGCTTCCAGGTTGACCACAGGGACACAGAGATGAAACAGCCCAAGTCCCTGAGCTCCAGGAGGTGCCAGTGGGCTGTGTGTGTGTGTGTGTGTGGAACACCCACAAAAAGACAACCACACATCACACTAGACCCTGCTTCTCCGACAACTAGCCACAGGCTGCTTTCCAGAGACTTCCTGCCCACAAGGCTGCACTGCAGCTCTCTGCCCACAGTGACCCTTTCATGGACGGGCACTCGAGCAGCTCCAGAACATCACGGTCTTTTTTGGGGGGTGGAGGGAGCAGACCTGTTGGGAGAAAGAAGACTTTTTTCCCAGGAGAAAGAGTCAGCCAGGCCTAGACTTGCTGGGGGCTTCCTGTCACCTGGAGAACAGAGCCCGCGTGCGGCAGAGCTAAAGTGGGGCGGCAGGGACGCGTCAGAGGGACACAACCAGGGGCGCTTCATCCAGAGATGCTCGAGTCCTCCCTGTCCCCCAGCCTCTGCCACGTGCTTACTGGGGAGCCCCAGCCGCTCTGGGGCTGGTCTCCATGGAGCCGAGCAGCTGCAGGGCCCAGGTCCTACCTGCCTGGAAGCTCAGAGGCCTCGGCTCCCCTAGTAACCACAGCCCAGAAACGTAGGTCGTGGACATCCCCACCGGGAAACTGGAAAACAGGACGGACGCCGGAAGTGAGGAGCTGAGAGGAGAATCTGCTTTCACCTTCCCACCTTCCCCAGTGGCTGTTCCTAACGGCCTTCCTGGGGACGGCGTGTGCGAATAAGTTTGTCAGAATTAGCAAATAAAAATACTGGTACTAAAACATCGTTTGTGTTCATCAGAATTCCCACGTGGCAGCGTCCTGTGTCAACCTGGCGGCGGTCCTTGCTGAGCATCACGCCAGCATAACACTCACCTCGCACTTCCCTCCCGCTCCCCGCCTGGTCTGCCGGGTCCTGAACCCGGCGTAAAGTAGCAGCACGTGAAGCTGGGCCTCAGGCTCTGTTTTCCGGGGAGCTGGGGTAAGACAAGGCAGTACAAGTAGCTGTTTGTCACTTGCATCCAAAAGAGCCCTGGTGACAACTCAGCCTCAGTTTCCTCTTCTGTGGCACGAGGATGACAACTTCTGCCCCACTCACAGCCCAGGATGGACGAGCACGTCAACGACCTTAGGAGGGGCGAGGTGGCCAGGCCAGAGGCAAGGGGTCAGTGCAGCCACTGCTGGAGAGCTGCCCCACTACCCCAAGTCAACGGGCTGGGAGGCAGGCGCTGTGCCCTCAGCAGCTGTGGCCCTCCCACGTTCTCTCCCATGGGCCGCGTCTCTGGGTGCCCCTTCTCGGGGTCACTGCGCCTGACTCTTTCAGACTCTGTGCTTCAGATTAACAAGCACTGTGGGGACGGGGGGGCGCCCGCCTCCACCCGTCGTTCTTCCTATGCTGTGCGTTGAAGCCCTCCTGGTGCTCCATCCTGACAAGCTGTGGGTGTCTCGACCTGCCTTCACCTGACCAACACGGGCCCCCTGTGTGCACCTTCCATCCCCCCGGAACGGCCTTCAAGGCCCTACATCATCTGGCCTTTGTATCTTTCATCTGTTTATTCATTCAACAAACGTAGCTTGAGCACTTACTGCGTGGCGGGCACTGGAGAGACAGCAGAGAACAAAACAGACAAAAATCCCTGCCTTCATGTAACCTATATTCTAGTGGCAGACACAGAATTTCACCACGTAAATAAGTGAAATATATAGTATATTAGGCACTTCCCTGGTGGTCCAGTGGCTAAGACTCTGTGCTCCCAATGCAGGGGGCCCAAGTTCGATCCCTGGTCAGGGAACTAGATCCCACATGCATGGCACAACTAAGAGTTCGCATGTCACAACTAAGGAGCCCGCTGGCTGCAACTAAGAACCGGCTCAACCAAATAAAGAAATAAAATATTATGGTATATTACATGGTGATAAGTGTGGGGAACAGAAACAAAGCAGGGCAGTGGGTGGCGAGTGACCCCGGCCCCCGGCCTCCCTGTCTCCTGGGATCAGGCCCCTCCTGCCGCACCAGCTTCTTCCGGCTCCCAGATACACTGAGCTTGCCCCTGCCACTGCCCATCCAGCTCCCCTGGCCCAGACAGTCCCCCTGCCCCCGTTTCCAAGATCTTCTCCGGGTTGGATCCTTCTTACCACTGAACTCAAATGACACTACAGGGAGGCCCTCACTGGTCAATATAACCTTGTTACGTTGTTACATTGTCTCCAAAGCACCTCAATGAGCAAGGATCCCCTGTAATTATTCGTTTCCTTGTTTTATGGGGAAATTGTCCCTCCTAGAATTCCCCCTTCCTGAGAGCAGGGACCTTGTCTACCTGGTTTGATGCTGTGATTTCAACGCCTGGAACAGTGCCTGGGACATGACAGATACTCAGCGAATATTCACTGAATGACTGACAAATTCATTGCTCTCCCATCCCCCTAACTCCTCTCCTTTCACATAAAGAATTCCCCCCTTTCCTTTAAGGCTAGTTCATCAAGAATATATTAGTAGGGACTTCCCTGGTGGTGCAGTGGTTAAGAATCCGCCCGCCAACGCAGGGGACACGGGTTTGAGCCCCGGTCCGGGAAGATCCCACACACCGTGGAGCAACTAAGCCCATGCACCACAACTACTGAGCCTGCGCTCTAGAGCCCACGAGCCACAACTACTGAGTCTGCGTGTCGCAACTACTGAAGCCCGCGCGCCTAGAGCCCGTGCTCCGCAACAAGAGAAGCCACTGCAATGAGAAGCCCTCGTACTGCAACAAAGAGTAGCCCTGGCTCTCTGCAACTAGAGACAGCCCGCACGCAGCAATGAAGACCCAACGCAGCCAAAGATAAATAAATAAATAAGTTTTTTTAAAAAAAAGAATATATTGGTAAACACACCGTCACGGTACTGTGTTACAGAAGGCAACCCTACCTGCTATAACAAATAGGCCTCCAAATGAGTCAGATCTCAAACAAAACAGAAGCAGGCGGCTTTCCTCCACACACTGACGTGGGGACCGGGCTCGTTCTCCCCTGTGGCCACACCATTCCCAAGGGGCTTGCCATTGTCTAGATAGAGCTGGTAGCAGGGGCAGAACTTTGTGGAGATGGCACATCTTCTTCTTAATGCCTGGGTGTGCAAGGGACACATGCCACCTCTGCTCGTGTTACTTTGGTAAGAGCTAGTCATGCTGCACACCTGGATGCATGAGGACCTACGAAACAGGGGCCCAGGTGAGGCAACAGCTGTGCACTCCAGAAGAGGGAGAGCAAACCTCGCTGGGGAGCTGTCTGCCTCTGCCACTGATACAGCGTGGTGATCGCTGGGTACAGGAAGTGAAGGAGCGAGGGCGGCCCAGGAGAAACACCTGAGGTAGCCTGGGAGACAGAGTAGTCAAGGAGGGCTTCCCAGAGCCGGAGGTGCTGCGGTGACTCATGAAGGATGATTAAGAACCTGCTGGGCCAAGAGGAAGGCGACTGCTTGGGAGGGATAGCTGGGTGCGAACGTTTAGAGAAAAGAGAGCACATGACGTAACTCATTCCAGAAATTGCTGACGGCTTAGTGTTCCTGGAGAACAGAGTTCAAGGGAAGGAAGCAGGAGCAGTAAGGAAACTCACGCACAAAGACTGGGTCGTGGTGGGTCGTGAATGCCTTTGATCCAGAGGTCAACAGGGCCTTTTCCTGTTTTCCTCGTATTGACAGCCAAGATCTAAAATTGAGGGCAAAGAGCATGGAGGATCTGACACTTCGGGTGACTAGGACATCGGCTGAGACGGGGGCGCACAGGCACAGAGAAGCGGCAGGACGGGCCCCGCCACGACGGCTCCCCTCCTCCCCTACCCACACAAGCAGCAGCAGCAGAATCGTGGGCAGAGGGGACAGAGGGAATTCTTGCAGTCACAGGGCCGCTGAGCCCAGAGTACTGGGCTCCCCCTCCCCAGCCATTGCCAAGGTGAGGTGTAAAGCTGGGGTGGGGGAAGCAGGACGGACTGGCATCTCATTCCTCAAGGGAACCTCTGCGTCGTGGGCAGCAGATGTGTGGATCCTGCCCTCTGCCTTCCTGGCAGGGACAGGAGAGGGGCTCAAAGAGGAGGCTGCAGGGTGGCTGCCTGCAAACCTGCGTGGGTAAAGCCACTAGGCAGGCCTTTCCCAGAGTCAAGGGGTTGGTCCAAAGGGCAGCAGGCTTGAGCCTCTGTATCAGCGATCTACAACTACAAAACTAAAGACTCCCAAACCTGAGGGCCATAAACCCGGGGTCATTTCTTATCTCATGATCCCTGTGGGCCAGGAGGTCAGACTGAAGGTCATGTGCATGACTTATCTCTACTCCGTGCTGTCTGGGGCCTCAGCTGGGAGCCGTGAAGGATGATCTGAAGGCCTGCCTGGGGCTTGCTCACACGCTGGCCGACCGGTGCTGACCAATAAGCTTATTTCCATAGGGCTGTTTGTGTCCACACAACACGGCAGCTGGCTTCCCCCTGAGAAAACGATCTGAAGGACTGAGGTAGATGCTGTAACGTCGGATAGGACCGAGCCTCTGAAGTCCTATGTCATCACCTCCACAGAACTCAGCTGGTCACACAGGTCAGCTCCCATTCGGTGGGAGAGGGGACCACGGAAGGACGTGAACCCCCGGCGGTAAGGATCACGGGGGCCAACGAGGAGGCCGGAGACCACAGCTCTCTCACTGGCTCCGCAGCCAGGAGGGCTGCCAGGGACGGGGCACCTGAAGAGGATGAGCCAGAGGGGCAGGAAGAGTTCAAACCTGAGTCAGCCCTCCCTCATCACGGACCTGAGCTGTGGGACGGCCGCAAAGGGCTCTGCGGATAACTCACACACGGCCTGTGCGGGATGCAGGCCCAAAAGAGATGGCAGTGCTCACAGAGCAGCTGGGACCTGAAAGATCTGTTCACGAGATGGCCCATTCCCCACTGCTCTCCAGTGTCACCTTTGCCATAAATCGGATGACTGGGTATTTACGGGTCTATTTCTAGACTGTCCTGTTCCATGATCTGTTGACCCATCTTTATGCCAGTACCACGCTAATCACTATACTTACATTATAGATCCTGATAGCTGGCAGTGAGAGCCCTCCAACTTCCTTCCTCCTCTCCTGGATGGCCTTGGCTACTGTTGGCCTTTTGCATTTCCATGTAAACTTTAGAATCAACTTGTCAATTTCCACCCCCAAAAATTCTGCTAGGATATAGACTGGAATTGCATGGCATTTATACTCCACTTGGGGAGAATTTTACTGAGCTATACACTTACTTATTATTTGAATGCTTTTTCCTATGTATGTTACACTGCAAAAATTTTTAATGTCGTTAAGAAATCTGCTACCCAGAGCATATTTCATACTTATATTACAAGGCATTGAGATTCTTCAACCAATTAACACTAATTTTTTTTTTAATTTTACATTTTTTTCCCAGGGGGTCTGTGTTCCCTCAAATTCCATTGTTTGCAAACCATCTTCCCATGCCATCAATACTGCTATTTATGGAAAGGGAGTTGACTTAGAAATTTTTTTAACCTTTTTTAAGAAAAACTTTATATCACCATCATAAGGGGATAACGAGTCTCTCTTGACATATATAGAAGATAACTGGCAAAAGAAGCATAATGAAAATAAGCATTATTGAATTATAACTAGATATTGTCTGCTGAAGGAAGCCTGCTCTTTCTTTGTTCAAAATGTGTATTTGCAAGTGTCAGAGAAATGCAACATACGCACTGCTATCATACTTAGAATTTCTCCTTGAGGTATTCAGAAAGATTGGAAAATAACCGGAAAAGGAATAATTTTGTCACTTTTCTCTTTTGGAGCTAATTGTAGATCCACATGTAGGTGTAAGAAATAATGCAGAGAGATGGCTTGAACACTTTACTGAATGTCCCCCAAGGGTGACATTTTTGCAAAGCTATAGCTCTTCAGTGGAGGACACGGACACTGGTCGTATTCAGAGCTCCTCAGTCTTGTACTCCTTTCTGCGCGCGGTCTTGTACTCCTTTCTGCGCGCGCGTATGTGTGCGCGCGTGCCCATGCGCGTGCATGCTATGTGCTATATAATTGAATCCCCTGTGTAGGTGTGTGTATCCACCACCAGACTGTTCTTTAATTTCGTCCTCACTCAGGGACCCGGGCCGATGGCGCCAGCCTCCACCACTGCAGACCAGCCGCTGCTGTGTTTGTTCCAGGGTGCAAATGTGGGAACTCCTGCTCTGCCTCTTCAAGGCCCCTGCCCACATGTAAAACATGATGCCTCCATTCATGTGTCCTTAGACAAAGCCTGTCACCTGGTCACAACAACTTCCATGAGGCAGGGAAGCATGGTCTTACTATGACCCTGGAAGGAGATAGTCTGAGTATTAATGAACAGCGGTGAATGTCTGGGCAGTATCTGAGTATCAATGGCCACTATCACAGCGTTTAGACACTCCTCTCACACTGACTGCACTAGTGAGCAACTTCAAAGGCCAGGACCGTGTTCCGTTCTTGGAAGAAGCAAGGCAAACAGAACACAAACTGTTACGTCAAACTTTCAAAATAACCTAACACAGGTATTCCCCACTTTTTGAAAGTTCGCTTTATGCCACTTCGCTTTTACGAAAGACCTACGTTACTACCTGTTTTCACTAACCAAAAGATCTCTGAAGAGGATTTTCACTTTTACGATAAAAGGCAAAAAGCAAAAAAAAAAAAAAAAAAAAAAAAAAAAAAAAAGGCAAAAAGCAGAAGTAGTGTTCATCGTGTGTTCTGCAGCAAGCTGTCACAGAGGCAGCGCACGCTATCAGCAGCCGGAGCGGCCCTGCCAAGCTCCTTCCCCCAGGAGCCACACTCAGCACCTCAGCGTCAAGCCACCACAAGCTTTAAACTGTGTCTGCAAGCATCTTATCCAGATTTATTCTGTGCATCTGTGAGCAAGATGTGTCCTAAGGTAACTGCTCCTTCGCTTTACGCCATTTGGCTTATGAAAGGTTTCTTAGGAACGCTTTACTTTCGGATAGTGGGGGGAAGGCTGTTACTAATAATGCTGAGAGAGTAGCCTCATTTCCCTTCTCCGTGCTCTCTGGAGGTATCTCAAGTGTGGGCCAGTTATCTGGATCATCTCTCTCTCTGCCCTTTCATTAAACCAGGCACCGGGATCCACCCATCTGGTGTCCTATTCCTCTCCTGGGTCCATCCTTTGTTCCATTCCAACGCCTGACCTTGCATCCCATACAGCACGCACCACGATTCCACCCTCCCACTGGGGCCTGGCCTCCACTCTGCCTCAGGGATCTTTCTTTACTTTCAATGTTTCCGCTGAATGGAACTCAATAATTAAACATCGTGATAACAATTAATTTGATACTCAAAACAGAGACTCCAAAGAACTAACTGTTTTGAGTTTTCCTTTCCAGGCTTTGTCCAGATGCAGATGGAATTTTTATGCAATAATATCAGTATACAGACTATTTTTTTTTTTTTTGGCTGCACCGCGTGGCTTCTGAGATTTTAGTTCCCCGACCATGGATGGAACCCAGGCCGTTGGCAATGAGAGCACGGAGTTCTAACCACTGGACTGCCAGGAAATTCCCTATGGACCATTTTTATACTGCCTATTCTACCTAATGTTATACCAAAGGCACTTATGCTACCAAATGGTTCCTAAGCATCCTAAAATCAGCTATCACTTTCACTTTCTCTCTGATTATGTAAACAACATATGTTCATTAATGAACATTTTAGAAAAATCAGGCATCTGTGAATAGGAAAATGAGGCACCAACAATCATTCCACCTAGAGACAACTGGTAAAACAATACGTGGTATACATCATTTGTGTCTTTTGTCTATGTTTGATATAACACACTGCAGTAGTTACCTTCAGAAAATATCCAAATCACCTTAAAACTTAGCAGCTGAAAACGACAAGCCTTTATTATCTCATGGTTTCTGAGGGTCGGGAATCCAGAGGTAACGTGGCTGCAGTTGACGGCTGACCTCGAGGCTTGACGGGGGAAGGACCCACCTGGATGATGACTCTCGCGGCTGTTGGCAGGCGTAGGTCTGCAATGGCTTGTCTGAGACAGCAGTTCCTCCCCACCCGGGAGCTCCACAGAGCTGCTCAGGGCCTGGAGCCACTTCCCCAGAGTGAGGGATGCGTGTGAGAGGAAGGGTGATGGACAGGCTCCATCTTTTTAGAACTTAGTATCAAAAGCGACATTCCACCACTTCTGCTGTGTTGTTTGCTATGAGTCCCTAAATCTGGCCCACACCAAAGACCAAGGGATACGCAAGGGGATGAAAATCACTGGGGGTCATTTTAGAGGCTGCCTTCCTACCACTCATATGAAACATTATTTTGTAACCTACTTGTTGTTTATTTGAGATATAGTTCGTATTCCACAGAACTTACCATTCACCAATTTTAAAGTGTACAACTCAGTGGTTTTTAGCATATCCACAGGGTTGTGGAGATAGCACCACTTACTCCAGGGCATTTTCACCCCGTAAAGAAACTCCATGCCATTCGTAGCCACTCCCCATTCCCTCCTTCCCAGCCCCGGAGACCAGTGACCTACTTTCTGTCTCTATGGATTTGCCTATTCTGAATACTGCACATAAATGCATATACATGCAGTATTTGGATATTACATATATGGATACATATGAGTTGCATATATATGCGGCCTTGTGTTTTGGCTTCTGAGCACTAACGTTTTCAAGGTTCTTCCGTGTTGTAGTGTGTCGTCAGTGCTCATTCCTCTCTGTGGCCAAGAAAGATTCCGCTGTATGGAGAGACACATTTTGTTTATCCATTCATCAGTTGATGGACATTTGTTCTCTTTTTTGGCTACTAGGAATCATGCTGCTATTAATACTCACGTACTCATTTTTGTGAACCTATGTTTTCAACTCTCTTGGGTATAAACCTGGCTGGTCATACAGCAACTCTGCGTATCACTTTTTGAGGAACTGCCAAAGTACTTTCCAAAGCTGCTACGTCATTTTACATTCCCATCGGCAGTGGGTGAGAGTTCCGATTTCCTGAAATCCTGGACAACGCTTGTCATTGCCCATTTTTCTCTTCCTGTACTCATCCTAGTGGGTGTGAAGTGGTTTCTCGTTGTGGACTTGATTTGCGTTTTCCTAGTGACGAATGAAGTTTGTATATTTTCATGTGCTGATTGAACTTTTGTATACCTTCTCTGGAGAAACGTCCATTCAAATCCTTTGTCCATTTTTCAATTGGGTTGTCTTATTATTGTGTTTTTTATATATTCTGGGTAATACATCCTTAGCAGATATATGATTTGCAAATATTTTCTTCCATTCTGTGGATTTTTTCACTTTCTTGACAGTGTTCTTTGACACATGAAAGTTTTAAAATTTGATGAAGTCCCATTAATTTTTTTCCTTGGTTGCCTGCGGTTTAGATGTCATAGCTAAGAAACCATTGTGTACTCTAAGGTCGTAAATATTTACATCTAACGTTTTCTTCTTTGTTTTCTTGGCCGCGAAGCTTGCAGGATCCCAGCCACCCGACCAGGGACTGAACCTGGGCCCTCAGCAGTGAAAGCGTGGAGTCCCAACCACTGGACTGCCAGGGAATTCCCACATTTTCTGCTAAATTTTTACAGTTTTAGCGGTTACATTTGGGCCTTTGATCAATTTGAATTAACTTCTGTATATGGTATCGTTAGGAATCCAACTTCATTCTTTTGCAGTGGCCCCAGTACCATTTGTTGAAAAGAATATTCTGATCCCATTAAATGAGCTTGTCACCCTAACTGAAATCAATTGCCTGTAGATGTATGGGTTTATTTCTGGACTCTCTAATCGGTTCCGTTAATCCACATGTCTATCCTGATGCCAGTACCACATTGTCTGGATTACTGTTACTATGCAGTCGTTCTGAAATTGGGGACTGTGAGGTCCTCCAACTTTGTCCTTATTTTCCAAGGTTGTTTTGACTTTTCTGGGTCCCTTGCATTTCCAAGAGATTAGGATCAGCTTGTCAGTGTCTGCCAAAAAAAAAAAAAAAAAAAGGCAGTTGAGTTTTGATACAAATTGCACTGTATCTATACATCAGTTTGGAGTGGATTATCATCTTAGCAATATTATGTCTTCCAATCTATGAATGCAAGGTGTGTTTCCATTTATTTAGATCTTCATTTCTTTCAACAATGTCTTGAACTTTTCAGTGTATAAATCTTGCATTTTTGTTAAATTTATTCCTAAGTATTTTATCCTTTTCAATCTATTACAAATGGAATTTTAATTTCATTTTCAGATTCTTCATTGCTAGTGCACAGATATAGAACATTTTTGTATATTTATCTTGTATCTAGTAACCTTGCTAAGCTTGTTTATTAGCACTGTGTGTTGTGTGTGTGTGTATTTATTCCTTAAGAGTTTCTATATGTAAGATCATGTCATCTTTCTTTCCAATCTGAATGCCTTTTATGTCATTTTCTTGCCTAAATGCCCTGGCAAGAACTTCCAGAACAATGCTGAAAGGAAGTAATGAAAGCAGACATCCTTGTCTTATTCCTAATCTCAGGGAAAACTTCTTATTCTTTCACCATTAAATATGATGGTAGCCATGGATTTTTCTTAGATGCCCTTTATCCATTTAAGGAAGTTCTCTTCTGTTCTTATTTTGTTAAGTGGTTTTTAAAAATCATATAGAGTATTGGATTTTGTCAAATGCTTTTTCTACATCTACTGAGATGCTCATGTGTTTTTTTTTCCATTTTGTTCAATTAATATGGTATATTACATTAATTGATTTTCATATGTTCAACCAGCTTTGCATCCTGAGATAAATCCCAGTTGGTCATGGTGTATCCTTTTTAGATGCTACTGGATTCAGTTTGCTAGTATTTTGTTCAGGACTTCTGTATCTACGATCACAAAACATACTGGCCGGTAGTTTTCTTTTCTTGTGATGTCTTTGTCTGGTTTTGGTGTCAGGGTAATTCTGACTTCAGAAAATGAGTTGGGAAGTGTTCTCATAATTTTTGGTGAAAACTGGAAATTTTAAATAACTGAATGTACAGCTCTAGAAATATGATTTTCTCCGTCCCCAAGGCCTGTTGTCATCACTGCCTGTCGTAGTAGTTAAGGAACTACCCTGAGCTAATTCTATAGTGTCTGTATTCTTTGTCACATAAGGTCACTGAAGTTTCTATTCAGTTAATGGTCAGCTAATGATAGGACAGAGATTTCTTTAAATGCCTGGAACAAATAAATCTCCCATTCTTTGCCAAGGGGCTGTGAGTGTGGCTAGGACAGGCTTTCAGGGTGCAGACAGGCAGTTTACAACTCCACCTTAGACTTCATTTCCTGAGTGGGCAATGCTTCAAGGTCAACAAAGGTGAGAGCTTAGGGTTTTCTCAGTTCTTTTCTGAGCAAGTGCACATCCCTGGGCACACAGACCCACACGTGCGCACGACCATCCAGACTTCCCGGAATGCGTCAAAGCTTCCAAAGCCCTTATGGAACTCTATTCCCTAAACTTTTAAGTTTTTTTTTTTTTTCAGGTCTACAGTTTGACCCAGCTCTTATCTGTTGCCTCTAACAATCACATAGTTAAAAAACTTGCCTGTAATTGTTCTTTTAAAAATGTCCTCTAGAGAGAAGACTTCACACTGAGTGAGCTCCAAGGCAGCCTTGCAACTGAGGGCTTCCAGGGAACCACCAGACTGATCAAATAATGACATCCATTTGAGAGCGTCTCTTTAATGAGTTCTAGCTCCATTCTTCTTCCTCTGGTAGCTGCCATGCAGCACCAGAAATGCAGGCTGTTATTTCTAAAGGCTACTGTGGACCTGGAGAACAGAGGATGAGTCTAGGGCAAGTTAAAATGTCGTAACACTCACTGCTCACCCTTTTTTTTTTTTAAATTTTATTTATTTTTTAATATAGCAGGTTCTTATTAGTTACCCATTTTATACATATCAGTGTATACATGTCAATCCCAATCTCCCAATTCATCCCACCACCACCACCAGCCCCCTGCCACTTTCCCCCTGGGTGTCCATACGTTTGTTCTCTACATCTGTGCCTCTATTTCTGCCCTGCAAACCAGTTCATCTGTATCATTTTTCTAGGTTCCACATATAAGCGTTAATATACGACATTTATTTTTCTCTTTCTGACTTACTTCACTCTGTATGACAGTCTCTAGATCCATCCAAGTCTCTACAAATGACCCAATTTTGTTCTTTTTTATGGCTGTATATATGTACCACATCTTCTTTATCCATTTGTCTGTCGATGGGCATTTAGGTTGCCATGACCTGGCTATTTATTGTAAATAGTGCTGCAATGAACATTGGGGTGCATGTGTCTTTTTTTTTTTAATTTCAGTATGTTGTATTTTTTAAAAAAAATTTAGTTATTTATTTTTGGCTGTGTTGAGTCTTCGTTTCTGTGCGAGGGCTTTCTCCAGTTGCGGCGAGCGGGGGTCACTCTTCATCGCGGTGCACGGGCGTCTCACTGTCGTGGCCTCTCTTGTTGCGGAGCACAAGCTCCAGACGCGCAGGCTCAGTAGTTGTGGCACACGGGCTTAGCTGCTCCACGGCATGTGGGATCTTCCCAGACCAGGGCTCGAACCCGTGTCCCCTGCATTGGCAGGCAGATTCTCAACCACTGTGCCAACAGGGAAGCCCCACGTGTCTTTTTGAATTATGGTTTTCTCTGGGTATATGCCCAGTAGTGGGATTGCTGGGTCATATGGTAATTCTATTTTTAGTTTTTTGAGGAACCTACATACGGTTCTCCATAGTGGGTGTATCAATTTACATTGCCACCAACAGTGCAAGAGGGTTCCCTTTTCTCCACACCCTCTCCAGCATTGATTGATTGTAGATTTTCTGATGATGCCCATTCTAACTGGTGTGAGGTGATACCTCATTGTAGTTTTGATTTGCATTTCTCTAATAATTAGTGATGTTGAGCAGCTTTTCATGTGCTTCTTGGCCATCTGTATGTCTTCTTTGGTGAAACGTCTACTCAGGTCTTCTGCCCATTTTTTGTTTCGGTTATTTTTTTTTTAAGATTGAGCTGCATGAGCTGTTTATATATTTTGGAGATTAATCCCTTGTCCGTTGATTTGTTTGCAAATATTTTCTCCCATTCTGAGGGTTGTCTTTTCGTCTTGTTTGTAGTTTCCTTTGCTGTGCAAAAGCTTTTAAGTTTCATTAGGTCCCATTTATTTTTGTTTTTATTTCCATTAATCTAGGAGGTGGATCAAAAAAGATCTTGCTGTCATTTATGTCAAAGAGTGTTTTTCCTATGTTTTCCTCTAAGAGTTTTATGGTGTCCAATCTTACATTTAGGTCTCTAAGCACTATGAGTTTATTTTTGTATATGGTGTTAGGGAGTGTTCTAATTTCATTCTTTTACATGTAGCTGTCCAGTTTTCCCAGCACCACTTATTGGAGAGGCTGTCTTTTCTCCATTGTATATTCTTGCCCCCTTTGTCATAGATTAGTTGACCATAGCTGCGTGGGTTTATCTCTGAGCTTTCTATCCTGTTCCACTGATCTATATTTCTGTTTTTGAGGCAGGACCATATTGTCTTGATTACTGTAGCTTTGTAGTATAGTCGGAAGTCAGGGAGTCTGACTCTTCCAGCACCGTTTTTTTCCCTCAAGACTGCTTTGGCTCTTTGGGGTCTTTTGTGTCTCCATACAAATTTTAAGATTTTTTCTTCTAGCTCTGTAAAAAATGCCATTGGTAATTTGAAAGGCATTGCACTGAATCTGTAGTGTTCACCCCTATTCTTGAATAAGTGCTCTCCAGCTGGTTTCAAGACCTTGGCTAGTTTCCACACTTCTCAAAAAGTTGATTCTGACAATTTTTGCCAATCTTCTGGTTGACTTTATGGAGGAAGCAATTTTTGTAATCCTCACACCGTCATTTTCACTCACAGTTGCTTGTGTGGAAACTTGAAACTAAACCTTGACATTTTTCAAATATGACTAATTATTCCAAAGTATGATCTTCTCATGACTGATTAGTATTCCGTTCTATGACTACGTTATTGTTTATTTAACAGCCACCTCCTGACTGGCAGACATTAGGTGGTGGAAGGCTCCAGGGACATGCAGGAACCAGCTTGTGCTGACTCTGAAGAGCCACTTGTGTACATCTCTTCCCAATTCCCTCCTTCAGTAAAGTTCCATTGGTAGCTTGAAATCAGCCATGGTGGAAACGCTTACACCACAGAAACTGGCAAAATTACAAAATATTTTCCCCCACCCGCAGATGACAGGCAGCTTTTAAGCATTTAACTGCACATCACTGGGTGCAGGTATCATAACAGAGAGCCATAATAGGACCATATGTTTTTTTTGTTTTGGCTGCATGGCATGTGGGATCTTAGTTCCCTGATCAGGGACTGAACTTGTGCCCTGCAGTGGAAGTGCAGTCTTAACCACTGGACCACTAAGGAAGCCTAGGACCATGTTTTATTAATTTGTGTATCCTTAAGACTCAGCAGGAGGCCTAGCACACAGTACGTGATCAGGACTTTTTTGTTCTTTTCGTGTACACACTTCCTGACACAGGTGGATTCCCAGTTTGAACCTTATTTTATAATCTTCTTTGATTTAGCGTAACTTCAAAGCATATTATACTTGACACATAATTGTCATTATTTTAATGCCTGCAATTTTCCTTTGACTAAATGAATATTTCTTTAATCCCTCCCATGTCAACTTATTATTACTTCATTTCCAGTATTTCACAGTGATGAACATCTCCATGAAATGAGCTTTCTATATCTTGCTGAAACTCCTTTAAAGCTGGGAACAGGCTACCTTGCCAAAAGAACACCTGACACAGAGTAAAAAACACATATGACCTCCTAGATCATTAATTCTTTTACACAGTAAATGTCTTTTCTGGGCCCAACTCCCTATTGCAGGGACTCAGGAAGAACACACCTGCACCACACGTTCACAAACAGGTACTACATTTAGGATTTTAATGCTGTGTACACTGTGTACAGATTAAGTCATATCTGCAAGACAGCAGGGCTCATCATATAACTGCATAGTTGCAAACCAGGAATAATCAGGATGTACTTTCAGCTGCTCGAATAGAACCAGAACACTTGTGCACTTGACAGGTTTCTTTCTCATCTATTAATAGCCCAGCTTTGCAGTATCAAGGAGCCAGGCTTCAAATATACATACTGTTGCTCAACTGTCCCCTGGGGTGCCCCAGTCTGCATGGCCCAGTGTGGCTGACTGCCTATTGGAAAAGGCCTCTTCCCTTTCAGGGGACCCGGAGTGCACAGAGCACTTGGTCCCACACCCCACAGACCAGGCTTGATCATATGGTCACATGGCGGCAAGGGAATCTGGGAAATGTAGCATTTGATCTGGCTGACCATAGATCCAGCTAAAAATTGAGGGTCATGATAACCTGAAAAGTAGAGAACTGATTTGGGGCAAAATTAGCATTCTCTCCTACAGTTTCCAATACCTTTTAAAAATGAATTAATACTTTTTATGTTCTACAGATTTATCTATTTAATTTTTTTCTGTACTTTTTTTTTTTTTTTTTTTGCGGTACGTGGGCCTCTCACTGTTGTGGCCTCTCCCGTTGCGGAGCACAGGCTCCGGACGCGCAGGCTCAGCGGCCATGGCTCACGGGCCCAGCCGCTCCACGGCATGTGGGATCTTCCTGGACCGGGGCACGGACCCGTGTCCCCTGCATCGGCAGGCGGACTCTCAACCACTGCGCCACCTGGGAAGCCCTTTTCTGTACTTATTTTTAAAATGCCCCAGTTATACTGCATCATCATTTTTATGTTAAAAGCATTAGGTTGGTAAACTGAAACCTTTACACTGTACCAGAAAACATACTACCCTGTTTCAGTCTTCCTCTTTTTATATGCCAGGAGCTAAAAGGAATTGGCCCAGACCTTGCTCAGCTGTGTAAACAAAGACAGGTGAGACCTAGTCTCTGCCTACCAGGTCTGGTGTGGGAGACAAACGTAAATAAATCATTACAGAAGGAAAACACAAAAAGCTATAGAAGCCGAGAACCAAACTTCTCCCAGGAGGAAAGAGAAAGCTTCTAAGAAGAGGAAATCCAAATTCATCCAGAAAAAAACAAGAGCCTTCCTGACAATGGGAAAATCTTGAGCAAAGGCACTGAACGTTGGAGGCACCCCAGCAACTCAACTGAACACAGGGTGGATGGTGGCTAGAGATGATGCTGGGCCCAGGTCTTGGAGGGGAAGGCGCATCACTTGTCCGACTGTGGTGGTATGTGAACTGGCTCTCATCATCCATTTCAACTTCCTCGCGTGCCTTCACAGGCTGAGGCCAGAAACCTGAAAACTACATTTCCCCGTCTTCCTTGCAGCTAGAATTCTGGATGAGTTAGCTCCACCAGTTAAGTGCACTGACGCAGCTAGGAGTGAGGTCATGGCTATCTTTTCGCTTCTCTGGTTGCTACTGCTGGCTAGCACAGCCAGGGAAACACTGTGTTTCAGCAGCAATTCAGCTTTTTAAAAAAAATAAATTTATTTTATTCATTTTATTTTTAGCTGTGTTGGGTCTTTGTTGCTGCACGTGGGCTTCCTCTAGTTGTGGTGAGCGGGGGCTACTCTTCGTTGCAGTGCGTGGGCTTCTCATTGCAGTGGCTTCTCATGTTGCAGAGCATGGGCTCTAGGCACGCAGGCTTCAGTAGTTGTGGCTGGCGGGCTCTAGAGCACAGGCTCAGTAGTTGTGGCGCATGGGCTTCGTTGCTCTGTGGCATGTGGGATCTTCCCAGACCAGGGCTCGAACCTGTGTCCCCTGCACTGGCAGGCGGGTTCTTAACCACTGCACCACCAGGGAAGCCCAGCAATTCAGCTTTGTGTGAACTAAGAGACTGAGAGAGTTGCAGCCATGGCAGAGGCTCCCTTATATCTGGAACATAGCTCCAGTGATGCCCCCTTTTCCTGATTGTGGGAGAGGCTGCAGCTCCCCCAGTAGGCCAGTTCTGCTGTGTTGTTCTGGCTGCATTCTTGAAGGCCCACTCAGAGACATTCCTTGAGGCCCTCCAATGACTTTGTAAGCATCTAACGCCCTGGATTAAATCCCTTTCTGATTAAAATTGGTAGAATGGCTTGTTTCCTCTAACTGAACTCTGATCAATGCAGAGGGTTGCCGTTAAAACCGACTATTCGGGCTTCCCTAGTGGCACAGTGGCTGAAAGTCTACCTGCCGATGCAGGGGATATGGGTTCGTGCCCCGGTCCGGGAAGATCCCACATGCCGCGGAGCGGCTAGGCCCGTGAGCCATGGCCGCTGAGCCTGCACGTCCAGAGCCTGTGCTCCGCAACGGGAGAGGCCACAACAGTGAGGGGCCCAAGCGTACCGCAAAACAAAAACAAAAACAAAAACAAACAAAAAAAACCTGACTATTCAACCACATTCCACCTAAAATGTGGCTCAAGTCCAGGCTCTGGCTTACATTCTGGAGAGCCTATTGTTGTTATGCCCAAAAAGCAGCATAGACACCCCACCACCACCACCAAAAAGCTCCCCTGACCTGGCCTGCCTCAGTGGAGAACAGACCACTTCTGAGAGCAGCTGAGGGCAAGCACAGACACAGCCTTCGCTGCAGGGTTCCTGCTTCTGACAGATCTGTCCTCCTTCCACACCCAAAGGTAAGGGCTGTACAATCCTAGCCACTGCTCAGGCCAGTTGAGTGTCTCCAACAACACAGGGAAGGAGTTAAAATACCTATCATCACAGAGATTTGCGTCCTCCTTCACTTTCCTACAAACAAAGCCATGAAGTTAAATGGGAGACTCTGGGGAGAGGGTGGGGGAGGGGGACTGCTGGTGGTTCATTAGCAGAGAGCAGGGCCATCACTCTGCATCCATTACCTGACTGTGGTACACACAGGAACGTTTTAAATTGTAATCATTGTCTGCTTATTTTAAGGTAGAGTAGGAAAATATAACATGTGAAACAAACCCAATTTCATGAGCAGTATCTCTTCATGACATGTTAAAAAGGCAAACCAATTGGGGGGATAATTAGGTAAGTAATAGTAAAACTGGCATGAAGATATGGCCAAAATCATGCCGGTGGCATGCCAATTCTAAGATTTGGAAACCCCACTGCAAGATGACATTTGGTCCCTGTGACAACAGTAGGAGTTGCTTAATTTTTGCCTCCACTTTAGCATGGAGAGTGAGGATCAGAACATTGAAATGACCTGTCAGTGTCACATGGCTACTAGTGGTCAATAACAAAGTTGGGATTCATTCCTGGCTGGTATGGTCTTCACCCCACTCCCACCCCCACCTTATACAAACTCCGAAAGCCACCAGTAAGCATAACTTTGGAGAAGTGAAGAACTCTTCCAGTCCACTTCCTCCTGGCGGCTGTGGTCATCCACCACGTTCCCAGCTCCCCTCTGATGGGGCTGGTGTGCTGCAGGGAGAGCTCAGGAGGTGTGGCCTGGACATCCAAGCAGGCTGCCTCCTCCAGGGTGCAGGCTGGAAGGAAGCAGCCGCCTTCAGGTTCAGGGCGGGGGGGGGGCCCTCGCTGGGTCTCTCATGCTTCTTCTTGGCCTCCTCTCTGGGATGCAGTCGATATCCCAGGAAAACAAATGAGAAAGTACAGCTGGCATGGTGTGGGGGGTTGGGATGCTGCCTGGGCAAAGGCTGAGAGTCCCTTCTCAAAAGCCGATGACTCGTGTGGCCCAGGTCTCAGGGTCAGAGCTGTTCCAGCCAGCCCTCCTGAGGGGCCAGTGGCCGTCGGTGTGCCTCCTGTGCCCGAGGCTCCAACGCTGTCCCAGGGTGCCAGCTGAGGGCCTCAGAAGCCAACCAGCAAGTAAGGCGAAGGTCTTCTGGGCACGGCTGCAGCTCACTGCTCTTCTGTAACCCAAACAACTTCCATTTCATCTGTTTTACATTCTAAAAACAGTTTGAGGGGGAATTCCCTGGTGGTCCAGTGGTTAGGACTCTGTGCTTCCACTGCAGGGGGCCCGGCTTCGATCCCTAGTGGGGGAACTAAGATCCCGCAAGCCGCATGCTGTGGCCTAAAAACAAAAGACAACAGTTTGAGAACCACTGCCTCAGCATCTCCTAGGCCTCAGGTTTGAAGAACTGTGCACAGGGCCTGCACTGCCTCTGAAGATATCCAGGGCAGAAATGGATGGGATAGAGAAGTGATGGCAAGTGATGACCGAGGGGCCTGGGGAACCAGATGAACAGGAAGGACAGCGGGTTCCAGACGCTGGCCTTTACCAAACCCTCTTCTAAAGTGCTTCCTTGTCATTTCTGCCTAGCTTAAAAATACACGTTGGGAGAATGCCTGGGTAGCTCAGTCGGTAGAGCATCAGACTTTTTTTTTTTTTATTGGCCAGCCATGTGGCTTGTGGGATCTTAGTTCCCCCACCAGGGACTGAATCTGGGGCCATGGCGGTGAAAGCACCGAGTCCTAACCACTGGACCACCAGGGAACTCCCCTAGAGCATCAGACTTTTTTTTTTTTTGAATATTTATTTATTTATTTGGATGCGCTGGGTCTTAGTTGCAGCACATGGGATCTTTGTTGCTACGTGTGGGATCTTCTTTTTTAGTTGTGGCATGCGAACTCTTAGTTTCAGTATGTGGGATCTAGTTCCCTGAAAAGGGATTGAACCTGGGCCCCCTGCATCGGGAGCATGAAGTCTTAGCCACTGGACCACCAGGGAAGTCTCCTAGAGCATCAGACTTTTAATCTGAGGGCCCAGTGTTCAAGTCCCTGTCCAGGTGCAAAAAAATAAAATAAATAAAATTTTAAAAATAAATAACCAATTAAAAAAATAAAATTTATAAACAACCTAAATGCCCAATGACGGAAGAATGAATAAAGATGTGGTCGGGACTTCCCTGGCAGTCCAGTGGTTAAGACTCTGCACTTCCACTGCAGGGGGCACGGGTTCAATCCCTGGTGGGGGAACTAAGATCTCACATGCCACGCAGCACAGCCAAATAAATAAATGATGTGGTACATACAGACAATGGAATACTACTCATCCATCAAAAAGAACAGAATAATGCCATTTGTAGCAACATGGATGCAACTAGAGATTATCATACTAGGTGAAGTAAGTCAGGAAGAGAAAGACTGGTGGACTGCCACTGTAACCAAATGATCTCACTTAACATTGGCAACATGGGCATAAAGCAACACCATGGACCTCTTGACAAGATGAATGGAGACGGACCCAACATCACATATAGTATTTCTGTCAAAAATGCAAAGCCTGGATGTAATAAGAAGGAAACATCAGGCAGACCCAAACTGAGGGACAGTCTACAAAACAACTGGCCTCTGCTCTTAAAAAACCTCAAGGTCGAAAAAGACAAAGAAAGGCTAAGAAACTGTTCCAGATCAAGAGACTTAAGGAACATGAAAACAAAATGCAATGCATTGTCCTGGAATGGATCTTAGACCAGGAAAACACCACCACCACCACCACCATAAAGAGGACATTATTGGCCGCCTGCCGATGCAGGGGACGCGGGTTCGTGCCCCGGTCCGGGAGGATCCCACATGCTGCGGAGCAGCTGGGTCCGTGAGCCATGGCTGCTGAGCCTGCGCATCTGGAGCCTGTGCTCCGCAACGGGAGAGGCCACAACAGTGAGAGGGCCGCGTACTGCAAAAAAAAAAAAAAAAAAGAGAACATTATTGGGACAATGGAAGAACCTGAATACGGGCTGTAAATTAGATAACAGGATTGTATCAATGCTGAATTTCCAGATTTTGATAGCTGCACTCTGGTTTTGTACCAGAATGCCTCTGAATTTAGGAAATAAACCCCGAAGTTAGAGGCTAAACACAAAGATGTTTTCAATTCACTCTCAAGTGGTTTAGAGAGAGAGAGAATGATAAAGGCAAAACATTTACCTAAATAATCCATGGTCAAGTCAGACGTGGAGGACAGGTGAAGGTTTCTCCCACACCCTTTGCTGCCACCTCCCAGACACAAGCACGATCCTTCACATATTTCTCTGGGCTCAGATAATCATCTATACACAGATGCATGGTTTGCTGGGGTTTAGTTTCTTTTTAAAAACAGGGTCATAGATTACATGTTACCCTACAATTTGATTTTTAAAATAGTTTTTAAGGTTTTTTTTTAAATCAAAGCAATATATGCATATGGTTAAACATTACTAGTACTGAAGAGCTTAAATAAAAGCCAACTGCTCCACCCCTTCCTGACCCCAAGGCTGCCCCCCAGAGCAGTCACTCTTAACTGTTTGTTTTGCTGGTGCTTACCCCTATAGCTCTAAATAACACGCTTATCCTATTTCTGGGTATATGAATGGTACACTGACTTCCTGCTTTGCGTGAGCATTTAATTCACTTACACCCTCCTCCACTGTTTCCAAGGGTTTTCATTACTATCTGTAGTCCTTTAATTTCCACTCCGGCCGTATCTGAGCTCCAGCTCTGTACATTTTCCTTCCCTCACCCTGCCACCTGTCTACTTCTGTTAACTATAACTTTACACTGCCAAACTGATAATGTGTTATGTTGTTCTGTAACCATAATTGTCTTGCTTGCTGAGTAGGCAGGTGGACTCTCTCAATAAATAGTGCTCATATGATTAGCACGACAGAAATATTATGACCTGCACAACCAAGCAGTGTACTACAGTTACATCTCCTTTCTTGGGCAGCCTTTGATTTTCCTTGCATTCAACTTCTTTTACTTAACAGTATGTCAAAGTTCTTCCAATTTTTTAAATAACCATACGGTAATTTGAGTAGGTAGATTTAAATTTTAAAAATTAAACTAAATTTTTATCGTGGTAAAATATGCATAAAAAGGCCACCTTAACCATTTCTAAGTGCACAGGTCAGTGATATTAAGTACATTCTCACTGTCGTGCGACCATTGCCACTAACCGTTGCGTAACTTCTTCATCATCCTGCACTGAAACTGTCCCCGTGAAACACAGACTCCTCAATCCCCGCCCCCACCCCCAGCCCCCGGGGCCACTGCTCTACTTCCATCTCTAAGGCTACTCTAGAGATCTCATAAAAAATGGCGTCACACAATATTTGTCTTTCGTCCTTTCGGCTTACTTCACTTAACGTAATTTCCTCAAAGTTCACCTATGCTGTAGAGTATGTCAGGATTTCCTTGCTTTTTACAGATGAATAATATTCAATTGTATGTATGGATAGGCAGCACTTTGTTTTCTATTCATTGTCCACTGAAGGATATTTGCAGTGTTTCCACCTTTTGGCTACTGTGAATAATACTGCTGTGTGGGGCTTCCCTGGTGGAGCAGTGGTTAGAATCCTCCTGCCAATGCAGGGGACATGGGTTCGAGCCCTGGTCCGGGAAGATCCCACACGCCGCGGAGCAACTGAGCCCGTGCGCCACAACTACTGAGCCTGCGCTCTAGAGCCCGTGCTCCACTACTATTGAGCCTGTGCTCTAGAGCCCACAAGCCACTACTGAGCCTGCGCTCTAGAGCTCACGAGCCACAACTACTGAAGCCCGTGCACCTAGAGCCTGTGCTCCACAACAAGAGAAGCCACCGCAATGAGAAGCCCGCGCACCGCAATGAAGAGTAGCCCCCGCTCGCCGCCACTAGAGAAAGCCCACGCGCAGCAACGAAGACCCAACACAACCAAAAAGAAAAATAAATTTATATAAAAAAATACCGTTGTGAACATTGTTGTACAAATACCTCTTTGAGTACCTGCTTCCAGTTCTTTTGGGAATATGCCCAGAAATGGAATTGCTGGATCATATGGAGATTCTATGTTTTGTTTTGTTTTTTTAAAGGAACCTCCATACTGTTTTCCACAGCAGCCACACCATTTTACATTCCCACTAGAAGTGTATAAGGGTTCCAATTTCTGCTTTTTTGATGATTCCTAATGGGTGTGAAGTGTTATCTTATTGTGGCTTTGATTTCTATTCCTTAATGATCAGTGATGTTGAGCATCTTTTCATGTGTTTATTGGCCATTTGGATAACTCCTCTGGTGAAATATCTTTTCAAGTCCTTTGGGCATTCTATTTAAAATTCATTTCTTAAATTGTGGTAAAATATTCATAACAAAATTAACTTTTTCAGTGTACCAGTGGCATTAAATACATTCATATTTTTGTGCAACTCTCACCCAGTTTTGAATTGGGTTGTTTGGTACTGCTGAATTTTAGTAGTTCTTTATATATTCTGGGTATTAATTCCTTATCACATATGTGATTCGCAAATATTTTTTCCCACTCTACACATTGCCTTTTTACTCTGTTGATTGCATTCTTTGATGCACAAACATTTTAAATTTTGATGAAGTCCGATTTATTTTTTCTGTCATTGCCTGTGTCTTTGGTGTCACATCCACAGAATCACTGCCAAGCCCCATGTCATGAAGCTTTTGCCCTATAATTTGTTCTAAGAGTTTTACGGTTTTAGCTCTTACGTTTAGGTCTTTGATCCACAGTATGCAGAGTTCGTAACTTGTTAAATCAAAGCGATCTTTAAAATGTAAATGCCATCGTGCCTGCTCACACATCTGCAGAGGTTTTCATCTCACTCAAATTAAGAATGATTACCTTATCCTAGCCTACGGGGCTCCACCTGATGTGATTTACACTCCTCTGATTTCACACGACTCTAGGTGCATGACCACACCGTGCTGCCCCTCCCATGTGCCGAGCACATTACCACTGCAGGGCATCTGTGCTTGCTGGTCCCTCTTCCGGGAGATCCCTGATCGCACGACTCCTTCTCAGTGAGGTTGTTCCCGACCACCTTCATCTCTACCCCAACCCCGAGTTTGTTTTCTTATTAGCACGTATCACTGCTATCATTGTTCCTTGTGTTCCCCAGGAGACTATAAACTCTAGGAAGGCAAAGGTCAAGAACACATGGATGCTCAGAATAAAGCTTTAAGTGGTGGTCAGTGGATGAGAGCTTTCTACATAAGATCCTTAAAATCAGGGTGCACCCCCTTTATCCCTCCCTCCTTCCACCGGCTGGAACCAAATGTGTGGCAACAAGTTTTAGACTATTTAGATGATGGCAACTCCTTAGAGATGACCAAGCAACAAGATAGGTGGCACTTGGGTGCCTGGTGATTTTGGGAAACGGTGCTGTTGAGAAAGCTTGGGCTTCTTTTTTCCTTTCGAGGAAGAGCACATTTCATTGGAAAGAGAGCACGGAATGTGACCAACAGATGAAGGCAGCTCGATAGGCATCCTGACCACCATGCTCGAGAAGACACACAGGGTGCTTTGCTGAAAAAGATCAGTGGGAACGTGGACTCCTCTGGGCAACCTCCCCAACCTTTTCCCTCCCAGGAGGACTCCCAGCCATTTCCTCGAAGGCAACCATGGTTCACTAGAGAGAGAGCCCTCAGGGGTGCCTTCTTGTTTATGTTATTTTTTTTTTAAGTTTTTTTTTTTAATGTGGACCATTTTTTAAAAAGCCTTTATTGAATTTGTTACAATTTTTGTTTTATGTTTTGGTTTTTTGGCCATGAGGCATGAGGGATCTTAGCTCCCCAACCAGGGATCGAACCTGCACCCCCTGCACTGCAAGGCGAAGTCTTAACCACTGGTCTGCCAGGGAAGTCCCAGCCTTATCTATCTATCTATCTATCTACCTATCTATCTATCTATTTATGTTTGGCCGAGTTGGGTCTTCGTTGCTGTGCACGGGCTTTCTCTAGTTGCAGTGAGCAAGGGCTACTCTTCATTGCAGTACGCGGGCTTCTCATTGTCGTGGCTTCTCTTGTTGCGGAGCACGGGCTCTAGGCACGCAGGCTTCAGTAGTTGTGGCACGTGCGCTCGGTAGTTGTGGCTCGTGGGCTCTAGAGTGCAGGCTCAGTAGTTGTGGCACACAGTCTTAGTTGCTCCGCGGCATGTGGGATCTTCCCAGGCCAGGGCTCAAACCCGTGTTCCTTGCATTGGCAGGCAGATTCTTAACCACTGTGCCACCAGGGAGGTCCCAAGGAAGCTTTATTGTGACAGACACCACTGCGCACATGTCCAGTCTCCCCTTGGTTCCTAGAATGTAAGCCTGATTTGTTCAGGGCAACAATGGGCCCAGCTAAAGAACTCTGTTTCTCAGCAGACCCTACAGCTACAGGTGGCCAGGTGACAGGACTCCAGGCAACGAGGGGGAAGCTGCTGGGTGGGGCTTCCTGAGCAGCTCATAACAAGAAAGCTGACTGAGCCGGGCAAACTTGCCGTCTTCCCTTCCCCTTCATCCTGCCTGCAGTCATCTTGTGACCCTGAGGTGACAAGAATGAGGATGAAAACCACAGCGTAAGGATGAGTGAGCAAAAGGACAAAAGTAGCTTCGGCCTCTGATGGCTTCATGGGTCGACAGTACTTCTCAGAACTTCTTGATCCATGAGAAAAGGGAAATCTATGTTCAGCTAAGGCACTATGGGTTGGGTTTTCCATCAAAAGATAGGAGTCTGGGTCCTTGATGGTCCCATGGGGCAGCCACTCTAGCAGAAATCTAAACTTCTTTTACAAAAGAGAAAAATGAAGCCCTAATTTGTCCATCACTTGTAGCAGAGACAAGTAACATGCATTATTCTTGCGTCCTGGGTGAGAAAGGAGAGAATAGTCACGCTTTGGAGATGTTGAGTATGAGGTGCCGGTGGGATAGACAAACACAGAGAACCAGGAGAGAGCAGGAGGTGTGGGTCTGGAGCTTGGGGAAAAGAGCTGGGTTAGAAAAGGACGGGTCAGGGACTTCCCTGGTGGCGCAGTGGTTAAGAATCCGCCTGTCAATGCAGGGGACCAGGTTCGAGCCCTGGCTTGGGAAGATCCCACGTGCCGCAGAGCAACTAAGTCCGTGCATCACAACTACTGAGCCCGCACTCTAGAGCCTGTGCTCAACAACAAGAGAAGCCACCGCAATGAGAAGCCTCCACGAAGAGTAGTCCCCGCTCGCCACAACTAGAGAAAGCCCACGCACAGCAACGAAGACCCAACACAGCCAAAAGTAAATAAATGATAAATAAATTTTAAAGAAAAAAAAAAAAGGTCATAAGACTTCAGGGTGGACACTTCAGAGTCCCTCACTGCTGGTCTTGGGTGGGGCACAAACACATCCTGACCATCTCTGAGGAACAGAGCAGGGGTCAGATTTGGACTACAAATAAGGAAGACTGTCACAGTCAGAGCTGTCCAAGAAAGGAACAGGACCCCTAGTCAGGGAGCACTCTGCTCCTTGAGCAGTGCAAGCAGAGACTGGGTGCTGGAGAAGCGGGGGAGAGGTCCAGAGCAGCGGGAAGTGGAGTCCATGACTGTTAAGGATCTTTCAGGCCTTGAGCTGCTGACATTCTAAGGATCTGATTGGGTCCTGAAGTGTGGTGTTATCAACCTTGGAAAAAGGACCCACCCAACAGTGAGACCAGAGGTCGCAGGGCCCCCATCCTTGCCCTGATGCTATGGTCTTTCACAGAAGCCAGGGGCCATCTGCATGGTACTCAATTGCATGCAAGGTCTCAGACGTTTCTACTGACAAGTATTAGATAACTACTAGACCCCAGAGTTTTATTTACCTACGTACTAATGGTTTTTTCTCCATAGTTATTAAACTGATACACGCACAAAACAACAATAACAGTGACAACAACAAAAAAACCTTGTAAATTCGAGAAAACACCAAGGGAGGGGGAAATATGTAATTCTACCACCCAGAGATAACCACGATTAGCAATTTAACATAAAAATATCATGTCTTTTTTGCGCACATAAAGTTTTCCTCAAAGTTGTGTTTTACTTTACATGCTATTGTGATGCCTTTGTTTTTTTCAACTTATTTTGATATAAACTTACAGAAAAGTGGCAAGGATAGTAAAAAGAACCCCTGTGTACCCTTCACCCAGATATACTGCTTCCTTTTAAGGGCCAGATGAGCCCTTTATCCACGTGACTCTACTGTCCCCGAAACATGCCCTGAGATGAATACTCCCCTTACCCACACCTCACACGTGAACACATTAGGCCTTAGTCAGGGGCTTCGAATATTTCACTTCACGATCCTTTGTTAAAGGTCTTTGATTCCTATCTTTGTGCACCTATTCCTTAGGGCTTCGAGGCCATCTCTAAATAAGATTATCCACAAAATCCCCCAACCCACTGGCAGGGCAGAAGGGAACCCACGGTCATCACAGTGCCTTAAACCTGTGTCCCATCACCAGGCCACGCCACGGTCCATGATGCACAGTGACTAACTACATCTTTTAAATCTTCTGATGACCTTGTAAACAGCTTAACAGTGCATTTTTTATGATTCAGAATTACTTCGTCAAATGCAACTACATAAAACACACTCTACTCTCTATAATCCTATTAGATATTACTTCATGTTAAAATACGTACGCACCCATGTTCATAGCAGCATTATTCACGACAGCCAAAAGGTGGACACAACCCAGGCGTCCACTGACAGATGAAGAAACAAAATGTGGTGTCAGGGTGGAAAATTTTTTTTTTCTTTCCACCCTTCTAGGTTCTTTGGCTGGTCTAATGGTTAAGCTGACATCAGACAGATTAACAGGAGAAAAACAGATTTAATTTCATATGTATGGGAGCCCCATAAAAATGAGACCCAAAGGCAGTCAGGCAATTGAGACTTATGTGCATCCCTGAACTAGGAAAGGGATAGAAGCTGGGGCTGCAGAGGGGAGGAGGGCCATTCACAGCAGCTGAGAAGAGCGGACGTCTGCCCTGCCACGCAGGTTAAGTCTTTAACATAAATAAGTCATCTCTGCTAATTGCTTTCTTTAGGGGCTGGCCCCCTATTGCAATTCTTTTAGGCTGATAAAGAAGAGGTAAAAATTTTTCCTGAAACTGCTGGGTCTTGATAGCCTTTGGCTCAAAATAATTCACATGACAAGGTGGCACATTTGGGGTGGCATATTCTGCTCCCCTTCAGTGCTATACACACACAAGAGAATATTAATATGCCTTTAAAGGGAAGGAAATCCTGACACACGCTACAGTGGGTGAACCTTGAGGACATTATGCTCAGTGAAATAAGCCACTCACAAAATATATTCTATGACTCCTCTTATATGAGGTCCCTGGAGCAGTCAACTTCACAGAGACAGAAAGTAGAATGGTGGCTGCCAGGGACCCAGGGGAGGGAAAAATGGAGAGGTATTGTTTAATGGGTACAGAGTTCCATCTTTTTGTAAAATGAAAAGACTTCCGGAGATTGCTTACACAACAGTGCGAACGCACTTAACGCCACTGCAATGTACACTTAAAAGTATCAAGATGCTGAGTTCTACGTTATGTGTACATTACCACTATTAAACTGAAAGAAAAATTTTACACATACGCGGTACGTGTTTCATATTAAATGAGCAATGAAATATGAGCAATGAGCCGCAGAAACGGAGGCTGATGCCTCTGAAAGGCCCTGGAAGACGCTCCGAAGAGGTGCCTGTGAGCTGAACAGTGCAGGTGGCTGTGAGCAAGGAGGCATCTCCGCCAACGGCCTGCAGACCATATCCGCATTCTCCCACTGGAGACGGGAAGCCGGGGGCCCTGAAGCCGGCAGACCTGCTGGCCCCCACTTCTCCTTGCAGGCTTCCTGTGTTAACTGTCACCCTGTGGCCACCTGCTCCTTACCCTCTGGAGAAATTCTGCCTCTGAGTGTGGTATTAGTTCCTTAACCCTGAGGTTGAAATACTGCAGAACTAGAGACCACTACTGAACGCCTGCTGTATGCCCTGCACAAGGTGCTTTACACACATTGTCTCTAATCATTTCCACAGTGACCCTATGAAAGAGGTTTTGTGATTCTCATCTTACTCATGAGGAGATTGAAATCTGCGAAGGTTAGGTAACTTACTCAACGATACACAATAAGGAGCTAAATTCTTTGCATTATATGGTCTCTAAGATGATAAAAATAAAAGTAAGATCCATAGGGCATCTAGCATATTTTTAAAGCCCCTATAAGGTCCCAGAGGCAAAAATGTATCAAGCAACTCAGGGTTGCCCCCAAATAGTAAATGCTCTTTCCTGAGCACTTAGCACAGCTTAGGAACTTGGCTAACCCTATCTAGTTCCATCACCAGAGCTATGGCATTATGTGTATACCACAGGCCCGAGTGGTACGTGCAAGGGTGTCCACTTGTGGTCAGTTGCTTCAGGAAGGAGGACGTTGCTCTCACGTTCAAACATGTGATTCCCAAAACCAATACCACTTCTGAAACTGCTACTACTTTATTTTTTAAACATTAAGAAGACATTTCAGGATGATTTTAAGGCAGAACTTGCTTCAGTTTCTAAGTCAATGCTGCCATTGTGTTCCATGGTACTAACCCTAAAAACACAGAAGATATACCAGCAACTGAACCTACTGAAAATATGTGTGCTTGTAGCAAAAAGACATTTATTCATTCATTCATTCATTCAACAAACCGGTCTTGAGCGCCTTGTTTGCCCGGCTCCTCCCCCCCCCCCCCCCCCGCAAAAACAAAAGCGAAAAGAACAAAAATCTCGCTTTCAAGACTCAGGTCGTCTCATCGGTTCGAAACCTTTGCAGCAAGCATTGATACTACAGTACTGACCTCTAAAATTTTATGCTCACAAATTCAATCTCATGAATCTATTAACCACCGTGGCTCCAGCTGAAAAAACCTTTTTTTAAACGTTGCCTTCTCGCTTTATGATGTGATAACCTCATAAAAAGACCTTGTGTATTTAGATCACACACTCAAATATCCCCAAACTTATTTCCCCCGCCCCTGTCCCCGTCCTCCCATCTCTGCTGCCTTCCTCACCGCCCGTTTCGGCCCTTCGGCTGGGACTCTGCCTGTGCGAGCTCGTGGGCATCTCTATCCTCGTGGGTCTTTTTCAAAAACACCCAAAACCCGCCAACAATGCACATCCTCACACGTTTTTCCGCGCTTTGCTTTTTTCACTTAGTGTCTGCTGGGGTTGGGTCCACATTACTGTAGGAACCGTCTTGCGGTTTCTAGCGACGGCAGGTCACTCCTCTGAAAGGACAGACTAACTCATGTCACCTGGTTATTCCTGGTTTCGTGGTCAAGACATGAAGGTCAGCCTTCGTGTCCACGCGAGAAACGGCCGAGAGAGAACCCCCAACGTGGCCGCGGGGTACTGACAGCCCAAAGCCGAGCCCGGGAAGGGCCGGGAGCCCCAAAGGCCGCCTCATCGCGGCAGAGCACGAGCGTCCTACGCCGGCGGCCGGGCCACGGGCACGCCACACGCTCGCCTCCACTTCCGGCCACGCAGAGTGGGGGGCCGCCATCTCTTACTTTCGGCCACCTACCCGACGACAAAGACACCGGGCAACTCCGCGGGAGCCGTCTTTCGCGAGGAGCCTGCTACAATCCCCGCGTGTCCCAGAAACAGGCCAGCCTCTGAGCGTGCCGTACCGCCACACAGGAAGCCGCCATGTTGTACATCTTGTACGGCAAAGCCCTCCATTTCCGGGACCGGCCGCTGACTTGACCCGTGAGGCGCGAGCCAACAAAGGTGGCGTGAGCGCCCTCTGGCGGCGGCGCCGGAGTAGCGCCGCCAGCTTTGACCTGCGGGGAATTCTGCTTCCGGGTCTCCTGGGGGTGGGGCATTGACGTGAGCTCAGAGCTGGGTCGCGGCTGGGGTGGCACCCGAGCGTGCGCAACGGCGACGGCGCGGGGCTGCGGGCTGGGATCGCATGGATTGAGGGTCTGCGTGGTCTGTTACCTCGCCCCCTCCTGGGAGGCCCGTACTGTTATTACCGTTTACGGGTGAGAACACGCGCCCTCCTTGCCCACTCTGCTAAACCCCGGTGAAGATGACCTGGAGATCCGTCCCCCCTTTATTTTTGTAAAGTGGGTAACATTACTTAATCGGGGGGTTATTGCGAGGATTGAGTTTTCGGATGACAGTACATGGTTCTTAACGTCCGTTTCTTCTCCATCGGTCATAGTGATAACAACGTCCCCGTGCGGATGGCCCCTGGGCTGCCCGGGGTCTGCACAGGTCTCCTGGAGGATCCTCCTGGGCAGGGAGCGTTGAAGTGGTAAAGGACAGTGGGGGCACCGTGGTGCACGGGGTGGGGACATTAATGATGGGAGCTGAGGAAGCTTCTGCAGAGGGCCTCCCGCGGAGCAGACGAGGCATGAACATACCTGCTTATTTGAACGAGGCCAGCGACACGTTGGAGTGTGTCCCGGGGGTCCGTGAAGCAGACGGCAGTGGTTATGGAGACGGCCTAGGGAAGCACCATCCCCAGGCCCACCCGGAAGTTGTCCCTTATCTGTGGCTGGTGATGGGTCCCCACGGGCTGGTGTTCTGGTAGACCTGGCTGTCAGCTCTCTCAGCCCTCAGGGACCTGACTGGTTGGGCAGTGCCCCGGAGGCAGCCCTGCCCCTGTCCTGGCAGTCTGGCCTCCCTTGTAGGGCTCCTGCTTGTCCTCCTTCATAGACGTCTTTGGGATTCACACTTCCAAGATGCGTAGCACTTATATTCTATGTCATAAGTGCAAATACAGTGATTTGAGGACTTTTTAGATAACTACCTGCTCTACCTGCTTCAATCCACCAATCAGACCACTTCCCATTCCATCAGGGTAGCTTCCTGTTTGGATGCATTCCAGAGCTTCAGGAGACCTCTCTTTAAACTGCAAAAATAACCTTTGTATCTGGTATCAGTTCCCACATAGGTGATGAGTTAGCACCTTAATGGCAGCACGTGTAGTTAAGGGCAAGTCTGAGAGTTTTCATCCTGATCGTCATCACACCAGGACCCAGGGAAGATGCCGTTTCTGTCCTTGGGAAATAGACAAGATTTGTGAAGCCAGGTGCGCAAATGCACAGGTATTATTGCCTTGTCGTGGAAGAAATGAAGGAAGGAAACCTCATCGTATTTTTCTGTTGAACACTGAAATTGTCAAATATCGTCCTTAATGTTATGAGTGACATTCATGCTGGACAACACAAACCAAAGCGAACAGGAACATCAGGCCTTTGCACTTGTACCTACATAATGTGTATAATTAATGATTTATGTAGTCTTTTTTTTTTTTTTTGGCCGTGCCCCTCGGCTTGTGGGATCCTAGTTTCCTAACCAGGGATCAAACGTGGGCCCCGCAGTGAAAGCACTGAGTCCTAACCACTGGACCGCCAGGGAATTCCCTATGTAGTTGTCTTTTAAATCAGAATTAAAAAGAAAGAAAGAAAAAAAAAACCCTACAAACAAAAAGTACTTTATATTGTCTTTTATATTTACCGACGTAGTTACCTTGATTGGTACTCTCCCCCCACCCCGCCCCCGCCGTTTGGAATTGAGTTACTGTCTAGTGTCATTTCATTTTAGCCTGAAAGATTCCCTTTATTATTTCTTGGAATGCAGGTCTGCTAGCAACAAATTCTCTCAATTTTTGTTTATCTGGGAATCTTCATTTCTCTTTCATTTTTATTATTATAGGGTATTACTTTAATTGACTTTTGGATGTTAAACCAAGCTCCTATTCTTGGGAAAGCCCACTTGATCATGGTATATAATTTTTTTTATAAGTTGCTGGATTTGGTTTGCTAATATGTTGTTGAGAATATTTGCACATATATTCGTAAAAGACATTGGTTTGGGGGCTTCCCTGGTGGCACAGTGGTTAAGAATCCGCCTGCCAATGCAGGGGACACGGGTTCGAGCCCTGATCTGGGAAGATCCCTGCATGTCGCAAAGCAACTAAGCCCGTACGCCAGAACTACAGAGCCTGCGCTCTAGAGCCCGTGAGCCACAACTACTGAGCCCGCGTGCCACAACTACTGAAGCCCGCTTGCCTACAGCCCATGCTCAGCAACAAAAGAAGCCACCGCAATGAGAAGCCCGCGCACCACAACAAACAGTAGCCCCCGCTCGCCGCAACTAGAGAAAGCCCGCGTGCAGCAACGAAGACCCAACGCAGCCAAAAATAAATAAAATCAATTTATCGAAAAAAAAAAAACAACCCACATTGGTCTGTAGTTTATTTTCACTTGTGATGTCTTTGGTTTTGAAATCAGGGTAATGATGGCCTCGTGGAATTTCCTTGCTTCCTCCTCTTTTTTTTTTTTTTTTTTTTTTTTTTTT